>NW_028258351.1:2700000-3014375 GCF_053883595.1 Heterocephalus glaber | reverse complement strand
AAAGATAGGCAGAGAAGCAAATTTAAATGGGTACCACATTTCCCATTTTCTGATTATTTAAGAACTCAAATAAAATATTTGGTTTTATTTTCATTTATATATTTTTTCCTACTACCAAAATCCATAGTAATGATAACTACATGCTTTTTTTTGAGACAGGGTCTCACTATGTAGTTCAGGCTGGCCCGAAACTCAGCCTCCCGCATGGTAGGATTACAAGCATGCACCACCATGCCCAGCAGAAAAATTTTTTAACAGTGAAAGACTTTTATTAACTCCCCTCAGAATACTCCCATTTGGGGAGGAGACTTCTTCTCATTTTGAACACTTTCCCCATCATTCTTGCCACTTTCTGAAGCAGTTTTTTGTTTGTTTTTTTTTTGGTACTGGGGATCAAATTCAGGACCTTGTGCTTGAGAGGCAGCCAGGCATGGTGCCACTGAGCTAAATCCCCAGCTGAAACAATTCTTTTGAGGTGGGTTGGGGGTTGAAATACAAGGTCTAGCTATGTAGTTCAGGCCAGCCTTGAACTCATTAAATATCTCAGGCTGGCCTCAACTGCTGATCCTCCTACTTCAGCTTCCCAAGTGCTAAAATTATAGGCATGAGCCACCACGCCTGCCTCTGGAAGTCCTCTTTTGTGTCTTTAGATGTGCATAGTTTGGCTGCTTCAGTATCCTGAATTGATTCAAAACATTTACTTTTCTTGGTCATTTTGACTTCAGAGAAGTGTCAGAATTTGCATGGTGCCAGATACAGAGAATAAGGTCGATGAAGACATACCATAATTTTTTTTTTTTTTTTCATACCAGGGATCGAACTCGGGCCCTTGCGCTTGTGCAGCAGGCAGCGAAACCACTGAGCTAAATCCCCGGGCCTATATTTTTTACAAGCCTACCTTTCCATTGGATGGTGTCAGGTAGCACCGTTCAATACATTTTTTATCATACCTCATAAAGACACTCATAAAAGAAAATTTCAAGAACTGCTTCAGAAAGTGGCAAGTAGCTGAGCATAGTGGTGCATGCCTATAATCTCAGCACTGGAGAGGGTGAGGCAGGAGAATTGCCATGAGTTCAAGGCCAGCCTGGGCTGCATAACCAGACCCTATCTCAAACATAAAAACAGGAAAAAAAAAGGAAAGAAGGTGGCGAGAATGATGAGATAGGCATGTTTGAAGTGGGGTAGGGAGAGGGTATTTTGTGTCTTTTACTATAATAAGTTTTTAAAAATTTAAACTCACCATATTTTTAAATCAGCTCTTGTATCTTTATTTTTGGTTACCTACCATAAACAGGAAGTATTTGTGACCACATGAATTTTAACTGATTTTGGATTGATTATTTTATTTCCTTTATTATCCCGAATGCAGGGTTCAGTGTCATATTACCTTTATGTTACTTTCGTCTCATCCAGGTTGCCCCCATAGATCCTTTCAAATAGTTCAGAAAATACACAGTGAACAAATGAGTGAATGCATATCATGTTTTTGACATCTTCGTGCCTTCTTAAGGAGCTTAGAATAATTTGTTTTACTTCTTGTTTTTTAGTCACTGGAAGAGGATCCATGGCCCAGGCTGAACTCTAAAGACCACATACCTACCCTTGTTCGAAGTAATGCCTTCCCAGAGAATTTTTTAGAGATCCCAACTGAGATAACTCGAGGGAGTGTCCAGGCTGTAGTCATATCCTCAAAAGATCCAGAGCCACTTGAAGAAAATTGCACTAAAGCCCTAACTCTGAGGATACATGATTCTTTGAACAATACCCTGTCAGTTGGCCTTGTGCCAACAAATTCAACAACTACTATGTTGGACCAAAAAAACTTAAAGATGTCTACTCCTGGTCAAATGAAGGCCCAAGAAGTTGAAAGAACCCCTCCAGCAAGCTTTAAAAGGACATTAGAAGAATCCAACTCCAGCCCACTTATGAAGAAGCATAGACGAAATGGCCTAAGTCGAAGCAGCAGCACTCAGCCTGCAAGCCTCCCCACAACCTCCCAGCGGAAGAACTCTGTGAAACTTACCATGCGACGCAGACTTAGGGGCCAGAAGAAAATTGGCAATCCTTTACTACATCAGCACAGGAAAACTGTTTGTGTTTGCTGAAATGTATCTGGCAATGAAGTTTTTCCGTGTTAGAATTTGAGGGCTTTTTAAATTTGGTGCCGTCGCCAGGTGGGGTGGCACACGTCTGTAATCCTAGCACTGGGGAGGCTGAGGCAGGAGGATTGCTGTGAGTTCGAGGCCAGCCTGAACTGCATTGCGAGACCCTGTCTCGAAAAAACAAAACATAAATAAATTTGGTGCGGAGTTGAACTTTTTTTTAAGGGGACAAAATAAAGAATATACAATTTGACCTTTTGGAATTTAACAGTTTTATTCTGGCCTTGTACTTGCTTGTATGATAAATGTGAATTTTGTAGATGTTAGGGTATAAGTTGCTGTAAAATGTGTGTAAATTTGTATCTTTCACACAACTAAGTCTCATACTCTGATATACAATAATTGTGAAAACAGGGCTAAATGTTTAAAAAAATCAAAAGAATCTATTAGATTTTAGAAATACATTTAAACTTTCTAAAATGCTTATTCACATTTTTGTATAAGTCATACGTGATGAAAACACCACCTTTTTAAAATAAATTATTAAGCAGACTGGAAAAGTGATGTATTTTCATAGTGACTTGTGTCCAACTTAATGTTTCCTAGAGACTCCTAGGGTCTTTTAAAAATTACTTTTATTTTTTATTTCTAATTTCATAATTCAGAGCTACATTTTTCATAGAAGTGTTGGGCCACGCTAAAGTAGTTGGATGTTACCCTCTGTGTTCCAATTAAAATACTATGCAGTATCTCTTTCTTCAGTAGCAGTTTTCTAAAACATCACCCAGATATACTCACTGAATCTTTGGCATAGAAGGTGTGTTTGCTTAAAATAGTGCCCTTCTCAGTCATCCCAGACCAGTGGCATTATTAGGTTGTAAAGTAGTAACCTTCTTCTAGTGTTTGCTTAAAATACGTGAAGTTTTTCTTGCTATTTCAATAACAGATGGTGCTGCTAATTCCCAACATTTCTTAAATTATTTTATGTTGTATGGTTTTCATCAATTATATGAGTATGTTTGTTCATGTAATAAATCAGTGAATAATTCATGTTGCTGGATTTTTGGTAGTGGTGATTTATTTTAATGGTATATAGTGTATTGTGCTAGGAACATGCTTTAGAGTAATAAAATACATAACACTCATTCTTGCACTCTGAATTTTTAATTTAAATATAGAATATACAGAACAGGCCAAATATCCAAGAATATGATTAAGTCAGTTATGATTTATGGGTATTTGGTAAAATAGTGATTAAAAATGAATGGCATTGTAATCCCAGCACTTGAGAGGGTGAGGCAGGAGGATTACCTGAGTTTGAAGCCAGCCTGGGCTAGGCTATGTAGTGTTTAAGTCCAGCCTGAACTACATAGCAAGACCCTGTCTCAAAAAAAAAAAAATTCAAAAAAAAAAAATATGCTTTGGTAATATAACAATGTAAAATACTTTGACCTTCCTTTTTTAAATTTCCTTTTTTTGAGGAGGTGGTACTGGGAATTGAACCAAGGGCCTTCACACATCCTCAGCCCTTTTTAAGTTATTACTTTGTTTTATGAGACAAGGTCTCCCTAAGTTGCTAAATTGCCCAGGTTGAGCTCAAACTTGTGATCCACCTGCCTCAGCCTCCAAGAGTTAGAATTACAAGTACACATGGCTTTATTAATATAGGAAAAAACCAAAAATAAAACTATATAATTTTGCTGTAGTAAATTGTATTCTATAAGGAGAAAATGTTTATTAATTTCAAACATGAAATCTCATTGAGAGACTAAAGAGTTAATTCATACGTGTACCAACTCCCCAAGATGCATGTAACCATTGTGTACTGCAAACATGTACTAAAAACAACAAATTTTTGTGGGGGGTACCAGGGATTGAAGCTGGGTCCTTGGATTTGTGCAGCAGGTGGTGAAACCACTGAGCTAAATCCCCAGCCCTACAAATGTTGTGTTTTTTTTGGTACTGGGGATCGAGCTCTGGTCCTTGCGCTTGCGCAGCAGGTGATGAAACCACTGAGCTAAATCCTGGCCCCCAAATGTTTTAAAAACATAAAGAGATCAGAGTTAATTGGTAGTTGGATGTGGTGGCAAATGTCTGTAATCCCAGCTACTTGGGAAGCTGAGCAGGAGTTTCGAGTTTGAGCTCATCCTGGGCAACAAAGTGATAACTTTTTTCAAAAACACCCCCCCCTCCAAAAAAAACAACCCCAATGGACAGAATCCACACCAGCAGATGGGCAAAAGCTGCATATTCACCACCAGCTAACTTTGTGCTCACTGATTCCATGCCCTCCCTGTGGCCACCCACCAACTCAGTCCACTCTGGTTTCCCTTGGCACAGGGCAGCAGAGGGCAATCAGCTGACCTGCCTGATTGTGGGTGAGGCTAGCGTCCTGGAGAGCAGAGAGAGTGATCCCCAGAGGGCTGTTACCTCCAGGGAGAAGTAATGGACCAGGCAAGCAGTGCTAACCCCAAGAAAAGCCAAAAGCTATTGTAAACTACAAACAGTGGGGTTTTGCTCCAAAAGTGACTCCTTCATAAGGCTAGAGTTGGAATAGAAATCCAGGGCAGTGTCCATCATTGGGAGAGAGTTTAATCAGGAGCCATTTGGGGAAGAGGTTAATTGTTTAAGGCTGAGCCACAACAATTCAGGGTCTCCAGTGCTAACCTACCAGAGTGATTAGGTGAGACAGCCACAGAGAGAATGTGGGCTAGATAAAAGAGCCCCTGAGAGGTTCCAGTTCAGGCCAGAAAGGACATGGGGCTGTGCCCGACATGTGAGAACCCAGGGCCAGCAAGTGTGGTTTTCAGAAGCAACTTGGATCTGAAAGTGCTGGTATTCAGTCCTCAGCTTAAACAGCCCTGCTGCCTGCATCCAGTAGAGTCTTGTGGTTCTATTGCTTTTCCTATCAGTGTGAGCAAGGACATACCGTGACTTGGACAACTGTCACAGTCTGTATGGATAGAAGGGCCTTGGGGGCAGGGTACCTCGAAAACTCACAGGCTATAAACCCAGGTGGAGAAAACTGTTTTTCTGGATCCCAAGACTGCAGATCCTGGGAAAAAAAAGTTAACACTCATTCGGAAATACAGAAGAGTATTATTTTAGACTTTTTTTCATTCTACTTTTTATTCCTCATTTTGGGGGGACATTATTTTTTTCTTTAGTTGCTTTTTGAAACAGGGTCTCACTTTGTAGTTCAGGCTGGCCCTGAACTCACTATGTACCCCAGGCTGGCCTCGAACTCTCTGTGATCCTCCTGCCTCAGCCTCCCCAGTGCTGGCACTACAGGCATGTGCCACCACGCCTGGCTCTTGTTTGTTCTTTTCTGTTACTTATTTCCTTTTAATCCTTAATAGGTTACTTTGGCTCAGTTCTCTTCTCATTTTCCACTTTTGCACTCACCCCCATTCTCAGCCTTTTATGTTTTCTTTACTGTTTAAGATATGATCTTGCTAAGTTGCCCAGTTTGGGCTTGAACTTGTGATCCTCCTGGCTTGGCCTTTCAGAGTTGGCCTCCATGCTCAGCTTGTTTTGATTTTTTTTTTTTTTTTTTTTTTTTTTTTTGGTACCAGCGATTGAACTCGGGACCTTGCTCTTGAGAGACAGGCAGTTGTTTTGATTTTTTTTTCTTTTTCTTTCTTTCTTTTTTTTTTTTTTTGGTACCGGGGATTGAACTTGGGACCTTACGCTTTCAAGGCAAGCGCTGGAACCACTGAGCTAAATCCCCAGCCCTGTTTTGATTTTTGAAATGAAGTCTCACTCTATAGACCACACTGGCCTTGAAATTGCTATGTAGCCCAGGCTTTCCTCAGCTTTAAATTCTCCTGTATTAGCCAGGCTAGTACTGGGGTTACAGGTGTGCACCTACCATGCAAGTTTGGAGAAGCTATTTTGCTGATCCAGGTGTTTACCATTTCTGTTCTTAGTTCCTAATAGTCAAAGTTCCCTTCTGATACTGTTTCTTTTAAATTTTTGAAAAATATCCTTCTTTCAGATGTGGTGGCGCATACCTATAATCGCAGCATTCTGGAGGCTGAGGCAGGTGCATCTCAGAATTTGAGGCCAGCCTGGGTTATATGAGTTCATGGCCAAGCTGAACTATATAGTTAGATCTTATCCCAAACAAAACAAAACAAAATATAAAGCAAAAGAAAATATCCTTATGATTTCCATGAGGAAAATCTGAGGCAAATTCTGTAGCTATCTAATTCATTCATTCTCCTGTAGGTCATCTAATGTGCATTATTTTTTCCTGTGGCTGCTTTCAAGATTTTTTTTCTTCAGTATTTAACAATTTGGTTATGATGTATCTGAGTGTGAATTTCTTTGTGTTTTTTTTTTCTGGTTTATAGTCTGCTGAGCTTGAATCTGTAGGTTTTTGTGTTTCACCAAGCTTAAGAGGTTTTTAGTCATTATCCCTTTTTTCAGTACAGCAGCATATTGTTCTCTTTCCTTTTAGCTCTTTTTCTTTTTGTTAGGATTTTGTTTCTGTTAGGATTTAGTTTTAAATTTTTCATTTGTTTCTCCTCTTATCCTCTCTTTCTTTGATGCTATTTTCTTTTTCTTGCCCAAGCCCGTGTAGAACTAGGTTCAAGTGGTCTTCATGCCTCAGCCCCCTAGGGAGCTGGATTTACAGCTGTATAGCCAGCCTGATTTTCTTTTACTTTACTGAAAATTATTGTACCTATAGTGAAAATAGATGACGCTGGCACTGCTGAAATCCAAGTGTTTTTGGTGGGTAAGGTAAGTGAAGCAATGTCTTGCTTAAGGCTAAAAGAAAGAGCCTAGAATGGTGGCATACACCATGGTGGCAGTACTCTGGCAGTCTGAGTCATGAGGATTGCAAGTTCAAGCCAAGCCTGAGAAATGTAGGGTCTTAGTAAGGCTCTGTCCCAAAAATTTTAAAAAGGAAGGACTGAAGATGTAGTTCAGTTTGAAGACATTAGGTTTAATCCCCAGTACTGCCTAAACAACAACAAAAAACACACTAAAATACACATGGAAGTCAGGTTTGGTGATGCAGACTTGTAAACCCAGCACTCAGGAGGCTGAGGCAGTAGGATCAAGTTTTGGAGGCCAATCTGGGTTACATAGCGAGTTCAAGTTCAGCCTGGACCACACAGCCAGACATTGTCTCAAAAAAAAAAAACAACCCCAAAACCAGGTGAGTGTTTTAGCTCATGCTGGTGATCCCAATACTCTGGGAGGCTGAGGCAGGAGAATCACAAGTTCGAGCCTCACCTTGATAATTTAGCAACTTAATGAGATCCTGTCTCAAAAAAATAAAGGGCTGGGGATATAGCTTGTTTGGAAGACCTTGCATTTAATCTCCAGTACCAAAAAGCAAAAACAGCGTCCCCCCCCCAAAAAAAAAACCCAAACCAACAACCACAGGTTTATCTTTATTTAAAATGTTATGGGAGAACCTCATAATGTCTCTGTGGATAAGGAAATCTAGTGACTAGAACTGGTTGGTAAATTGAGCGTGCTAGTGCACACCTGTAATTGCAGCATTCTGGGAGGCTGAGGCCAGAGAATCACAAATTCGAACCCAGTTTGGGCAATTTAGGGATGAAGGGAAATTTGAGAAGGGCTAGTGATACAGTTCAGTGTGAAGGTCCTGGTTCAGTCCTCAATACTGAAAAACAAAAGTGGTTGGTAGCATTATAGAAAGTGGCCCATTTTGCCTACGTTGCATTATGCCACTCATTGAATTTTGCCAAAGAGAGTATTTAAAAAGTGGCCTAAGGCTGGGGATTTAGCTCAGTGGTTTCAACACCTATTGCGCAGGCGCAAGGACCAGAGTTCGATCCCCGGTACAAAAAAAACCCAAAAAACTGGCCCAATTTGAGGCAGTATGAGACCCAAGTCTCAAACAAGGCTCCCTGAAGATAGGGTTCAAGATTATTTATGAGAATAAAAAAGAAAGGGCCGGGATTTAGCTCAGTGGTTCCTCTGTCTGCCTTGCAAGTGCAAAGTCCGAGTTTGATATTATTTTTTGCCAAAAAACCCCCCCAAAACAAAAAAAAAATCCCAGGGTGATCTGAGGTCTAGTAAAAGATGATTAGAAGTAACGAGTGGCCTGCACATGTTTAATCAGACATTGTGGCTCTTCATAAAACACATTCAAGGCAGGCATGTTGTTGTATGCCTGTAATCCTAGCTGAGGCAGGAGGATATCAACCTCAAGCCAGTCTGGAGAATTTAACACTTAGTGAGACCCTGTCTCAAAATAATATACAAGAAAAGGGCTGGGGCATATAGCTCAGTGTGAAGGCCTTGGGTTCAATTGCCAGTACTGCCCCCGCCTCCTGAAAAGATATGTGTTCTGAAATTGAATGCACCTGCGTGCTTTGAGGATGGCGTCTTTGGCCCTGTGATGTCAAATGCTCATCCACTGGACACTTGCGTAGGTCCTAGTGGAGAGTTGGTGGTTTCAACCTATTTGAGCTACCTCCAAGTTCCTGATAAACAACTTAGATAAGTGTTACCATTGTGAGCATTACAGGCAAGGTGTTACCTGGACAAAGCTAATGGGAGTGTACTGCTTAACTACATGACCTCCGCAGTGAGTGATGAAGGCAAGGCACCCACGGGCGATGTGGCACTACCTGTAACCCCAGCTCTCTGTGAGGCTGAGGCAGGAGGATTGCAATTTGAGTCTGCCTGGGCAATTTAGGAAGATCTTGTCTCAGAATCAAATAAAATAGGGCTGAGAATGTAGCTAAGTGGTATCAAAATTTCTTGGGCTGGGGATTTAGCTCAGTCATTCCGGCGCTTGCCTTGCAAGCGCAAGGTCAGTTCTGAGTTTGATCCCCAGTACCAAAAAAAAATTTCTTTTCTTTTTTGTTTTTTTGAGGTAGGGTCTCACTATGTAGTACAGGCTGGCTTTAAACTTGCTATGTAGCCCAAGCTGGCCTGCAAGTTGCCATACCTTAACTTCTTGAGTGCTGAGATTATAAGCATGCACCAGCACACCTGGCTAACAAATGATTTTAAAAAGTCAATAAAAGCCAGATGTGGTGTCACATGTGTTCAATCCCAACACTAGGGAGGTCATGGCAGGAGGAGTGCAGCAAGTTTAAGGCCAGCCTGGGCTAGATAGTGAGTTCCAGGCCAGCCAGGGCTATATACTAACTCTGTCTCAAAAAACAAAACAACAGGCCAGGGATTCAGCTCAGTGGTGCCACCAGCAGCCTTGTAGGCACAAGGTCCCAACTTTGATCCCCAGTACAAAACAAAAACAACAACAACAACAACAAAAAAGGTAAATTATTATTTTAAAAATAGCACCACTCAGTTGATCAAGCCCCAAAGAGAAGAATTATCCTTGATTCTTTCCCTCCATCCCACATTCAACAACTATCACATTCTTTCAATTATGTCTTAAAATATATAGTCTGAAATTATATACATATCTATATTCTGAAATCAATATTTTTCATCATTTTTTTCTTTTTGAGATAGGGTCTCACTATGTATTCCAGGTTGTGGCCTTGAACTCACTATGTAGCCCAGCCTGGCCTTGGACTCCTGGCGATCCTCTTCCCTCAGCCTCCTGAGGGCTGGGTTTATAGACATTCATGCAGCACCAGATCTGGCCACTTTTCATCATCTTAATGCTTCAATTCTATGTTCAGTTCTAGATCTCATCACTGGGCTACTGAAAGGTCTCCCATTTCACCCAGTGCTTCTATTTGTTACTGCCTTCACAACAATGTATTCTCCCTAGACAGAAATAAATCTTTTAAATGTAAATATTGGAGATATAGTTGAGTGATAGAGTGCTTGCTTAGTATGTGTGAAGCTCTGGGTTCAACTCCCAGTAGACCCCCCCCCACCCAAAGGTAAAGATTATTGTGACACTTTTAGTGGAAATTCTTCCAATAGGTTCCACCCTAGAATAAACACGAAACTCTTCATAATTCTATGGAAGACACACTACATCTGGCCATGGTTTACCTCTCCAAACTAGTTTACTTTACTTAAGCAGTATTGGTTTATTTTTCCATTAACCTCATTCCACAAGCTGGTTCATGTCCGTAATCCCAGCCCCTTGGGAGGCTAAGGCACAAGGGTGGAAAGGTGGAGCTCAGTTTGGGCAATTTAGCAATTGAACAAGACCCTGGTTCAAAATAAAAATGAAAAAATGTCTCGGGATGCAGCTCAGTGCAAGAGCCCTGGGCTTAATCTCCAGTATCGCAAAAAACAAAAACAAAACCACATTTGAGACAACAAATTAGTCAGTGATGGACAGCAACACAAGTCAAAGGAATTTAGAATACTGAAAAGACAGCTGGGCGTGTTGGCGCATGCCTGTAATCCCAGCACTTGGGAGACTGAGGCAGGAGGATCTTTAGGAGTTTGAGGCCAGCCGGGTCTACATAGTGAGTTCAGAGTCAGTTTGAACTACAAAAGGGAGACCCTGCCTCAAACAAACAAACAAACAAACAAACAGAGCTCTTATCCAAATATATAAAAAACTCAACATAGAATACTGAAAAGATTCCTTCTTCAGTGAGTTTAATGTAGGAAGGCCAGTTTTTACTCTAGTGGTGCTAGTTACTCAAACCAGGGCTCACGCATGCTTAAGATGCACTCTGCCACCGATCTATAGACTCAGAGTAGAAAAAATGGAACTTGTTCTCTTTTCTTTCTTTCTAGTTTTTATTCATTCATTTATTTTTATTTTATTTTGGTACCAGGGATTGAACTCGGGTCCTTGTGCTTCTGCAGCAGGTGGTGAAACCACTGAGCTAAATCCCCGGCTCGTTTGTATATTTATTTTTGTGTACTGAGGCTATACCAGGAATTTTCTTCCATTCTTAGCCCCTTTATTTATTTTTTTATTTTGAAACAGGATTTTGCTAAATTTCCCAGGCTGGTCTTGAATTTGCAATCCTTCTGCCTCAACCTCAAGAGTAAATGGGATTAAAGACATGCACCACCAACATTCCATATCTTTTGTTAGCTAAAATTCAAAACGTTAGTCTGATAAACGGCACACTATGAATATTCTATTTAATCGGTGCCAACTGATTGAGTGCCTAAAGCGAAGGGGTGATATTTTGGGCTAGTTATTTGTGTGTGAAGCAAAGGGTTGTTTGGCTATAGTTACTTGTACGTGTACTCTCTCAATCTCTATATCTATAATACTTCTATATATAGCTCCATCCCGAGGGCGTATTTTCGGGGAGGTATTTTTTTCTACTAAACGTCCCTCTTCCTTTGTGCTAAGACCTTATGAGTAGTGCTGTATCGGCCAATTCTTTACAAAAGCCATTACTATTAATAAGCTACATCTTCGTGGAATTATCGTTAGCATTACATTCGCTAATACATACGAGGTACTAAAGTAAACGAAAGACCGCTGATCGTTCAATAAATCAATTGATTTATTGTATAAATGTAATCGAGGAAATGACAATGGTGAGATCTTGATTAAGATAAGGGAGATGGAAAACTGAGGTAAGGAGTCAGGCGCCGTTCTCCAAAGGGGCTCAATTGACAAGATTACCTCCGCGCCTCTTAGGTCACCACCTGCTCTGCTCCGGGCTGACCACGGGCTGGCCCGCCAGGCTCCGGAAGGTAAACACCGCGGGGGGCGTGGCCAAAGGCGGGCTCGGGATGAGCGAGTGGCCAGAGCCAAGTGATTGGCAGCTGCCATGTCCACGTGCTTTGGGCTTCGAACCAGCTGTCGCGAGAATTCGATGTAAACAGACCGAGTCTCCCCGTCCTCTGGTCCAAATCTGAGACGCTTGGGTGAGGAGCCTCGGGCGTGTTGCTTTTTTTTTTTTTGGTATCGGGGATCGAACTCAGGTCTTTGCGCTTGCGCAGGAGGCGACGAAACCACTGAGCTAAATCCCTGGCCCTCGTGTTGCTTTTTTTTTGGGAAAAAAAAAAAGCCACGAAGGTTTTGTCTGCACATAAAATAGACTTATTCGTAATTCTCCATTTGACACAGCAGCTTCAACCGAATTTACATACTGTTGTGTTTACCCTCCAGCCCCAGCGGATTGGGTAAATCCAGGAGGCGGGTCCGCCTCTTTTCTACTTGCTGGTTGGCGAAGCTGACCTCCAAGGGCGGTGCCCGGCCCCGGACAGTTCGCTTTTGGGATTGGCCGGCGGGGTGGTTCCGCTGAGGCGTGGTAGGAAGTGGTAGCCGTCAATCACGAGGGAGACTCCAAACAGTGAGCCCTGAGCTGAAGAACAGCGTTTACCGGCGGACCGGCCGGTGAGAGGACTGGCGGGTCTTTAGCTTTGGGGAGCCTTAGAGGAGGCGAGGGGCAGGCAGCGAGAGGGGACAGGGCTTGGCTGGCAGTAGTTCGACGGGGTAGAGATGTCGAGATGGCGGGGGAGGGGAGAAGGGCAGGGGGCCAGAGGGCGGCCGGGGTCAGCGGTGGCTCCGCGTTGGAGACCGAGTGGGCAATGTTGTGGCAGCGTCTTTCAGGGACGCGAGGTCTGAGGAGTTGCTGAGGGTTGCCCTCAGGTGACAGAACCCTTAGACAGGGCTGCGTAGACTGATTCGGGAGAGAAAGGGTGGAATGGAAATGAGAGGGCTCGGGGGGCTGGAGGTGAAGGGTACCCCTTAAGGGGTAGCTGGGCTAGTTGGGCAAAAGGTGTTTTGGTTGTAGAAAGTGGGGCTCATCAGCTTGGGAGTTTTAATACAAGGTGATAGGGTGCTCCCTATTTAGAAGTGATGCTTTCAGGTTCTTTCAGGGTTAGATCCGGGCTGTGGGCTTTCATGAGTCCTGTGGAGATCTTTAATATTGCTGTTGGACCTCTTTTAACCTTCCCCAGGTAGTCTCTGTGCTCTTCTCAGTGATTCAGAGGCTCCTTCAGGGCTCAGGATTTAGGGATGGGATTGGAAAGGATAAGGGGCTTCGCACACCTTGTAAGTTTCTATTACATACTTGTGTAGCCTGATTAAGTTATAATAGCCAGAGATTACAAATATAGTTTAATTGTGGCCATGCAGTTTTATTTGTAGATTCTCAAAAGGTTTTATAAGCTAGAGTGATATCATGTCACTATTCCATTGGTCTTGAAATATTCTACCATATGTAATGTAACTATCTCAGCAGAAATTTAAGTAAAATTTTAAAATTTGGCTCACAAAGGCTTTTGCACGTTTATTTTTCTGATCCCGTGTTACACTTGCCTGTTATGATCTTGTTCTCTTTCTAGTTTTTGTTAGAACAAAAGAGTCTAGCAAGTCTTAACTGGTTTTGTGGTTCCAAGGTTTAGATAAAAAACTCTCATGATAATTTGAAAAAAATTTTTTTTGGGAGATAGAGTTTTGCTTTGTAGTTCAGTTTGGCCACGAATGTACTGTGGAGTGGCCTTGAATTTGCAGTGATCCTCCTGCCTCAGACTCCTGAGTGCTGGGATTACAGGTGTGCACCACCATGCCCAGCAGATAATTTGGAATTTAAAAAATCTACTTCTTTTGTTGCTTTTCTAGTGTAATAGAAATTTCTGGGAATCTTTCCTCAAAGGATCTCCATTGAGTAACCATTTCTGTGTTTTTGTTCTGGAAACAGGTTTTATGAGTGAAGCTATGGCTACAGATTCTCCTAGAAGACCCAGTCGATGTACTGGTGGAGTTGTGGTTCGCCCTCAGGCTGTCACGTAAGCATGTTTCAGATAAGCCCAGTAGCTGATGCAATCATTACTTAGAAAAATAAGTAACATTCACATTTTCTTTTTGAATATGCTTAGTTTATAAAAATTTAATTTTGGGGGCCTGGGGATTTAGCTTAGTGGTTCTGCTGCCTGCCTCGAAAGCGCAAGGTCCTGAGTTTGATCCCCGGTACCAAAAAATTAATTTTGGGTTTACAGGTTGAATATCTTTGTCAAGGCCAAATAAAAGGAACAATTGGAGAGCTTATGGCTTGTGTTTAGATGTCTCCCCTTGCTGGGCATGGTGGCACACACCTGTAATCCCAGCACTTGTGAGGCTGAGGCAGGAGGATTGCTGCGAGTTCAAGGCCAGCCTGGGATACATAGGGAGACCCTGTTTCAATAAAACAAAAAGACCCCCCCCCCCGCCCCGCCAAAAACCCTCATGTGGTCTTAGGTCTTAGGTGGTGAGTTTTTAGAGGTGGCTGAATCTAGAGTATGTGATTGATTCATGGTGCAGTGCTAGAGCTGAGGGCACTGCGATTAAGGGTGTGAGTGTATCTGCTATAAGTAGTCTGAATAAGATAAAAGGGAGAGAAAGATGCTGTTAAGGTCTCTCTTGTTGCTTTTGCTACCTTGTGGGCACCACGAACTGTTTCTGCTTTGAGATGCCCCTCTGTCATGTGCCACTCTACCTTGGAGCCCGCAGATTATGGACTGAAACCTCTACAAACTGAGTTAAATAAAACTTCCCCTCTTTAACTTTGGGTGTTGGGTATTTTGTCTCAGCAATGAGAGAAAAGTAACAAAGACAATTAGGTTGATGTATTCATATATTTAAAAGTAACTGAAGAACACTGTCAAATCTTGAAGAGCAGTATTTCTTTCAAACTCCAGGTTTTAGAAATTAGTGGATCTGCCTACAGTGGTAGCACACGTGTATAATCTTAGCACTCTAGGAGGCTGAAGCAACAGGATCACAAGTTCCAGCCCAGCCTGGGCAATTTAGCAACTTAGAGAAACTGTATATATATATACACACACACACACACATATACATGGGTTGAAGATGTAGTTAGTGCAAAGGCCCTGGGTTCAATCTCTAGTTCCCCCAAGGCAAGAAAATTAGTGGTATGATACATCCAGTTAGTTTGTCAGGATCAGTATTTTAAAAAATGAAATGTAGGGTACTTTCCCAGTGTGCTCAAGGCCCTGGGTTTGATGTGCAGCACTACAAGCACTACCGTATATGGTCAGAAAATACAGGTAGTTCAGTTAACATTGTTTTGTGATATGCACAAAGTTATGCACAAAGTTATACTCGTGTATATGTATGATCACTAGATTATGATTTAAAATGTATACCACACTCTAGGTTTTAGTCAGAATTTTTTTTTTTTTTGTACTGAGGATTGAACCCACTGAGCTCCATTCCCAGCCTTAAATTGCCCAGGCTGGGCTGGAATTTATAATCCTCCCGCCTTAGCCTTCTAAAGTGGTGGGATTAAAGGCATGTGCCACCATGCCTGCTTTATATTTTAGGCATTCTTTGACAAAGGATATTTATATTTTGTAGGAGTTTATAATCCAACATGGCTTAAAGAAATATATGCTTGAAATTAGTGTAAGTTTTTTATTTTTTGAAACAAGTTCTCACAATTCAGGCTGACTTTGAACTCACTATGTAGTTTAGGCTGCCCTCAAATTTTCAGTGATCCTCCTGCCTCAGCCTCCCAAGTGCTGGGATTGCAGGCATGTACCACCACACCAGGCTAGTGTAATCAGTAAGAAAAAAAGATGCCAGCAAAATAGCATGAGAATTTAGGGGGAGTATTTTAGTAGTGGGATCAAAATGTTTTAAGGTAACTCTAGGATAAGTAGTATTTGGGCTCTTAGAATCAAAGGCACATTTTAGGCAAAGGGAATACAGTGAGCAAATATAGGAAAGCTAAGGTATTTTTTTTCTTTTTTTGGTACCGGGGATCGAACTCGAGTCCTTCTGCTTGCAAGGCTGGTGGCGAAACCACTGAGCTAAATCCCCGGCCCTCATTCAGTGTTCTTTTAACAAATAATGCTTGAGCATTTACTACATGCCTAAGTACTGGCCAACAGGTTCTGGAGATAAAAGGCATGTATGAGAAATGGATTCTTTCCTATATTAAAGCTTATATTCTAGTGGGGGGAAATAGTAAATACACAAGTAAATGAATAGTTACAGGATGTCATCTGTGCCCAGTGTCATGGTGGAGAATGATGGATGATTATGGATAAGGTTGTCAGGAATGTTCTCTCAGAGAAGCAATAGCTAAGCTGGAAGTACGACTTTTTTTTTTTTTTGAAACAGGGTCTCATACGTAGTTCAGGCTGGCCCTGAACTCACTATGAAGCCCTACTGTGATCCTCCTGCCTCAGCCTCTTACAGGTGTACACCACCAGACCCAACTAAGATATTACTTTGAAAGAAAGTGTATGGGAAGGTATTGAGCAGAAAGCATGGTGTAAAGGTCTTGATTCAAAGAGAAACTTGTATTCTAGGAATTGAGGTTGTGTAAAGGTGAAGCAGACTAAGTTAGAATGGCAAAAAAAATGGAAGTCAGGTTCTAATCTCTCTCTCTTCTCCCTTCTTTTTTTGTTGCTGTTTGTTGAACCCAGGGGTTCACACATGCTAAAACATGTGTTCTGCCAAAGTTATCCCTAGTTCCTACACTACTCTTTTTTTTTTTTTTTTTTTTTTTTGCAGTAATGGGGATCAAACTCAGGATCTTGCACTTGAGAGGCAGGTGCAGTGCCACTGAGCTAAATCCCCAGCCCTGTTGTTTGTTTTTATGCTTAACCAAATGTTATCAGTCTCAAAAGCATATTGCTAAGACATATTGTTTGTTCTAAGATTTAGAACAACATTATTTGCTTTTTTTTCTTTTTCTTTTTTTTTTGAGACAGGGTCTTACTGTGTAGTTCTGGCTGGTCTTAAAACTCACTATGTAGCTCAGGGTGGCCTCCAATTCATGACGATCCTCCTGCCTCAGCCTTCTGAGTGCTGGGATTATTGGCATTGTTTTCTAAAAGTATAATTTTTTCTCATCTTCCGTAAAATAAATTTAGTATGTTACATGTATTTTTGCTCACTGAGTTACATCTTTAGCCCTTTTATTTTTTATTTTGAGATAGTCTTCCTAAATTGCCCAATCTAGGCTAGAATTTGTGATCCTTCTGCCTGACCCTTGCAGAGTGCTGGGATTAAAGGTATGTGCCATCATGCCCAGCTGATTTAGTGTTTTGTTTTTTCTTTTCTTTTTTTTTTTTGGGTACCGGGGATGGAACTCAGGACCTTGTGCTTGCAAGGCAGGTGCTGGAACCACAGCTAAATCCCGAGCCCGATTTAGTGTTTTGAAGAAATTGTTACTCGATGACATCCATATACTTCCCATGTAAAATATTTCCCCTAGTTCCAACCCATGGGCATGCTACATCCTCTGTCTGATCTATGTCTAGCTACTGCAGTACTGAAGATTAAACCCATGGGCCATTTACCATTGAGCTATATCCCCCACCCATTTTTTTTTTTTTTTTTTTTTTGAGACAGGTTCCATGCTACCCAGGCTGGCCTGGAAGTTATACTCTTCCTGAATCACCTCCCAAGCAGCTGGAATTACAGATGTGTGCCGCCACATTTAAAATATCTCCAGAGGTGGACATGTTGTCACATGACTATGATCTCAGGACTTGGGAGGCTGAGGCAGGAGGATGGCAAGTTTGTGGCCCACTAGGGCTACATAGCGAGTTTAAGACCAACCTGGACTACATAGGAAGACTGTCTCACAATCTGTATCAATATTTATGTGTCTCAGTAGTAGAGCTCTTGACTACCATATGTGAGACCCTGAGTTCAATTTCCAGTACTGAAAAAAAAATCAAAACCAAAAACTTCACTTAGTGTCCTTGACAATGTTAACTTTCCTCGCTTTTATAAAGTTTAATGTTTTTCTGTGCTTTGTGTGTGCCAAAAGTTCTGTAAGGACTTTTAAAATTTTTGTTGTAGTACTTGCTCCTGCAGCAAAAATACAGACTGATTTTGCAATATACAGGTCAGGGACTCAGTTCACAACCAGTTTAAAGAGAAAGCTACTAAATATAGGATCATTAGCCACAGTTTTTCTTGCTCCAGTAGGGTGTTCTACTAGTCTGGCTCAAGAGTAAGGTGCTGCCTTAGCTAGGTCTACTGTATTCATGCTTTCGCATATGAGGTGGATGTTACCTCTAGCAAATTAGGAAAACATGATTTTTTAAAATAAATAATATTTTAATATGCTAAAACTTAGAAAGTGGGCAGGCAGAATTATCAGGTGATAAGATTTGCCTTTTTTCTTGTTTTTATATGAATGACTTTGTTAGGGCTCATCAGTAGAGCTTTCCCACGTCATAAGCTGTGATGACAAATTTTATCCATTTTACCCTTTTCCAGAGAGCAGTCCTACATGGAAAGTGTTGTGACTTTTCTGCAGGATGTTGTGCCACAGGTAAGTGACGATGTGTGATTGCAAAAATAGTAGTTTTAACTCTGGCCAGGGAAGTGTTCTGTTTCCAGAACTTCACATTAGTGTGAGCAACTTCAGAAAGTCTTTCGATGTTTTAGCATCCTGAGCATGGGTAGGGTGGAACTATGTTTGTTACTGTATAGATGGGCCACAGTTTTGTGATGACAGTGGTGTGAGTATGACTGCTTAGGACTTGCTCTTCTAATAGGAATGAAAGCGAGTCGCTAGATGAGAGTTGGGATGTGGGACTCTAGCTGGATTCTGTCTCCAAAATCTTTATTTGTTTTGGTCCAAGTTAAGAGACATCTAGGGGTAAGGTATAGCTTTTTCTGAAATTTAACATAAGTTATCATTTAGCATATTTTTGAAAATAATAATTAACAATGTCTACACTTCTCTCCCAGAGAGTCTGATACAGTGATAGTCAATGTAATATCTAGTAACTTATATTTATAGTACAAGTGTCAGGTGATTATTATTTTCTCCTTGTGATGTCAATCTTCTGACTGCTATGGTGGTTTTTCAGTTTTTTGGGGGTTTTTTTTAGAGATGAGGTCTCACTATATAGTTCAGGCTGGCCTTGACCTCATGGGGATCCTCCTGTCTCAGCCTTCCCATTGCTGGGATTACAGGCGTGCACCACCATGCCCTTGCCATGTGTTTTTAACTGTCTGCTCTAAAAGGACACTTATAAATCCAGTACTGCAGGTTTTTTTTCTTCAGTACTAGGATTTGAACCCAGGGCCTTCACACTGAGCCATATCCCCAGGCTTTTAAAATTTATTATTTTTTTATTAAGTTGCCCAGGGTAGGCTGTGAC
The DNA here is from genome assembly GCF_053883595.1 of Heterocephalus glaber. Classification (NCBI taxonomy): domain Eukaryota; kingdom Metazoa; phylum Chordata; class Mammalia; order Rodentia; family Bathyergidae; genus Heterocephalus; species Heterocephalus glaber. Next base: position 2,995,290 of record NW_028258351.1, on the reverse strand, counting down.
TTGCAGTCCTCTTGCCTCAGCCTCCCAGAGTTCTGGGATTACAGGAATGCGCTGCCTTGCCAGGCCAGTACTTTAGTATTTTTTTTTTTTGGTACCAGGGATCGAACTTGGGACCTTGCGCTTGCAAGGCAGGCGCTGGAACCACTGAGCTAAATCCCCAGCCCCAGTACTTTAGTGTTGTGAGAGGATCCTAGAAAATAAAATTTTAGTTGTATTGAACAAAATGTATTCCTGAGGTAAGGGAAAGTACTAAGGAATGTTGTGTTATTATGTTTTATTATTCCTTCATTATATTCAGCCAGTGAAGAAAATAGGCCACAGCAACAAGGTCTGCGGCACATGTAAGGAAAGAGAAATGCTCCCCTTTCTCAGGCAGTTGGCTGACAAATCAAATTGCTCGGAGCAATCACAGATTATTAATAGCAACAAATGAGTGTTACCCACATAGCAAACTGAATATTTAATTGGTAAGGGGATGCAGAGAAAGAAATGAAGTTCTCAGAGACGCCTGAAGTAGCATTAACTGAAATGGAGAGAAAGGTTGGATATTTGATTTTGAAGGAAACTGGCTGGCTGGATGTAGTAGGCAGTGGGATTCTGTGGCAAAGAGCGTTAGGCGGGGAGAGGGATGGGGGCTGAAACGCATTGTTGTTCTGTTAAGCAGGGGCACTGCCCTGAGGCTACACTTCCAAGGAAGTCTTATTTTACATTTTAAAAATTTACCCTGGGAGAGCCTCTTTATCAAATTTTTGCAAAGATACTTTTTGTGTGACTAGGAACCATGGGTAGCAAGCAGTTGTTATTGGCTGGAGGAGAAGACTGTGGTCAGAAGCTTGAGGTGAACAGTTGGAGAGTTCAGGAGTGGGGCAGACTATCAGGCTGAGTAATTTCTGTTACATGGAGAATAGAGTGGCTGCTAAAACTGACAGGGTAAAAACATTGCAAATTAAAGATTAATTTCTATGGAGATAATACATTAGAGGGGAGGTAATAGGTTAATCTATGTACTGGCCATGAAGATTGGATCAGAGTAGAAACTATGGAAGTAAAATTGTGGGCATGGATCTAAGAAGTAGAGTATTTATTCAACAAATTTATATTGTTTGTCCCTTCTATGCAAGTCATTATTTTAGTTACTGTAGAAAGGCAAAGTTGAGGCATGAAACCTTTGCTTGAGGACTCACTGTGGGTCTGGCTCTGAGCTAGGTTGAGGAGCTACTTAGTGCCCTGCCCTGCCCTGCCCTGCCCTGCCCTGCCCTGCCCTGCCCTGCCCTGCCTTGCTTTCCCTTTCCCTTTCTCCCCTCCCCTCCCCCTCCCCTCTGTTCCCCTCTCCCCTCCCCCTCCCCTCTCTCTTCTCTTTCCCTCCCCTTCCCGCTCTCCCCTGTATTCCCCTCTCCCCTCTTTTCTGTGGTACTGGGGACTGAATCCAGAGCCTTTGCACTGACTCACATCCCCAATTTTTTTTTTTTTTTTTGAGACAGGGTCTTGCTAAGTTGCCCAGTCTGTGTTCAGACTCTTGATCCTCCAGTTTCAGGTTCCCTCAGTGCCACTCAGGAGGCTGAAGCGGGAAGATCTTGAGCTGAAAGCTGGGCCAGTTCAAGGCCTGGGCAACTTAAAAAACAAAAAGGGCTGAGGATGTAGGTTTGATTTTTCAGACACACAGATACACACACACACGCATGCACACACACACACACACACACACACACACACACACCCCAACCTTGATAAATTGAATGGAAATGTGATAAGGACAAAAGGAAGGAGGGAGGGGGGGGAGAGAGAGAGAGAGAGAGAGAGAGAGAGAGAGAGAGAGAGAGAGAGAGAGAGAGAGAGAGAAGAAAAATAATAATTTTGTGTGGCAATATAGGGAACTCCTTAAAGACAGCAAATGAGGCCTAGGGGTGTAGCTCAGTGGTAGAGCATTGCCTACCATATGGGAAGCCTAGGGTTGAGCCCCCATACTGGGAGAAAAAAATCAAGCAAAAGCAGGGTGGGCACTGAGTAACGTGGTGCCACACAGAGTGAATCTAAACGTACGCAAATGGAGGTCATAAGGAGCTGAGAGGCTCAGTGGTGAGATCTGTGAGATCTCTTGCCTCTGTGCAGACCTGCTGGATGGCAGTCAAGAAGCAGCTGGCAAATGCCTCAGTCATCTCCACAGAATTTCCTCAAAAATTGTTAATAAAAACACCATTTGGCTGGGGATTTAGTCAGTGGTTCCGTCACCTGCCTCAGCCTTCATTCTTCAAATGAAACATTTGAAAAAGTTACTGCTTTGTCAGGTTAGAGAGAAACCTGATGAAGGAACAAAGGCAGTTACCCTAAGTGCATTGCAGTAGCTTAGGTTGAACATTGGTGGAAAAATCTGGAATCCAAGTAAGGTGTGGGGTTTAAGTAATAGTAATTCACCAGTTATGATAATGTAAGAGTCAGTTAGGGCCGGGGATATAGCTCAGTGGTGCCAGGCCTGCCTGACAAGTGCAAGGTCCTGAGTTTCATTCCTGATACTGGGAAAAAAAAAGTTGATTAGATAACTAACATTAAGGTATTATTAATTACATGTAACATAATATAAATACATACATAAAACATAAACATATACCAGATGAGGAGTGTAAGAACACTGTGCTATATTTGATAATTAAAATTATTCTAAAATAAGTTTATTTCTTAAAAAATTTTTTTTTGCAGTGCTTGGTATTAAAACCAGGGCCTCAGAAACGGCAGACAAGTGCTCTACCTCTTAGCTATAGCTCCAGCCCTCAAATAAGTTTATTAACATTTGCTTATTTATTGTATTTTGTTTATTGAGACAAGGTCTCACCATATAGTTCAGGCTGGCCTTGAACTCACTATGGAGCCATGGCTGGCCTGCCTCAGCCTCCTGACTGCTGGGATTACAGGCATGTGCCACTACCTTGACTGAGATTAATTTTTAAAAATGAGTTTTTGAGAATGAAAAGAGCAAGACTTAGGAAGGTGAGGATGAAGTGAGGATGAAGATAAAGTCAGTCACTTGGCTCCAGTGTACAGGTTTTCCTTGTCTACAAAGAAATTAACTGCTGTATACACATCTCACTTGCTTTTATCTTTTGGTGCTGAGGATTACACCCATGCTCTGCACCTGAGCTATATCCTTGGCCTCTTGTTTAAAAAATACAGTTGAAATCCTATGGATGTATAAAATATTTTGGATAGTAAACCCAATATTGAGGTAAGCGTGTCTTAGTGTTTTTTTTTTTTTTTTGGTACTGAGGTTTGAACTTGGGACCTTGCACTTGTGAGGCAGGCAGCAGAACCACTGTCTTAGCAGTATTTTTGATCTTCAGTAATTAGTGTGGTACAGTGTGGTTACGTAAATTGGCCTGAAAATTTATAGCCGGTTGTACTATAAATTATATGAGATTACTGGGTGTGGTGGCACACGCCTTTAATCCTAGCATTCAGGAGGCTGAGGCAGGAGGATCACTGTGAGTTCTGGGGTACATAGTGCCAGGGCAGCCTGAACTACATAGTGAGACCCTGTCTGAAACTGCACCTCCCCAAAGTTATATCCAACAGCAGTTTAAAAAAATTGATTTTGTTTTATTTTTTGCAGTATTGGCTGTTGATTCCAAGACCTTTGCAATGAGCCATCTCCCCAGCCTTTATTTTTTAATTTTGAGGCAGGGTCTCACTGAGTTTTCCAATCTGGGCTGCAACTTGTGATCTTCCTGCATCTGTCTCCTGTCGTCCTGGGGTTACAGGCCTATGCCACCATGCCAGCTTGTTTTGGATACCATTTATAATAAATACTATGCATCAAACTGAATGCCACTTTATAATTGCAAAGAAGTTGCAGCTGGGGCGGGGGTTTTAGCTCAGGGTTCCTTAGCTCAGGGTTCCAGCGCCTGCCTCGAAAACGCAAGGACCGGAGTTCAATCCCCGGTACCAAAAAAAAAAAAACAGTTGTTGCAGCTGTTTTGTTGGTATTCTAATTGGTTTTAAATATAATATATATATTCTTTTGTTTGTTTGTTTTGCTATGTTGCTCACACTGGCTTTGAACCTCTGGGCTTGAGTAATCCTTCTGCCTTAGCCTACCAGGTAGCTGTGGCCACAGCTATGAGCCAGTGATCCTGGCTCTATACAATCTTTTAAATTTTTTAAATTAAAAAAAGCACTTAATGGAAAGATGACTCCTTTTTGAATACTGAGGGCTACTGCAGCCCTTAATACTTATCTGTGTGGCTCTTGTAGGCTTGTAGGAAGCCAAATACCATATTACAACAGTAATAATCTTGAGAAGTGTAGGTAATGTATAATTGCCTGATTAGAAACACCTAGGAACTAAATAGGTTAAGTTATCAATTTTGCTTTTTTTTTTTAAAGCCTTATTTGTTTACTAATGCAGGTGGTAATTTAATTTTTTGGTATGCCTTTTAAATTTTATTTGTGCTTTATAGTGGATTTTGATCATTGTATTTTGGGTTTCTGCAGTTTTTACTTTTCCATTTAGTTTATTGGTACATTTTAGGTATACAGTACAGTTACATTCATCATTGGGATCTTGTACCTTTACATGATGTATCTTGGTTCTTATTTTTTCCCCATTCCCCTTCTCTCCCTTCACCCCCTCCACCCTTCCCTATTTACAAAGACTTTGTTTCCATGTTTTTTCTTTTCTCATATTTTTTCTTTTCTCTTCTTTCCTTTCCCCTTCCCCTCCCACTTCACCTGTTCCTTTAAACATTTTCTCCCTATTTCACAATATCAATTATACATTTGAATTCTTCTTTATACTTTTAGTTTTTTACACCAGAGAAACTATTTGGTATTTACACATGTGTCCTATTTATTTCACTTAAGAGTATGGCCTCTATGTGCATCCACTTAGCTATAAATATCTCTAGTTTTTCATTCTTTATGGCTAAGTAGTACTCCATTTTATAAAACAACCCACATCTTCTTTATCCAGTCTCCTGTTGATGGGCAATTAGGCTGTTTCCAAGATTTACCTATTAGAAACTGTGCTGCTATAAAAATGGGTGCGCATATATCACTGTAGTATGATTCTTTTAATTCTTTTAATAATTTGGAGAAGATACCCAGCAGGGGAATAGCTGGGTCAAATGGGACTTCCAATCCTAATTCTTTGAGGTATCTCCATACTGATTTCCATAGTGGTTGCACCAGTCTGCACTCCTACCACCAATGAAGAAGGATTCCTTTCTCCCCACAGCCCCACCAGCATTTGTTATTGGTTGATTTCATGATAGCAGCCATTCATTCTGGGGTTAGGTGGAATCTCAGCATTGTTTTCATCTGCATCTCTCAAACAACCAGTGATGTTGAACATTTTTTCATATGTTTATTTGCTGCTTTTACTTCTTTGAGAAATGTCTGTTCATTTCAGATGCCCAGTTTTGAATTGGGTCTTTATATTTGGGGGGGTCTGATTTTTTTGAGCTCTTTATATATTCTGGATAGTAGACCTTTGTCTGAGGAACAGCTGGTAAAATTTTTTTCCCACATTGTAGGTTGTCTCTTAGCTCTGTTGGTGGTTTCGCTTGCAGTGCAGAACCTTTTTAATAAGATGAGATCACAGTTGTTGATTCTTACTGCTCCTTCCCATGCTACTGAGGATTTGTTCATAAAGTTCTTTCCTATGCCAGTGTCTTCAAGAGTTCTACCTAGCTTGTCTTCCAGCAAGTTTAGTGTTTCTGTTTTAGTGTGTTTATTTAGATCTTTAATCCACTTCAATTTTTGTTTAGTCTGCAGTTTTTTTATAGTTTAAAAACTTTTTAAACCAAAGCAGTCAGATTCTAGATAAACATTCTTTGGGAGAAATAATGTTCTAAAGTGTGCTATTTACCAAGATTTGGGGTCAGTGAAGTTGGAGAGGCATAGAATTGGCTTCACTTTGTTTTGAGCCAGTAATAATGGAGATGTAAAATATTTTATTCAAACATTTCTGTTTATTATGCAGGCTTACAGTGGATCACCTCTAACCGAAGAAAAGGAGAAAATTGTTTGGGTCAGATTTGAAAATGCAGATTTAAATGGTATGCTTTTAACATTTTGAACATGTGAAATAAATGTTATTTTTAATTTTCAAAATAAATTCATTTTTCATGAAAAGGTAATGTAACAGAAATTTCTTTAGAATTAATACTGTACGGGTTTGAAAGTAAGTATAATAGTGTGTAGTCTTAAACTTTAAGCTCTAGTGAGTTAAAATTTTATCCCCCCCCCCCCTTTTCGTGTAGCACTGGGGATTGAACTCAGGGCTTTCACACTAAGCTGTGTCTCTAGGCCTTTTATGTATTTATGTATTTTAAAATTTTGAGACAGTCTTGCTAAATTGTTAGGTTGCCCAGGCTGTGCTGGAACTTGAGATCCTCTTGCCTCAGCCTCCCACAGTGCTGGGATTACAGGTGTGTTCCACTTTGCTGGGCTACAACAATTTAAAGATTTTATTTGGCTTTATTTTGAATACTAATGTAAGATAATACTTCATTCCATAAAGTAGGACAAATACTCCTATGAGCTTAGCAGAGGAGCTTGACTTTATAGGCAAAAAAAGACCTAAAGAAAGAACAAGCAACAACAAAAAAATTGATTGTTTTAAAATTACTTTCCTTGTTAAGTGGGAATAGGGAAACAGAGTAATAGAAAAACAATTGAGGGCAGGGAATTTAGCTCAGTGGTGCCAGTGGCTGCCTCGAAAATGCAAGGTCCTGAGTTTAATCCTTGGTACCAAAAAAAAAGAAAGAAAAGCAATTGAGCCAGGAAGCTGAGCCAGGAGTATTGCTGCAAGTTCAAGGCCAGCCTGGATTACATAAATTCAAGTCTTTGAGAGTCTGTCTCAAAAAAAAAAAGGAAAAGAAAAGAAAAAGAAGAACAGTTGATTGGAGTTACAATTGGTTAACATTAGGTTACGTTAGGTTACATTTTTGTTGATAAGAATTAAATCAGGAGAACTTTATTAAGATGTCCATTGGAAACTGGCCTGTTTGGGAAATTTGTCTGTCACTTCCCCTGCTTTCTGAGAAGATCAGATGACAATTTTGTTTCGGTATTGTGAAACTTTTTACGAGTGATACCACTTTGGTTTATAGTCTGATATGTTGGGGTGTAGTGTAGGACCTTAGTCCAAAATAATGACTGCCTGTAATTTTTATTTAGTGATAACTATCTAATGGTTGCTCTTAATTTACTTTATAAAATTTCCTTCCTGGGAATACATGTTTGATGCTTGATTTGTGGAGGATTTTCTTTTTCTTTTTTTTTTTTTTTGTGGTGCTGGGGATTGAACCCAAGGCCTTTGTGCTTAGCTATATCCCCAGGCCTTTTTTTTTTTTTGGTACCGGAGATTGAACTCAGGACCTTGCAGTTATGAGGCAGGAGGCGGAATCACTGAGCTAAATCCCCAGCCCCTTTTTTTGTTTTTTTAAAAATTTTGCTAAATTGCCCAATAAATAAATAAATGTGTTCTGGATAAACCAACACATAAAGATGGTGAAAATGATTTTGAAAAGCATGGATCAGAAGTTAAAAATAAACTATGCCAGGTGTGGTCATGCCTACGTGTGCTCCTAGCACTTGTGAGACTGAGGCAGAGGGATCCCAAGTTAATACCTGCTTGGGAAGTTTAGTGAGAGCCCATCTCAAAAACAGAATGGAAGGGCCGGGGATATAGCCCAGTGCAGAGGCCCTGCATCCAATCCCTAGTACTGCATAAACAAAGAACAAATTGTCTTTTTTTTTTTATTAGTACATGTTTGCAGTACATAACGATTGGATTCATTGTGAGGAGATGGTACATGCACATAATATATCTTAATTCTTTTTTAAAAATCTCCTCCCAAAAGATAATTTCAGAAGTGCAAAATGTGGCTAGGGCTGTAGCTTAGTGATAGAGTGCTTGGTTCCCATGCATGAGGCCATGAATTCAATTCCTAGCACCAAAATAATTAAAATGAACAGAGCACTTTGACTGTGTATGGAGTTTGGCATGAGGAGTGGATGCAGGAGCCATTCAGGCTTTTGGAGTTGATGTGGCTGGCATGGGGTGGTGGTGTAAGACCTGCGAAGAAAGCTGTTCATGAAGACAGAGATTGGTAATGATGCACTGTCCTGGTGGAGGAGGAACATGTTCCCTGGCACTGTGGATGGCATAGATAATGATGCAGCTCACAAAATAAGGAACTCTGCAGGAGCATCCAGTTTAAGGAGGAAATCATGTTGGAGTGGAATTTGAGCTCGTGAGCCATTTAAAACCTGTGTTGAAGAAGTCACCAGCAGACCCTAAAGTAATGGGTGGGAGGAGATATATGGTGATGAGAAGAGAGTTTACCAATTAGTTGTGAATAACTCCAGCATCAGGAGCGGAGGGTATAGCTCAGTGGTAGAGCGCTTGCCTGGCATGCATAAAGCCCTGAGTTCAGATCTGCCACACTGCAAAGCAACAACATTTTGAAGCTAGGTAGGAAAGAAAGGAGCTAGCAGAGAAAATGAGGGGAGGAGTGACTAGAGAGATCGGATAACAGGAGGGGCTTAGCCCTGGAAAATCAAGGGAAAGCATTTTAAGGAAGGAATGGTGTGCTTCGGTTGTAGCTGCTAAGTAATCTAATAAGATGTGCTTGAAAAATATCAGTTGGGTTTGATAACTTGGAGATTATTGGTGACCAGAGTAAAAGTCACTTGGGAGGAGGGCTGCAAGTAGAAACCATTATAAAATGGCTTTGAGGTGAATGTGAGATGAAAAATGACACGACAGTACAAACCACTCAAGAAACTTGGCTGCTGGAAAGAGAGAAGAGGAGGAGGAGGATATGGACTGTTTTGATTTATCAAGTTTAAAAACATGTATTGTGCAAGAATATATGGTAAATTACGGGTTGGGGATTTAGCTCAGTGGTTCCGCCACCTGCCCCGTGAGAGCAAGGACCCAAGTTCGATCCCCAGTGCCAAAAAAAAAAAAAAAAAAAAAAAAAAAGAATATATGGTAAATTACATAAAACGAAAGTATAGATCAGCGAATGAGGTTTTATAAATCAGATGCCTATATAATTATCACCTAAAAAATAGAAGATTGCTACCTAGTTGCTTCTGAATTTTATGTAAGTAGACTTACTCAGTATGGCTGGGCATGGTGGTGCAAGCCTGGAATCCCTCTGTTTGGGAGACTGGAAGGATTGTGAGTTTGAGGCCAGCCTGGTTGACAGTGAGATCCTGTCTAAAAATAAAAAGATTTAATATAGTAGTTTTTTGTGTCTGGCTTTTTATTATGTCTGTCAAATTCATTTGTGTTATAATGTATAGTAGTAATTCACTTTTTCTGTGTTGAATAGTGTTTCATTGTGTCAGTGTACCATATTGTTTGGCCATTCTCCTGTTGGTGGACATTTGGGTTATTTGTATCTTTGGCTGTTCACAGATAATTCCGCTATAAATATTTTTGTGCCTATCTCTTGGTGTATATGTGCCCAGATTTCTAATGAGTGTATACCTGGAGTGGAACTATTTGGTCAAAATGTATGTGCATCTTTAACCAGAATACATATTACTAAACCTTTTTTTTTCTGTTTGGTTTTTGGATTTTTGAGACAGAATCTCCTCATATATTCCAAGCATGCATTCCAGGCTGGCTTTGAATTTGAGATCCTCCTGCCTTAGCCTGCAGCGCAAGGACTGTAGTCTTGTGCCACCACACCTGGCCCTAAATTGTTTTCTAAAGTGCTCCTGTTGATTTACATTCAGCAGTGAATAAGCTGCTGCTGCTGCTCTTCTTCCTTCTCCTCTTCCTCCTCCTTCCTTTTGTTTTTGCCACTGAGGATTGAACCCCTGGTCTTCACACTGAGCTGCATCCCCAGCCCTTTTTATTTTTTAGTTTGAGACAAGGTCTAAGTCACTGAGTTGCCCAGGCTGGTCTTGAATTTTCTGTCCTCCTGACTCAGCTTTCCATAGTGCTGAGTAGTTACAAGCATGTACTACCATGCTCAGCTGAATAAACAGCTTCTGAGGCACATGTGTCAGTGGTTTTAATTAGCACTTCTTTGATTACAAGTGATGTTAAGGTGTGTTTCCTGTTTATCCTTTGACTATCTTTCTTAATGAAGGTCTTCTATGTGTGTCTTCCCTATTTTTCTAATAACTTGATGTCTTTCTCATATTGATATTTGTTTATTTAGTGGTACCAGGCCTCATATATGCTTGGCAAGAGCACTAGCACTGAGCTACATCTCAAGCCTCTGTTGTGGGAGTGATGAGCTACATCCCCTGCCCTTTTTATTTTGAGATAGTGTCCTACTAAATTGCCCAGGCTGGCCTTGAATTTGGAATTACAGGCATGGCCTACCATGTCTTAACTGTGGGATTTTTTTCCCCTCCCTGGTGGTACTAGGGATTGAACCCGAGGGTCTTTGAACTAAAGTACATCCCCAGCCCTTTTAAAAATATTTTATTTTGAGATAGCTTCTCATTAAGTCGCTAAATTGCCCAGGCTAGGCTTGAATTTATGATCTTCCTGCCTCAGCCTCCCAAGTAGATGGGACTATAGACATGTACCATCATGCCTGGCAGCACAGTTGTTTTCTTGATTGATGCTGTGTTTTACATTTTTCTCTTTGTTATTTAATTCTAACATAGATACATCAAGAAATCTGGAATTTCATGAAATACATAGCACTGGGAATGAACCACCATTGTTGGTTATGATTGGCTACAGTGATGGAATGCAGGTCTGGAGCATCCCTGTAAGTATAAATGTGATCGAACCCCCAAAATACTTCCAGCATGGCAGCTTGTGTGAAGCCTGGAGATGCTTCCACACGGCTGTGGTCCCGTCTACTCATTTTACCAGCAGTTCCTAAGAGACTGCTATTGTACAACACAGTGCAAGGCACGGGGAAGGAGCGGCAAGTGACAAAGCAAAGGTACTCTCACTGGGTAGAAAGTGGGTCAGAAATTGTGCAGATCACATACCCCTGAGGAACTGGCCCCTTGCTCCTTGATCTTCGGTTCTTTGTGCCTTGATGAAAGATTTCAAGCCAGACATTTATGGTAGGTGCCCATGCAGAACTATAGGTAGACTTCATTGTAAAGCAGATGAAGAGTTATGCCTTCAAGTGAGAAGATGGGCAGTGAGTTTGGATACCTTTTTTGTTTACAAGAGTGACTCCTGGGCCGCCAGGAGTGGTGGCACATGCCTGTAGTCAGCACTTGGGAGGCTGAGGCAGAAGGATTGCCTTGTGTTCAAGGCCAACCTAGTCTACATAGTGAGACCCTGTCTTAAAAAACAAAAAAAAAAGAAGCGTTATTCCTGGGGTTAAGAGAACTATGGTCATTTTGATGCTTACAGATATTTTTCTTAGAGGTCATTTTGGAATGTTAATGTCTCAAAAATATCTTTCTTGTTTTTTTCAGATGGTCAGGGTTCTGTCAGGGGCTTTATTCTTTATTTTTTTTCTTTATTTGTTTGGAAGCCTTAATCTTTTTTTTTTTTTTTTAATTTTTTTGGGACAAGGTTTCCCTGTGTACTTCTGGCTGGCCTTGGACTCACTGTGTAGCCCACTCTGGCCTTAAATTTGCCTCAACCTCTTGAGTGTGAGGATTACAGGCATGTGCCACCATGCCCGGCCTGGGGGCCTTAAAATTTAGGAAGGAAGTTTACAGAATAAAAAGTGCTAATCTAAATCAAATCTTAGCCCAAGGAGGGAGAATCTTTAAATAATGTTCCCTTTTCTGATACCAGTGGGCATCAGCTCTGGCACACAGGGATTGGAAGGCGCACAATACCCTTGTGCTCTGTGACGTCACTTTGGGTCTGAGGCCTAACAAGTGATTATAAATGTGTTACATGCCGAGGTCTCTGTTTTCTCCTTAACTCTGCTATTTTGGATTCTCCTTTGTTCCTCAGGCTTGCTATTGGCTAACTGCCTGCCTGCCAATATCTCCTAAGTAATGATTGTTTTTTTCCCCAGTTTATAGAAGAGCAAAGTGAGGCATATGGAAAGTTTTTGTTTTATTATGATTTTTGAGACAAGGTCTCAGTATGTGATATAGCCCAGGCTGATTTAGAATTTGTAATCCTCCTGGTTAGTACCACTATGCCTTGTTTACCATTATGCTTGCTTAGAGGTTTTTCTTTTTACATTAACAACCATTAACATAATACAGTATTGATTTTTATTTTTTTGAGACAGGGTCTCACTACATAGTTCAAGTTGTCCTTGAACTCACTATGTAGCCCAGGCTGGCCTCAAATTTAAGCAATCCTTCTGCCTTAGCCTCCTGAGTGTTGCAGGTACAGGAGTGCGCCACTGCACCTAGCATGATTTTAAATCAGTTAAAAAAGTTCTCATGATACAAAGTTAAGAGGTACAGAAAAGTAAAGAAACTCCCTTCCACCCTTGTTCTTCACTTGCCCTGTCTTGAGGCAAGCAAGATTTCTAGGTTATGTATTTTTAGAGCCATATTTTATGTAAATAAAAACATGTAAAAATATATTTCTTTCATCCTTGTTCTAAACCTTGCTGTTTTTACATTATAATGTCATAATTCAGAGAAGTGCTTCATTGACTTTTTTCCCCCTTTTTCCCTGGTACTGGGATTTGAACTCAGGGCATTCATGTTACATTCATGTTACATCCCTGACTTTACCCCCACCTCCCCCTTTTCTGGTAAATGTTTGAGTTGGGTTCTTAATAAGTTATCTAGACTGGCCTTGAATTTGTGATTCTTCTGCTTCAGTCTCCTAGAGTGCTGAAATTACAGTTACGTGCCATCACATCCTGCTTCATTGACTTTTTTTTGGTACCTGGGATCGAACTCAGGTCCTCACGCTTTGGAGGCAGGTGGTGGAAACACTGAACTAAATCCCCGGCTCCTTCATTGACTTCTATAGCTGTGTAATCATTGGATTTATCTGGTGACTAGTTCTCTATTGCTGAAAACACTTTGTTTTTAAAATTATTTATTATTTATTTGTGGGGTACTGGGGGTTGAACCCATGGTTGCTCTACCTCCAAATTAAATCCTCAGCCCTTTCTTTTGCCTTTCCTTGGGGTTTTTCAAGGCTCTGCAGTGCTATCTGTTATTGAAGTATGGTCACAGGCAGAGACAGGATTTAAGATCTCGCTGTGGTTTTTTTATTAACCTACAAAGATAAATGTTCTTTTTTGAGGTTGGGATTAGAGGAAAAGATTTTGTAAATGTAAAATTTTCATTTTCTTTTTCTGGAGGAAAGAGGTTGAGACAGTGTCTTGCTTTGTAGCTCAGGCTGGCCTTGAACTCACTGAGTAGTCCAAGCTGGCCTTGAATTCAGTGGTGTTCCTCCTGCCTCAACCTTTTGAGTGTGGGGGTTCATTTTCTTTCATTTTTTAGGGAGAGCAGGGTCTTGTTCTAATTTTCTTCTAGAGACAGTGATTTGCTTCATCTGTTGTTTGCTGGCAGAATTGAAGGCAAAGAGGAAGCTATAGCTTTAACAAGAAGGTTGCACCATGGGACTGGGGCGTTTACTGGATTGAGCACATTCCTTTGGTGGCACTCAGGAGGCTTTAACTGCCCACTTGTTCTGGTTATAAGTAGAGGTATTACTATTAATAGTTTTAGAGTTATATTGAATTTATCTCTGAGTAATTTAAAGGCCTTTATTTCACCTTGCACCTTGATGGTATTATTTATTTAGAGACGGTCTCACTATGTAGCCCAGGCTGGTCTTGAACCTGCAGTCTTCCTGCCTCGGCTTCCTGTGTAGCTGGGGTTTCAGGCATGGGTCCCCTATGCCCGGTGGTATACAACTGTTAGGTGTAAATTTTCTGACTTTTGATAAGTACGCATACCTGGATAACCCAGTCGCTGAGGAGACATTGGACTTGAGCGTCACTCAGAAGAACTTTCCCAGTTAATTTTGCTTCCGCCTTGTCCAGAAGCACCCACTGTCCCCATGGGTGTTTCTGCCATTGCAGAGGAGTTTCACCCATTCTAGAAATTGCTACATCTTCGTATACAGTGTGTTCTCTTGTTTTGCAAGGCTTTTCTGCTCAGCGTAATGTTTCTGAGAATCATCCATGATGCTCGTTCTTTTAATTGCTATAGTTCTTCAGTGTATGAGTATGTTTCTCTTACTGATTTCTGTCCTTTGGCTACTATGAATATAACTTCGGTGTGGAAGTCTTTTTGTAAACGTATGCATTACTTCCTTTTAGATAAATATCTATAAGTGGAATTGGTGATTTATGGGGTTGGAATGCAGTTAGTCTTTTTAAAAAAATTAATTTTGGGGGCTGGGGATTTAGCTCAGTGTTCCGTAGCCTGCCTTGCAAGTGCAAGGTCCTGAGTTTGATCCCCGGTACCAAAAAAAAAATTAATTGTTTATTGGTACATTTTAGATACATATGATGATCACATTCATCATATAGAATTTGTACCTGTACATGGTATATCTTGATTCTTTTTTCTTTTCCCATTCTCCTCCACTGCCTTCAACCCCTCTTCCCCTCCTTATTTTCAAAGCTTTGTTTCTATTTTTCCTTATCCTCTTGTTTTTTTCTTTCCCCTTCCTTCCACTCCCCCTACCTCTTCCCCAGTTCCCGTTCCTACTTGTGCATTTTTTTCCAATTTCACAATATCTATTATACATTTTGGTCCTTATTTACACTTTAAGTTTCTCACACCAGAGAAACAATGTGATATTTAAACATGTGTGTTCAATTTATTTTGCTTAAGAATATGGTCTCAAGGTGCACCCATTTACCTAGAAATGTCTCAAGTTTATCCTTCTTTATGGCTGAGTAGTACTCCACTGCATTAAAAAAGCCCACTTCTTTATCATGCATCGGTTGATGGGCATTTGGGCTATTTCCAAGATTTAGGTATTATAAACTGTGCCTTCATAAACATGGGTGTGCATATATCACCGTGGTATGATGCTTTTTTTTTTTGGTACTGGGGATCAAACTCGGGACCTTGTGCTTGGGAGGCAGGCAGTGGAACCACTGAGCTAAATCCCCGGTCCCTGGTATGATGCTTTTAATTCTTTTGGGAAGATACCAAGAAGGGGAATAACTGGCTTAAATGGAACCTCTAGTTTTAGTTTTTTGAGGAATCTCCACACTGATTTCTACAATGATTGCAGTGGTCTGCACTCCTGCCAACAGGGGAGAAAATTCATTCGATAGTTGGATACAAAGTCAACACTAAAAAATCAATAGCATTCCTGTACACGAATAACTAACTGAGAGAGAAATTAGGGAAACCACACATTTCACAATGGTATCAAAATATGAAATACTTAGGAATCGATCTAACAAGGGAAGTAAAAGACCTTTACATTGACAACTACAGTACTCTTGAAAATGGAGATCAAAGAGGATATCAGAAAATGAAAAGATATCACTTGCTCTTGGGTAGGAAGAATCAACATAGTGAAAATGGCCATACTTTGAAAATTGTTACACAAATTTAATGCAATCCTGATCAAAATACCAATAGGATATCTCACAGAATTACAGAAAACAATCGTAAAATTCATTTGGAACCAGAAGAGACCTAGAATAGCAAAAACAATTCTGGGCAACAAAGGCAAGGCAGGCGGCATCATAAACCCTGACTTGAAATTATACTACAAAGCTACTATGATTAAAACAAATAAACAAAACCAGCATGGTACTGGCAAAAACACTGACTGGAGGATCAGTGCAACAGCTTAGAAGTTGCAGAAACAACTCCAGACACACTCAGCCACCTTGTCTTTGACAAAGGGGTCAAACACCTCTGAAGAAAGATAGCCTCTTTAATAAATTTTGCTGGAAAAACTGACTTTCCACATGCCAAAGACTAAAACTAGACCCAT
Organism: Heterocephalus glaber; assembly: GCF_053883595.1. Taxonomy (NCBI): domain Eukaryota; kingdom Metazoa; phylum Chordata; class Mammalia; order Rodentia; family Bathyergidae; genus Heterocephalus; species Heterocephalus glaber. Next base: position 2,979,449 of record NW_028258351.1, on the reverse strand, counting down.
TTCTCCCACTATGTACTAAACTAAAATCAAAATGGATCAAAGATCTAAATATTAAAACAATCTGCAGAATGATAGGTAAAACTCTTGAAGACATAGGTGTAGGCAAAGACTTTATGAATAAAACCTCAATTGCACGGGAAGTTTTTTTTGTTTTGTACCGGGGGATCGAACTCCGGACTTTGTGCTTGTGCGGCAGGCACCGGAACCACTGAGCTAAATCCTGGGCCCCAATGAGTTTGAGTTTTAAAACGAGCAGTTACTGATTGCAACAAAGATAAGTACAGAACTGTGAGTATTCTTTTGGAAGCCTGTTGTCATTTGCCGCTGTGTAGCATGTAAGCATGTTTTTGTAGTTTGCAGAAATGTTGGGGCTAGATTGAAATTAAAATAATTTTTAAAGAGCAGGGCGTGGTGGTGCACACCTGTAATCCCAGCACTCAGGAGGGTGAAGCAGGAGGATTGCTGCAAATTTGAGGCCAGGCTGGGCTACATAGTGAGACCCTGTCTCAAAAAAATAATTTTTTAAAGTAATTGGTTCTTTATTAAAAAATGGTTTGGAAAGGACATCCAGTTGGAGGAGGCATTATTTATGCCAATGAGTGTATTTTAGACATTGTACAATAATTTGTTGTCATTATTACTTTTACTTGGGTGCTAGGAATTGAACCCAGAGTCTTTCATATGGTGAACATGGCTCTGCTTCTGAGCTACATCCATCCCTAAGAGTTTGAATTTTCTGGGAGGAAAGGTGAGTTGTAGGATGAGAAGTTCACCTTAGTCTTTTAGTCAGTGTGGGCTCTTTGAATATCTTTTAGTAACAGATTTCTTTTTTCTTTTTGTGATGCTAGGGATTGAACCAGGGCCTCACATGCTAGGCAAGTGCTCTATCACTGACAGATATATTCTAAAAACTGTCTTTAATAAACATGGAGGGCCAGGGATTTAGCTCAGTGGTTCCACTGCCTGCCTTGCAAGCACAAGGACCTGAGTTTGATCCCCGGTACCAAAAATAAAATAAACATGGATTTCCAGTGTTATGAATAGAAAATACAGAGAAATAGAATCATTATGAGGTCAGCTAAGAGACAGTTTCACTTGACTAATTTTTTATTTTGGTACCAGGGATTGAACCCAGGGCTTTTGCACTGAGCTGAATCTTCAGCCCTTGTTTTATTATTTATTTATTTATTTATTTTTTTGAGACAGGGTCTCACTGTGTAGCCCAGGCTGTCCTTGAACTTGCTGTGATCCTCCTGCCTCAGGCTCCCAAGTGCTGGGATTATAGGCATGCTCCATCATGCCTGGCTTTATTTTTTATTTTTAGATAGGGTGTTGCTAAGTTGCCCAGGCTGGGCTGGAACTTGCAAACCTCCTGCCTCAGACTCGCAGCATACTGGGATGATAGGTTTGTGCCACTATGTTCTGGTCCACTGTTGTCTAAATGTTAGATGTTGAGACCCTAAAGTAAATTTGTTGTAAGAGGATTACAGAAAACCTTGGTAAGTGATAAGACATTTAGAAAAGAAGATGTTATCAAAAACAGTCAAGGTTTTGGGCCGAGGACTGGTGTTGCCTGGTAGGTGAGATGGCATCATTTCAGAAGAAATGGAATTTGATCATTCAATTTATGGTTAAATTATGTTAAAAATTATATGAAGCCAAAAGGCACCGTGTAGTGTTTTCTTATGTGTAATAAAGGGTTCTTATTTAAAATCCAGGATAGTACATTTGTACAGCTGATTTTTCATAAGGTTTAATGTCTGCTTAGGTTTTATATCTACTTTTGAAACAGCGTGTCTGTGTGGTGTGTATTTATGTATTGAACTGGGTCTCACTGTGTAGTCCAGGCTGAACTCATTCTCACTGTGTAGCCCAGATTGGCCTTGGAGTTCATGATCCTCTTGCCTACGCTTCCTGAGTGCTGAGATTACAGGCATTCGCTACCATTCCTGGCTAATATTTTAAGCAAAATCATGAAAATATATTCATTACAGCACTTGGTGGATGGCCATTGTATGAAACAGTATATTTTAACTTCAAAAGTTAACATTTGTAGCCAGGCATGCTGCCATATGTCTGTAATCCCAGCTGGTGGAGAAGCTGAGGCAGGAAGATTTTCCCGGCTTGGGAAATTTAGCAAGTTAGTGAAACTCTGTCTCAAAAAAGAATTAAAAAAAAAAAAAAGAAAGAAAGAAAGGCTGGGGATGGAACTCAGTGTGAAGGATCTGTGTTCAGCCTCCAGTATGGAGAGGAGGGAGGTGGTTAACTTTTGTTTTCTTGGAGCTTTATATGTATGTACTTCCAATATGTGACACTAGGTGTCGCTGACACACTGGTCTATAAAAAGTGAAGCTGTTTCAGGCAATTTTTGCCCTAAAGCTTTTAGTGTAGCTTTTAGTCACTAAAAGCTTTAGAACAAACATGCAAGGGCATATTTGAGGTAAATACCAATCAGTCTATTATTTATTAGAAGTTGAGTACCAGTAGATCTTGCCATGTTAAAATTGTTAGCCAGGAAACAATTTTTATAGGTTTCATTCGGAAATAATAACAGTGTTAGGGATTTGACTATACTGGTAAGCAGAAAACATTTGGAGCCCAGTCAAAAAATTACTTATTTTGTTGGTTCCATTCTCTTTTTACTGGAAAAATAAGAGATGAATGACTCTTTAGTCATCTCTAGTGGAAGCATTGTTGTGTCATGGGATGAATAAAAGAAATGAAGAATAATATTGAAATAACTTGTAGAATCCACCTATATTAGTGGACAAAACTTTTTTCTTTTTTGCGGTATTGGGAATGAACCCAGGGCCTTTGCACTGAGCTACATCCTCAGCCCAGTTTTTTATTTTGAGACAGGGTCTTGCTATGTAGGTAAGTTGCCCAGGCTGGGCTAGAACTTGGGACTCTCTTGCCTCATCCTCTCAGAGTGTTATCTTTTATTCTTATAGTGGCATTATATAATTTTTACTGATTTGACATAGGTGGTAGATGTTACATTAATTGAAATTTATTCTAAATTAGAATGTTGTTTGAAATTTTTCACCTTAAAATAATATATTATTTGGAACATGCTAAATTATGAGTCTCTGCAATGCAAATGTTTATTTTTTATTTATTTATTTCCATTTTTAATTTTTGGTACTAGGAATTGAACTCGGGACCTTGTGCTTGCGAGGTAGGCATTAGAACCACTGAGCTAAATCCCTGGCCCCAAATTTTTATTTTATTTTATTTTATTTTATTTTATTTTATTTTTTGGTACTGGGGATTGAACTCAGGTCCTTGTGCTTGCGGGGCAGGCGGCGGAACCACTGAACTAAATCCCTGGCCCCCAATTTTTATTTTTTGATAACTTTTATTGAACATAACATTCAGTAACGTATACAGATCATAAATGTATAGGTTGGATTTCTATATATGTATATAACATAACCATCACATGGTTAGAAACCTCACAACTCTCACCACTTCCTGACAACTCTATTTTCTTTGTATCCCTGGATAACTGCTGTTCTGCCTTCTGTCTTCAGAGATTTTTCTTTTGTTTTTTGCGGGGGCAGTACTGGAGATTGAACCAAGGGTGCTCTGCCACGGAGCTGTATCCCCTGCCTATGGGTGTTTTTAAAATTTGGAAACATGGTCTTGGTAAGGCACTAAGTTACCAAGTCTGGCCCAAACTAGTGATCCTACTATCTCATCCTCCCAGAGTGTGGGCATTGTAGGGTGTGCCACCAAGCCTGGAGGGGTTAATATTTTAAGTGGGAAATTTTCTGAAATTATAAGGCATAAAAAGAGGCAAATGCAAATTAATGTATGTTTGTGAGTTAACGGCACTATTGATGTTTTCAACCAGATGATTCTTTGTTATTAGACACTGTCATGTACATTGTAGAACATAGATGCAGAAGTAGTTAGAAGGTCTGTAGCCTTTATCTACTAGGCAAGTGCTCTACCTCTGAGCTACACTGCTGGCCCTGTAGCCTCTATCTACTAGATAAGGGGGACACCTCATCAAGTGTAATGGTCAGAAATGACTCCCCACATTGCCGAGAGTCCCATGGTTGTAAACCATCCCAGGCTGAGTGCTGTTGCTGTAAAGTAATTCTGAGGAACATGTGTGCATATATATATATATTTTTTTAATGGGAAAAGTAATTGTGAGCAGTTAAGAATATCAAGAATTGACAGTGTATATCCAGATCTAAGTACATTAATAAGAACTGTTTTAAAGTAAAATTAAAATATCTCTGGAATTTCTAAATATTAAAATGAAAGAATATGGTATATTATAAACCTGTTTTTCTGCACAATATTTCAGGTTCATCATAATCATCATTTATCTTACTGTTCTTTTAAGAATAGTGTTAAGTACTAATTTTTATGGGACTTTACAAAGGAATTTGACTAGTGTTTTTGTTTTCTAAATTTTGCTCATACTCATTTTAATGTTTTGAATTTTAGGCATAGGAGAAAGGGAATGAATTGGATAATTTTAAACAACAGAAATATATTATTTGCGAACAGAGCTGCACTTGCTGTCTATAGTGGCTGACATTTGCGTGACACCAGTCTCTCACATGGCTGTCTTTCTTCCCTGTGCCTGCGTCTTTACCTGGTCTTTTCCTGTGTGTTTCTGAACAGGAGAATTTCTTAAAGATGATTTTCACAGCCTCAGAATTCCAGTATTTTCTGGGAGTCTGTGTACATGTGTTTGTGTAGTATTGGGAATTGTCTTTCATGGATTGATTGCCTGTAGCTTTTTAGCATTACAGAATATTCCATTTTATGGAGTACCGCAGTTTGTTTATGATAGATTAAAAAAAAAAAAAGACATGCCTGCTGTGCAAGTGCAAGGACCCAAGTTCGATCCCCAGTACCAAAAAAAAAAAAAAAGACATATATACTATAATGTGCACAAATCTCAAGTATAGAACTTAATTTTTTTCCTTGTGCACTTGTGTGTATGTAATGTATATATGTGTGCCTGTATGTGCACATGTATGTAAAAGTAAATGAAACCACCACTGGCAAAAAAATAGTTTTCTTTCTTACTCTTGAGTTCTCCAATGTTTCTACTTCCCACAGTGAAAAATAGTTGCCCCTCTGACCACATATCAGTTTTTTGTGGAGTAGACTTAAATATAAACTGATGCACATGGTATGTAATCTTTTGTCTGTCTTCTTTTGCTTAATGTATATTTTAGATTCATCCTATTCAACATGTAATAAAATAATGAATTGAGGGCAGTCTAGTCTGTGTCTGAGTGATTATGAAGTGTTTATGACAGCTGCTACACCAACACTCTCCATAATGGTGTCACACTGACTTCTGAACACCTTCCAGTCTGCCTCCCGGCGTGTGTGTCAGTGTAGTCTGAGTGCTTTTACATTAACATCTACCCCAAGTAAGAGCTTTTGACTACAGAAGTGTTAGTTGCAAATGGAAGATACCATTAGAGCAGCTTCAAAGGACTGGAATGATACTTGGATTGGTGGGGGCTGAAGTCATGGCTGGGGTTTTGAAGTGTAATGTCTAAATCAGCGTTGCATAGCTGAAGGAATGTGTGAGTCCAAGCTGCATTTCTTTGATCTTCCTTTAGAAAATCCGGGTGAAGGGAAAAGGTTAAAGTTGCTTTAAAATACTTCTTTCTATGTGTGCAAAAAGTTGGAAGTATGGAAATATGATTACAAGTTCCATTCATTATTTGTGTTCTGTGGTTTTCATATTGTTCTTGAAACTCACTTCTTTCTTGCTTTAAGTTTTGTATTTTGTATTTAGTGTCAAGACCAAAATACAGACTGGGTTGCAGTCTCCTTTATGTGGTTAGCAAATATCTGTTCTATAAGTTGTTAGTCCTCACAAATATGCATTCTACGTGGTTTTTGTGGTTTGCATTTTTTTCCTTGATGATACAGAGAGTTAGGCTACAGAGATACTGACACTCTGGCATTAACTGAATCATTTGTGGTTAAGCAGGCCAAAATAAAACAAAACTTGTTCCCTTCTTCCCTCTAATTCTGAGGGGCTTTTAAAAGAACTTACTACTCTTTTCCATTAGAAATATATTCCTTAAACTGTGCTATCAGGATTTTGAAATTGTTGAAACATAAAATATACATAAATTAAAATGTTGGCAGTGAGTTGGTAGAGAAAATATGGCTGAATTTAAGAACTATTAAGTAGTGTATCAGGAAATTCTGAAGCCATTTGAGACTACAGAATTTTGGGCAGTTTTTTTTTGGGTACCAGGGATCGAACTCAGGACCCTTGTGCTTGTGAGGCAGGTGCAGCGCCACTGAGCTAAATCCCCAGCCCTTAGTCTTTTTTTTTTTTGTTTATAAAATCAAAATAAAACCGCCTGGGGATTTAGCTCAGTGGTTCTGCCACCTGCCTCAGCGCAAGGTCCCGAGTCCTGAGTTCAATCTCTGGTGCCAAAACAAACAAACAAATGAAAAAAACCAAAATAAAACCGTTTCTCACAACTCATGAAGGTTTGGCTTCCAGATACAACACTATCCCCACCCTCAACATAAACCCAAATCCCTAGATGCTTAAGTCACTTGTATCAAGTCGTGTAGTATTTGCATATAACCTACGCATACCCCATATACTTTATTATTATTATTATTTTTTATTAAATTCTTTTATTGGTACATTGTAGGTATGCAACACAATTACATTTCTCATTGGGAATTGTACCTTTACATAATCCATCTTGGTTCTTATTTTCCCATTCCTAGCCCTCCCTTTACCCCCTCCACCCTTCCCTATTTACAAAGACTTCATTTCCATTTTTTCCTTTTCTCATCATTTTTCCTTTCCCTTCTTTCCTTTCCCCTGCCCCTCCCACTTCCCCTACCCCTTTGGACCTTTTCTTCCTATTTTGCATTATCCATTATTCATTCTAATCATTGGTACATTTTAGGTATACAATATAATTACATTCATTGTTGGAAATTTACATCTTTACGTAGTCTCTCTTGGTTCTTATTTTTCACCCTTGCCCCACCCCCCCTTCAACCCCTCCATTCCTCCCTATTTACAAAGATTTTGATCCTATTTTTCCATTTTCTCATATTAATTCCATTCCCTTCTATCCTTTTCCCTAGCCCTCCCACTTCCTTCCCCTTTGCCCCTTTTCTTCCTATTTCACATTACCTATTATACATTTTAGTCCCCATTTACACTTTCAGTTTCTCACACCAGAGAAACTATTCAGTATTTATTCATGTGTGTCCTATTTATTTCACTTAAGAGTATTGCCTCAATGTGCATCCACTTAGCTATAAATGTCTGTAATTTCTCATATTTTAGGGCTGAGTAGTACTCCATTTTATAAAAAAACCACATTTTCCAACAGCCAGTATCATACTAAATGGTCAAAAACTGAAATCCTTCACACTAAAATCAGGAACAAGACAAGGATGTCCACTATCACCACTCTTGTTCAATATAGTTCTGGAAACATTGGCCACGGAAATTAGACAAGAGAAAGAAATAAAAGGAATAAAGATAGGTAATGAAGAAGTCAAATTGCCATTATTTGCAAATGACATGATACTGTATATCAAAGACCCCAAGAACTCCACCAAAAGTCTTCTAGACTTAATAACCAAATTCAGTCAAGTAGCTGGTTACAAGGTCAACACAGAAAAATCAATAGCTTTCCTCTACACAAATGACAGACTCACTGAGAGAGAAACAGGGCAGATAATTCCTTTCACAATAGCATCCAAAAAACTGAAATACCTAGGAATCAACCTAACGAAAGAAATCAAAGACCTCTTTTCTGAAAACTATGGCACTCTGAAAAGAGAGATTGAAGATGATATAAGAAAATGGACAGACATCCCCTGCTCCTGGGTAGGAAGGATTAATATAGTGAAAATGGCCATACTTCCAAAACTGCTATATAGATTCAATGCAATTCCAATTGAGATCCCAGCAGCATACTTCATGGACCTTGAGAAAACAATCCAAAAATTCATTTGGAACAAGAAGAGACCCAGAATAGCAAAAGCAATTCTAGGTAACAGAGACATGGCAGGGGGTATCACAATCCCCAACCTGCAACTCTACTGCAAAGCTACTGTGATAAAAACAGCATGGTACTGGCAAAGAAACAGACTTGAGGACCAGTGGAACAGATTAGAAGATGCAGAAACAACACCAGACACACTCAGCCATCTCATCTTTGACAAAGGAGCCAAACACCCTCACTGGAGGAAAGATAGCCTATTTAATAAATGGTGCTAGAAAAATTGGGCTTCAGCTTGCCAAAGATTAAAACTAGACCCCATATACTTTAAATAATCTCTGGATTACTTATAATACCGAGTACAATGTAAATTCTATGTAAATAGTTATTATATGTATTATTTAGGGAATAATGATGAGGAAAAAGGACTACATATTCAGTAAAGTTGTGATTTTTTTTTTTTTTTTCTGAAAAAGAAATTTTTTTGAAACAGAATCTTGCAGTACAGTCCAGGCTGGCCACAAACTTGTGATCTTCCTGCCTTAGCCTCTCAAGTGTTGGGATTATAGTCCTGTGCCACCATGCCCCGCTTTTTCATGAGTATTTTTTGATCCATTGTTGGTTGAAACCATAGCTAGTCAGATTCCAGGATTAGGAACCTGTGGATGTGGAGGGCCCACTGTATGTCATTAAATTGACATCCAAGGAGAGATCGATCTTGCTTTGTAGGTGTTTTGTTTTGGACAGGATCTTGCTCTGTAGCTGACAGGGCTTGAACCCACAATCCTCCTGCCAGAGTGCTGGGGTTATATATATGCTCCACAATACCTGGTTGCTGTATATTTTTAATACATGCTTAGATGCTGCTGGATGAAGTCTCTGTTGCTTCTGTTTTTAAATTTTGTTTTTGCAGTGCTAGGGATCAAACCCAGGGAGGGCTTCCTGCATGTTAGGCAAGCACTCTATCAGAGTTACGCTATAGCTACTTCTTTGTATTTGTACAATTTCTCCCTAATTAAAAATAAATCATGGAGGCTGGGGATGTAGCTCAGTGGCACTTCAACTGCCTGGCAAACACAAGGTCCTGAGTTCAATCCCCAGTGGGGAGGGGGGAGAAAGAAAAATAAATTATGGGAGCCAGGCATCGTGCCACATAACTATAATTCCAGCACTCAGGAGGCTGAGGCAGGCCAATCATTGCAAGTTGAAGGGCTGGGGTACATAGTGAGCTTAGTGTCAGCCTGGACTGCACAGTGAGACCCTGTCTCAAAAGAAAAAAAAAAGTATATATATGAATGAGGATCATTCAGAACACTTAGCTATAAGACCTGGGGTTCAATCCTTAGAACTGAAAAAATATTATTAGAGTTAATGAGGCACTTTTTTTTTTTTTTTGGTATCAGGGATCGAACTCGGGGTCCTTGCACTTGCGCAGCAGGCGGTGAAACCACTGAGCTAAATCCCCGGCCCCTGTGAGCCACTTTTGACACATTATAAATAACTCAAGTACCTTTTTTCCTTAGTAAAAAATTTTTATTGGAGCTGAAGACATTATATTACAGTGATACATGTCTACCCATGTTTACAGCAGCACAGTTCATAATAGCTAAATCTTGGATGTGGCCTATATGTCTGTCAACAGATGAATGGTTAATAAAATGTAGTATTTCATTAAAATGTAGTACTTTATTACAATGGAGTATTATTCTGTCATAAGAAGGCTAAACTTGAGTCATTTGTAGGGAAATGGATGCACTTTAAGACCATAATGTTAAGTGAAATAAATCAGACACACAAGCTTAAATATCTCATGGTTTCTCGTATATGAAAACCCAAATTATAAATAAGAAACAAAATAAAAGACAGATAACAGGAAGTAGAGAGATAAATCTCTCTCAGAGGGTCAGGAGATCAAGAGATGGAGGGAGGGAAAGGGGCTGAAAAAAGGAATTGAGATGTGTTATGTACATGCACCAACTGCACACAAGGAATGAGAACATCATGCACTGCAAACACGTATTTAAAAAAAAGGAAGGGGATCAAGATATGGATAGAGGGGAGAGGAAGGGAGTGGCAAGGAATGAAAAAAAGAATGAAGATGTGCTATGTACGTGTACCAACTCCCCACAAGGAGTGTGATCACTCTGTACTACAAACATGTGCTAATAAAAAATAAAACTAGCGAAATGGTCTTTTTAAGGAACTTCTTTTGTGCTTATGGTTAATACATGCAAAACTGATAAGAATGATAACTGCATTTGTATATTCAAGTGGACTATTTTTAGATAACTGATAGGAAAGAAAACATGTTGTAGGTAAAAACATAAATACATAAAAGACAGAGCAGAGGCTGGCTTGATCTCCGTCAGGACTATGAAGATGAATGTGATTAAAAAACTACCACACAGGGCTGGGGATGTAGCTCAGTGGCTCCGCACCTGCCTTGCAAGTGCAAGGTCCTGAGTTTGATTCCCAGTACTGGAAAAAAACAAAACAAAACAAACTACCACACAAATGAGGTGGAGTTTACCACCTTGGTACTAAGTAGTGCTTTTCTTCAGGGCTACAAAGCATAGGAAGCAATAATCCAGTGGGCTCAAGAACTGAGTTAGAATTGAGCTGTACCGGTTCTCTGATATGGGATATTACACATGGGTGCCTGTCCAGAATCAATAACAGGCTGTGAGGGGACCAGAGGCAGAGATGTGTCATGCTAAATATCATTAATGCAGAATAATGACACCGATAGAGATATGGTCATTTATTCATTCAACAAGCATTTCCTTGGTTTATCATTTATTTAGTGCCAATTAGATGTTACAGGTACTTTTGAATACACATTGTAACATTTGCTTTGTTGGAATAGATGTTATTTCCCTTATTTCAAAGCCAAACTCAGATGTAGCAAATTTGTATAGCTACTAAAATAAATTGAATTTGTAACCTGTAACCTGGTGTACTGTATCTGCTTTGCATTGTTGCCACAGGGCATGATTCTGGGAGTAATAAAACTTCCAGGGTTGCACATATTAGCTGCTTTTGTGCTCTAGAACTTGTCTAGGATTTATCCAGAGAACTTTGACATGAACAATTTGCATTGTTTGCTTTTTGTTTTCTGGTACTGGGAATTCATCCCAGGGACTTCATAGTGTGCTTTATATCCCCAGGTCTGTTTTTATTTTATTTTTTGTTTGAGTCAGGGTCTTGATAAGTTGTGAAGTTAGCTTGGTTGAACTGGAACTTGTTATCTTCTTGCCTCAGCCTCCCAGAATTACAGGCATGTGCCGCCATGCTGGCTACAAAATTCCTTTGTTTTCCATGTGCACATAGATCAAAAATAGTATTTTACAATATTTTAAATAATATTGTGTATGAAACAGCGCCTGTGTACATTGAAACAGGAGACTTGTGATATCCTGTGAGAACTCAGAAAGTTTCAGATTTTGAAGATTTTTGGATTTTTGAATTAGAAAGGCTTTTTTTTCTTGGTATGGGGATTGAACTCGGTTCCTTGTGCTTGCACAGCGGGTGGGGATTTTTGAATTAGAGATGCTCAACTTGTATTTCTTTTTTTTCGTTTAGTTTTTTGAGACAGGGTCTTGCTGTGTAGTCCAGGCTAGTCTTGAACTCACTATATAGCCCAGACTGGCCTCAAACTCGGGGCAATCCTCCTGCCTCAGCCTCCCAAGTATTGAGATTACAGGTGTGCACCACCACACCTGGCAAGCTAGGATACTTTTAAAAAGTAGTAATGAGAAGGAAAATCATTTCCTTATTTTCGAACTTATGGTGAAAGCTTCGTTTCTCTCTCCCACCTTCTCTCCCTCCCTCCCATTTTTCTTCTTTCTGATTGAATCCATGGCCTCTGTACTGAGCTATATTCCCAGCCTCCATGTCTGGCTGGAGTTTTCATATAATGGCTTTTTTTTGGTTTTAGTTTTAGTTTTTTTTTGTACTGGGAATTGAACTCAGCACCTTGCGCTTGCTAGGCAGGCACAGTGCCACTGAGCTAAGTCCCTGGCCCTTTTTTTGTTTTGTTTTGTTTTGCAGGGCTCATAGGGTGAGTTAGGAAGAATTCGCTCAGGTATTTTCTGGAAGGGATCATAGAGAATTTGTATTATTTCTTTCTTAAATGTTTGGCAGAATTTAGCAGCAAACTCATCTGGGCTCAGTGCTTTCTGTTTTGGAAGGTTGTCAGTTGCTGATTCAACATCTTTCATGGATATAGGCCTGTGAGGATTACTGTCAGGAGTGAGTGTAGCTTGAGCTGAATATATGTGAGGCCCTGGGTTCAATCCTCTGTACCAAAAACAAGTTACAGGTGAAAGATTTTTCTTTGTTTCTTGTTATGTGAATTTTGGCAGCTTTTGTCTCTCAAGGAATTGGTCCATTTCCTCTAGGTTATCAAATGAGGATGAAAACTTGTTTAGTATTCTTTTCATTTTCCCTCTCATTTGTTTTTATAATTTCTTTCTTAACCTGGCTGGAGTTTTAATGATTTTTATGGATCTTTATAAAGAACCAGCTTTTTTGCATTGATTTTTCTCTATTGATTTCATGTTTTCAATTTTTATTGACTTCTCCATATTTATTTGCTTCTGCTTGCTTTGAGGCCAGTTTGCTTGTTTCGGCCGGTGGATTTTGAATTTTAGCATTCAGTGCCCTGGGTTCTCTCTGTGCACTCACTGCTTTCACGTCAAAATCCCACAGATTTTGATGATAGTTGAATTTTAATTTTCATTTAGTTAAAATATTATACTCTTCTTCTGAATGTTTCTTGTTTGCCCTGTGTATTACTAAGAATTGTGTGGTTTAATCTTTGAGTATTTTGTTAATTTCCAGCTATCTTCCTGTTATTAATTTGATCACAGTTATTGTACGGTTAACATTCTTTTAAATTTGTTGAGGTGTATCTGTTGTTTAGAAGATGGACATCTGAATTTTTACAAATTTTTCTGAAGGGCAATTAGCAATGCTGAATGAACTATATCAGATACAAACTTCATAAATATTCTTTTGGGATTAAAATATACTGCTCGGGCTGGGGATGTAGCTCAGTGGTAGAGCACTTGCCTTTCTGTACTAGCTGGGTTCAGCCCCCAGCACTGCCAAAAAGGAAAACAAAAAACCCCCAAAACTGGTTGGGATCAACCCCCCAACAATACCCCCCCCTTTTTTTGCACTAGTGGAGATTGAACACAGGGCTTCACACATGCTTGGGAAGCACCACTGAGCTACATCCCCACACTTTAATTTTTGAGAGAGAATCTTGCTAAGTTGCCCAGGCTTGCTTCTAACATGCATTCTTCTGCCTCAGACTCTCAGGAAGCTGGAACTACAGGCACGTGCCCCTGCTTCTGGCTTGGGATCATCTTTTCTATAGAGTGGAATTCGGTTGTATTTTTCCCAGAAAAATCTTTTGCATTTCTGTGTTCAAGAATAAACTGCATTACTATCAGTTTTCTACAACTCAGAGTATTGTGATGTATCTGTCAAAGAAAAAAGCAAATCCCTCGGGAATCAGATAACCTCCAGGGGCCCTCTAGAGAACTCTTGGTAATCCATTAAAGCACACATATCACATTATCCCATTTCAAAATCTTTCACAATTTTTCTTGATTACCTTAACTAAAACCTAGAAACAACCCAGAGGTCCATCAATAGTAGAATGAAGTCTGTATAGCAACAGAAGTTAACCCCTGCCCCCTTGTAAAATGCCAGATGTGGTGGCCATGCCTGTAATCCCAGTACTCAGGAGGCTGAGGCAGAAGGATCACTGCAAGTTTGAGGCCAGCCTGGGCTACATTTCGAGTTAAGGACACCCTGAACTGCCTTGTCTCAAAAATCAACCCCCCCAAAAAAACCCACAACCCTGTAATCCCATGGAACAACGTAAATTTCAGTGGCATAATACAATGCATAACAGTGCATACTATATGATCACATTTACACTGAGTCAAGTAAAGCTGCTTTTTGGTGGGGCTGGTGATCGAAGCCAGGACCTTCCCACTGAGCTAGCTCTTTTATTTTCAGATAGGGTCTTGCTAAATCATTAAGTTGCCCACAGTGGGCTTGGACTTGTGACACTCTTGCCTCAGCCTCCCAGAGAGCTTAATCACTGGTGTGTACCACCATGCCTGGCTTCAACAAGTAAAACTTACGTAAACTATCAGACGTCAGTATTGTGGTTAATGTTACTTTTAAATTGGAATTTTTTTTTACTAGGAAAGCCCTTCTGATTTTTTGCAGTTCTGTTTTGTTATCTATATGCTGGTAACAGGTGGCTTAACATTGAAGAACTATATTCCCAGAACTATATTTACAACTAGTGATTTGTGCTTTTTTTTTGAGGGAGGAGGTGCTGAGGATTGAATTAAGTGCCTTGCACATGTTAGGCAAGTACCTTACTACTGAGCCCCACCCCCAGCCCCGATCTGTGCTTCTTCAAATGTATCTCTGTAAGGTTTACCAGCCACAGTCCTCCATTTTACCAGTGTCTTTAGGGGAAGATGGCATTAGGAATGTGTACTGTTGTCAGTATTATTTATTTATTTATTTTTTAGTACTGGGATCAAACTCTGGACCTTGCGCTTGCGAGGCAGGTGGCTGAACCACTGAGCTACATCCCTGGCCCTAAAGTATTATTTTTTATCCTTGTATTTGATTGAATTTTCCATTTTGTAGTTGGTCAGACATTAGGATTTCAGAAACAAGTTTGTTTCTTTGGACTGGCTGGCCTTGTGCTTTTAGAATTCTCTAGAGGTAAGCACTTATACAGCTCTCTCGGAATTTTTATAGCCTTTTTTCTGTGTGTATTCTTGTCTGGGCTGCTGTAATTTCCTTTTGCCTTAGATTAAGTTGTGAGGTTCTAAACTTGTGTTTCTCCACCACTTTTTTTGGTTTGGTGTGTAATTTGCATATTTTCACCATGCGAAAGCTATTTTCTATGGTTGGAAAAGATTTTTTTTCCTACAGTGTGAACAAATCATGCTTTGTTCTCCTTATTGTGCCTCCAAGCTGGTACGTCCGGTTTATGCTCCAAACAACAAAAGTCTGTCATCAGAAATTAAAATGCCAGCAAGAACAAAGGCAGACACCACGAGGAGCTCTTGGAGCTCCCTGTTTGCTCCTCTCCCCATGTTACCGCAGTTGCCAGGAAGTTGGAGCACTGCTCGGTACACTTCTTCCTTGAAGTTCTATTCTTGCATTTATTGTTATTGTGGGTTTAAAAGTGAACTTATAGCTCTGTAATTTTCAGGACCTATAAAATCTGAGCTGTTCTTAAGAAACTTAAAAGTCACATTTGACAGCCTTTTCTGTGAAAGCAGTATTACCAGTGAGCGTACTAGATGAGATTATTAGAGACCCTTTAGAGTGGTAGCTAATGCAGAGTCTCTAAGGACATGACCATGCTCTGTGTGTCCTGTCTTCCTTCTCCTCTTCCTCCTCCTCCTTTGTTTCTTTTTTTGTACTAGAAATTAAACTCAGGGACTTCACATTGAGTTACAGCCTTATTTTTGATTTTTAGACAGGGTGTCACTATGTCTCTTGAGTTGTCCAAGCTGGGCTCAAAGTTGTGATCCTCCCGCCTCAGCCTCCCAGAATGTTCTGTTTGTCCTTTCTAAAATGCGCACAACACATCCTGCCTGTATGTGTCTGTTCTGAAGTGGTATGCTAATGTAGAATGTTCGCATACTGTTTGGTGAGTTCTTTCCTAGGAAGGTTGGTGTTTATGACTCATGTAGGATAATTTAGAGTCACACTTCTAATTCCAGTGTGTTGTACAGTCATGACTTTATTCACAGATATCTGTAAATCCCTTTGTCATAAAGATTCTACGATCTTAACTTCAAAGAATTAAAAAAAATGGACAGTAAATGTGTAGATAACATTTTATAAACAATTCCAAGGGTTTTTTTTCCTCCCTCTGTATCACATTTTTTTTTACGCTTTACCTATAAAGAAGGATTTCTAATAGAAGGATAGAATAAAGCATGTAGGTTTGTTTTGAACATTTTTTTTTCTGAAAACCATATTGTGTTTAGGTTTCAAAATGTTTTTCTATGTCAAACTAAGCTCTTGTGTATTAAATACAGGGATGGTAAACTTCTGTCATATTGTGAGTTTGCCAAAGTAGATTTGGTTTTAAAAAATTACTATTTAGTATGTTTGAGTACAGAAACTCTGTTAAACACAATTAAACTTTTTTTTTTTTTGAGTACTGGGGATCGAAGAAACCACTGAGCTAAATCCCTGGCCCTAAAATTTTTTTTTTTTTAACATTAAGGTTTTATTTGATAGAACTCAAAGTTAAATACCAGACCTCCGGCACATGGAAATAATAGTATAGAATAGTAGATTTTGTGTTAGAATACTCTTAATTTGTTACATAAATGAGAAGTGCTTTTTATTACGTGGAATTACAGTTTCAATGTAAACTCTACAGTATTATTTTAAAACTTATTTTTATTTTCTTATTAATAGAAATATTATGTATGTTATTAGGATTATTGTCTCTTCCTTAGCAAACAATTGATTATCAAAATATAAATGACTTAGTCATCATGCCATTTATTCTTTTGTCTGTTGATAAAATTTCAAGAATTGGAAATGTGGGACTAGCCAAAAACACATCAGTGGATTACATTGTGTATCACTTTTTATCATATGCTTAAAAATCAAGGATAGGGCCGGGGATTTAGCTCAGTGGTTCTGCCTCCTGCCTTGCAAGTGCAAGGAACTGAGTTCGATCCCCAGTACCAAAAAAAAAAAAAAAAATCAAGGATAGTGTAAGCTAAATTTTAGGTAATATATGAAGTGGCAAATTGAACACAGTAACCATTTAATAAGGTCTCAATTTCAAATTCTATTCTGTGACAATAAAAGGTAGGCTTAAGAGCTGCACTATATGATGGTGATGAGTTTCATTTTGAAAATGCAAGGTCACAAGGGAATTTTTAGAATAGATGAGTTCTCCTAGTGGGCTGCACTTTGTAGCTTTTACACGTTTCCTTGGTGGTAGGTGGTGCTGTTGTTGCACAGTTGACCCTTGGAGGCTGTGCATGCTCTGCATCTCACCTGCTATGCAAGGGTTTGCTGGCACAGCAATAATTTGTAATAATTATCATAGATGAGATGAATATTTATAGGAGAGAAAAAATTTACAGTTTGAAGCTTTTAAATTGAGATAGAAGAAAAGCTGAAAGATCTTAAAAAGCAGTTCCTCTAAAAGGTACTTCTGCAGATGTATAATTTAATATGGGAAGATTTATAGGCTTTTTATAATGCATATATTTTTGATATTTTAAACCACTTATTGGACAGGCCTATTAAAAATATCAAAGTGTGTTTCTTCTATTGAACTTCTATATTTATTATATTTATTACAAGTTCTTGGGTATTTAGAACTAGTTTTATAATACATGCCATTTTCTCTGATATTATATACTCCATAAAAATGCTAGATAATTATGAAAATGTATTGAGAGCCACACGACCACTTGCAGTACATCTGCAAGAATGTTCTTTAATATAATCTGCTCTAAATATCAGTCATCAGTGAAAAGCAGTGTTTTCACACTGGATACATACTAGCATACCCCTTTACCATTTGGATTAATAGAATACTGTACTCTTTATATTTGAGAAATCTAATATCACTCGAATGGACCTTCAGATAGCATTTGATTTTTTTGTACAGTAAAAATGATATCTGAATTTTCTTACATATAACTTTGTTCACAGAATATTGAAATTAGAGATACCTTGGAGGTCATTTTACCAGCTTTTCCTTATTTTATAAGTGAAAAAGAACATAGGCTTATAGAGTTAAATGATTTACTCAAAGCTAAAACATTGTTCCAGAAACATGACCAGTTGTAACTGGTGAAAGTTGCTACAGTATGTCAGTTGCAGTTTCCAGAATAGTGTCATAGTTGTTTCACTCTGAAGTGGAAAGCAGTCATGCAGGAATTATACAAATTTTTACATTTAGTAAAATGAGAATTAATAGACTTCTAAGACAGACTGCATTTTTCCAGTTCTTATAGAATATGGGCTCTTATTTTTCTACAATACTTGATAATTTAAGCTATGAATATACTTGATGTGTATGCCAAGCCTAAAATGAATGTGGGTGCTTGTGTGTATGTATTTTTAAGGCAAATTGAGATAAAATTTAGGTGTCTTGTTTGCCTCTAATAGCGTTGTGACCTACATTCTACTTTACTGAATTTTTTTTTGTCTTCTTGTATGCAGATTAGTGGAGAAGCACAGGAGCTCTTCTCTGTTCGACATGGCCCAATTCGAGCAGCTAGAATCTTACCTACTCCACAGTTTGGTGAGTAAAGCCCTGAAGAAAAAACAAATCATTCAGAGTTTCTTTTGTTGTCCTGGACTAGACAGTAAGAATGATAACTAAAGTCTGTTTTCCTCCAAGTGTCCATTCCCCTTCCCCTCCTCCTCCCAAGATAAACTCTTAGTTCTGTCAGTTGAGATGGAAATAGGTAATCTTAACCAATTCAATATGGCTATTCACTTTCTGCTGTGGTTTTGATTTATCTCCATCCTCTTTGATCTCAGTTTAGCCTCTGCTTTTGCTAGCTCTTTCTGCAAGCCCTCTTCTCTCTTGGTTTTCATGGGATCGTTCTTCCCAGATCCCTTCTTTGCTGACTGTGCTGGCTTTGTTATGCTTCTGGCTTGGCTTTCTTCTGTGGGTATTCCCCAAGTCTCTGTTCACATGCTTTGCCCCTCATCTCAGTGATACTTACTGACTTGGAGAGCTTGGTTTTCACTATTATCTTGGTTGTAGGTGACTGCTGTCTGTGTCTTCAGCTATGTCAGAAGTGGATTTTGGGGGGTTAGCCTTACAAATCTGCTTTACTAGTGAATACTTCTTAATGTTGTGTTTAAATAGTATGTATGCTTTATATTTGTGTAGAAAAGTCCAAATGTATGTTTATGTTAAATCTGCTGTTTGGATATAAATAACTCTATACTTTGAACTTTGAAAAGGTTGTGTTTTCTCATTACCTTGAATGTTTTTTCTCAAGAATATTTTGCATATACACCAAAAGTATAATCATATTAATTACATTTGAATACTTTGAAACCTTTTAAAAAAGATGTTAAAATATTTTAATTCTATTATATTTCAAAAGATTAATTTGGAAAATCACCTAAGGGTTACAGCAGTTCATTCTCTAAATTGGTGAGAATGATATTTACTAAAACTTAGGACAGTGTGATTGTACTTAAGTAATTTTAGGGATTAATTTAGTGATTAAATCAGCTTAAATGAAATGGGAAGTGTAGGAGTAACAAGGCAACAGCATCCTGCAGTCTTGTGTTTCTCCCTTGCTATTCAGTTATATGACATATGGATTTCAGCTCCATAGCTGTCTCCCTCTCTCCCTCACATGCACTCTCTTTCTTTGCCTTCCCTCCATCCTCCCAGGTATGCCCCTTTGCTTGAATTCTTTCTCCATCATTTGATTTCTGTTGTATTTGCAATTTGGTGAAAAATTTTGACAAAGAAGGTTCTAGACCTTCTGATAAAGTCTTCACAATAATGAGCTTTATTTTTGGAGGACTGGCATCAAGAAGTTTACTACTAAAGGACTCTTTTTTTTGTGTGTATAATTCACAAAGGCAGATTTTTACCTTTTTATTAATGTTCAACTTTTCTTTTACTTGTGGCAAAAATGCTCCATGAAAGTATCAAACTATGAAAAGTTAATACTGCTAGTATAATTTTATGTAAAAGAATCTTTAATTTACTTTGCTATTTATTAAAAGATTTCTCCATATAATATGCTTATATAAAATTGTTTAAAGTATCATTTTACATGGGTAAATGTTATGACTTAAAAATTAATTGTATGTAGCTTTTATCATATTGGGTAAATTTTTTGATTTATTTTTATTAAATGTAATAAAACAGATCCCATAAAATTTGTAATAGAAAACAGCAATATCCCAGCGCTCTTTCTCCCATTGTGCTTTATTCCTTCTTTTTGGTGGAAGAGTTCTTTAGTAGCTTCCTGGAAAAGCATGTGGGAGATCTTGACTGTCTGAAGATGTCTTTATTCTTTAACTCTTGATGGATAATTTGGCCTGGATAACAACTACTTGTTTCTAATAATTTTAGTTCACAATTTAGAAGGCATTAGTTTAGAGTTACGTGGGAGAGTTAAAGCCATTTTGACATCTTTTTCTTTGTATGTAGCTTGTGGGAGCTCATAGAATGTTGCCTTTGTTCCCCATGTTCTGAAATTTTGCAGTGTTGTGCCTTGACTCATACTTTGTTCTGGTCCCCTTTAAAGTGGAAATGCAAGTTAAATGGTTTTGAAAAATTGTTTTCAGTTGATGTTGTGGAATTTTTCCCCTAGGCTTTCTTTATTTTCCCTTTTTTTAACACCTATTATTTCAGTGTTACACCTCTTGCACTAGTTAATTTAAAAAAGAAAACTTACTCTTCTTTTGTGGAGATTGTCTCATTGTTACTCTTCTATTGAATAATTCTTTTTGGTGATCATGTTTTTCTTATCTTCAGTTTCTCATTCCTAACTCCTTTTGCCCTCCTTTACACTCCCTCTCCTCCTTTTCTTCTCTTCCTTTATTCCTTGGTATGATTTACATATAAACATCAGTTAGCAATTAGAATCCAGTAAACATAAAATGAATTACTCATCATTTTGAGTGAAATTTATTCCAGGAAAAACAAGGATGGTTAACATTTGAAAGTCAATGTAATTTACCATATTAGAATGAAGAAAACTCATGTGATCATCTCAACAGAAATAGAAAAAAATCTTTGACCAAATTTCATAGCTATTTATAAAAAAGTTTTAGTAAACTAGAGAAAGAAATTTCCTGAATGTGATAAAGATTATGCATTAAAAAAAATCTAAAAACCATCATATTAAATGAGGATGCATGGAATGCTGTCCTGCTGAGTGCAGGATGGCTTCTGTCACCACAGCTTTAGTGCAGGGTCTAGCCATTTAAATAAGGCAAGAAAAAGAAAAAAAACCATATAAATATTAAAATGTAAAATTTTCTTTATTCATTGGTTGTATGATGATGAATTTAGAAACATAACAGCATCTATAAACTGTTAGGAGTAATGAGTGTAGCAGAATTGCTGCATGGTTCAATACTAGGTACATACAAATTCAAATAAGTCCATTGCTTTCATTCTGACCATAGAAGGATTGTCTGAAGATGTGATTTCTGAAGTACTTATGGCGCTCATCTCAATATACTGGGGAACAATTTGGTTTATTTTCTCGATTATTTGTGTCTCTTAGTGCTTGAAAATTGCTATTATTTTCAATTACGCTATACAAGGAATTCATAATTTTTTTTTTTTGTACTGGGGATTGAACTCAGGACCTTATGCTTGTGAGGCAGGTGTAGTGCCACTGAGCTAAATCCCTGGCCCAAGGAATTCACAATTTAACATCTGAAAATGTTAAGAAAATAAAAAAAAAGGTGTGTGGGGCAAACAAAGGTACAGGAAAAAATATTAAGAAGTTTAAAAAAACTTTAGATTGCCTTTTCTTCCGGCTTTGGAATGCCAGTGGCAACAGTTTTCTGTTGCTTGGTATTTGTTGCAGAGTCCACCTATGCAGGCAAAAAAAGTAATTGCTGCTTGCTTTCTTTCTTTTTCTTCCTTTCTTTCTTTACCTTCCCGTTCCTTCCCTTCTCCTTTCCTTTCCTTTCCTTCATTCTTTTGATATGAATGACTAGTTACTTTTCTTGAAACAAACATGGACAGAACAAATTCAGAGTTTTTAGTTTATTATTCATAATTTACTTTTTTGGAGGGGTAGATTCATGGAGTACACTTTTTACATGCTGATGCCCAGCATTTTTTAGAGGTACCAGTACATATTTCATTCTTCACATGACTTAAATGTGGTTTTTACCATGTTCAGAGAAGTATTTGATTTTCTATGAAGTCAGGATTTATGACAGAGTTCTCTAGAAGTGCTTGCTGTAATTTTTTTGATGTAACATTTTAATGACTGGTTAAATAGGTGTGAATCCTGTAAAACACAAAGACATAGACACACACTGACACACACACACACACACGCACACACACACACACCCCTGTTCAGCCAAAACAGCAGCAAACTTTCAAAAGTAGGCCAACTGACATTTGCTTACTGTCATCACCAGTGTATTGCAAAGAAGAAAACACAAGCTTATTGACATTTTAAATAGCTAAAACTGTAAGATTTAGGGCTTCCTTAATGTTTTCTGCTCTAATTACTTTTCAGTTTACATCATCTGTTGCATATTTCTTTCATAACACCTAGTTTGTTCATTCAGGCCTTTCTTCTAGGGACTAGATTTTTATATTTTGCCAAGTACAGTGATTTAGGTAAATTGTAACTTGAGCATACATGTTTTATTCCTCTTGAACTTTGTTGTTTTTGGTCAGAGGATGTGTTTCTAGTGTCTGCTTTTGAGGCACTGCATTTTTAGTTTTTGGTGATGTCATGACATTGGCTCTGACAAGTCATGTGTCTGAACCCTTTAATTAAGGACTTTTCCTATGTGGGCTACAGAGAGAGGAAGTATACTGAACAGAGATGAGAGGAAGGAAGTTTATAAATTACATGAATTGTAATGCTGGATGATATTTTTCAGATGACATTCTCAGTTGATTATATAATGTACATTGTTACCACACTTCTGCAAGTGAGTAGTACCATTATTCTGATTTACAAGGTAGGAGACTTGAGGCTCGGAGGGATTATGTGACTGGCATAATCAGCCACACACTTGATAAGTGGTGGAGCGGAAATTTGTATTGTGACTCTTACCTCACCCTGGCCTCACAATTCCCCATAAATATGGTTTTTCTATTGCTACAGGGAACACTTTTGCCAAACCCAGGTATTTCTAGGCTGAATTTCTTATGGCAGAAACCATACACTTGTGTATTTATTAGAATATGTAACAATTAGTATTTTTAATCTTCTTTTTTCATTTTACACTTAGTTATCTGAATGTCTTAATAGTATTTGGAGACCTTGGTTGTTTAGTCTAAAGGTAAAGAACAGTGAAAATAGTTAACATGGGAACCAATATATAGAAAAACCATTTTCTACACTGTGACATTTAAAATTTAAACTGTTGGGAGAAAGATAATAGTCCATCTAACTTTTGTTTGCTTTTAATTAAATCAACTTAAAAAAAATCAGTCTTTAATGGAAATATTGATTCTCTTTTATGTGACTTTGAATAAACTAATGTAAGTACATAAGATATCTCAAATCAGATTTAGAAAAAAAGGTGTAACATGAAGCAACTAAATTACATGTGAGCTTAATGATTCTGACCCAAATAAACAGACTTGTAATGGAGATGCTGATTATTATCATTGTAGCTTAAATACTTTTAGTGTAGAGCTGTGGAGAAGAATATTAGTGTCTTAGTGAATGGAAAAGTTCGTGGTCTTGGAAGTCTATGTTCATTTATGGTAACAGATTCTTAGATGTGAAAGAAAATGAAAATTCAAAATGTATTAAGTAATACATAATTTAAAATAAGCAATTAAAAATTCAGCTTTATTGAAAAATAATTTACATACAGTAAAATTCTATGTTCAATTTCTCTTTCCCTTCCTTCCTTACTCTCTTCCATCCTCCCCACCCATCCATATTCTCTCTCAGTACTAGGTATTGAACCCAGGGCCTTTTCTCTGAGCTGCATTCCCAGCCCTTTTGAGTCAGAGTCTCAGTAAGAAGTCACTTGAGTTGCCCAGGCTGGGCTCACACTCAATCCTCCTGCCTTAGCCCCCCAGGGTACTGAGATTACAGGTGTGCACAATCACTCCCAGCTAAAATTCTTGAATTTTAACTATACCATTTGATGGGTGGACAGATCGACACAGTTGTGTAACCATTACCACGAACAAAATACCTCTGCCTGGGGGTATAGCTCAGTGGTAAAGTGCTGTACAGGCCTAGGATGCTTGAGGCCTAGGGTTTATCCCCAGCACCACGGTCAGATGAACCAAAAGAAAAAAAAAATTGGAGCCTCTTCATTATACTGCAAAAGAAAATCAGCTTGTCAACTTCCTGTCTACCAGGATAGTTACAGTAATCAAGAGATAAAAACAAGTGGTGGGAGGATCAGAAAAGTTGGAAACCTCATACATGGTCCATGGGAATGTAAAACTAATGTAGTCCCTTGAAAACCAGCTTGGCAGGTCTTTAAAATGCTAAACATTCTTTCTGTTCCTAGGTGTGAAATTCAGAGAAATGAAAACATGTCCATACAAAAACATACAAAAACTCTCTTGTGTGAGGGTTTTTATAGCAGCATTATACAACAGTAAAACAGTAGAAATATCCCAAGTGTCTGTCAACTGATAAAATATAGTATGTCCATACAATGGAATATTATTTGACCAGAGACAGAAACAAAATTCTGACACATGGTACAACATGATGAACCTTTAAAATGATGTGTTAAGTGAAAGAAGCCAGACATAATAAAAGACTACATATTATTTATTCCTTTTGTATGAAATATTTTGAATATGCATTCCACAGAGACAGAAAGATTAATGGTTGCCTAGGGTTTGAAGCTTGTGCCAACAGTAAAGGCTTTTTTTTTTTGGTAACGGGGATCTAACTCAGGACCTTGCGCTTTCAAGGCAGGGCGCAGTGCCTCTGAGCTAAATCCCTGGCCCTAGTAAAGGCTTCTTGTGCCCTCACCTCTCTACACTCTTGGTTGTACTCATTTATGTCACTAGTGTTTCTTTTTAGAATTAAAACTAAATGTTTGTTTGTGTTTTTTTTTTTGTACCAGGGTTTGAACTTGGGTCCTTACCCTTGCGAGGCAGGCGGCAGAACCACTGAGCTAAGTCCCTGGTGAATTAAAACTAAATGTATATATACACGTGTGTTTTCTTTTGTTTTGTTTGTTTTTATTTTTTTTTGGCAGTACAGAGAATAGAATTGAGTGCCTTCACAGTGAGGGATACCTGCAGCAATTTAAAAAATGATTAGCTGGGTGTGGTGGTACACGCTGTGATCCCAGCACTCGGGAGGCTGAGGCCGGAGGATTGCTGTGAGTTCAAGGCCAGCCTGAACTGCACAGCAAGATCTTGTCTCAAAAAAAATTATTTTTATTTTGAGACAGGGTTTTGCTAAATTGCTATGTTACAAAGTCTGGGCTCCAACCTTGGATTCTCCTGCCTCAGCCTTCCAGAGTTCTGGGATCACAAGTGTGTGCCACCATGCCTGGCTATAGCATTCTTTGTTTTGTTTTGGCTTTTTTTGGTACCAGGGATCAAACTTGGGACCTTGTACTTGCGAGGCAGGCAGCAGAACCACTGAGCTAAATCCCCAGCCCTATAGCATTCTTTTACACCTAGAGTTTTAAAAAATTCATACCATGCTTTTGAGAGTATCTATGTTGTATATATCAACTTTGAATTCCTTTTTAAAAACAATTTCTGAGTGGGCTGGGGATTTAGCTTTGTGGCATTGTGTCTGCCTCGCAAGTGCAAGGTCCTGAGTTCAATCCCTGATACCAAAAAAAAAAAAAAAAAAAAAAATTTCTGAGTAAGTAATCCATTGTTTGGGATAATACCATAATTCCTTTCATGAAGAAATAAACATTTGGGTTGTTTCCAGTTTTGCTCTTATGCATAAACTGCTCTAAATACTAAATGTATTTATTTCTCTTGGGTCAGTATTTAGAAGTGAGATTGCAGAGTCTTGTAGGTGTGTTTAACTTTATAAGATATTGGTAGATTGGATTCCAATATCATTCTAACATTTTGTATGTCCACCAGCAATGTTTTAAGTTTCCCTAGTGAGTAGTGATGTTCACCTTTTTTATACTTATTTGCCACTTCAGTATGTAGAAGGGTCTTTTGAAATATTTTGCTTATGTTTAATAGAGTGTTTTGTTTTATTGGATTGTAAGAGTTTTGAAGATGTGATGCTTAATCTTTTTTTTTTTTTTTTTTTTTTTGCTTAAATTCTTTTATTGGTACATTTTAGGTATACAATACGTTTACATTTATCATTGGGTGCTTTGTACCTGTACATGATGTACCTTGGTTCTTATTTTTACCCCATTCCCTGTGCTCCCTTCCCTATTTACAAAGACTTTGTTTCCATTTTTTCCTTTACTTTTTTTTTTTTTTTTTTTTGGTACCAGGGATCAAACTTGGGTCCTTGTGCTTGCGAGGCAGGCGGCAACACCACTGAGCTAAATTCCTGGCCCCATTTTTTCCTTTTCTTATAATTTTTCCTTTCCCTTCTTTCCTTTCTCCTTCCCCTCCCACTTCCCCTACCCCTTTGGACCTTTCCTTCTTATTTCAAATTATCAATTATTCTTTTTAATCATTTTAATCCTTATTTACACTTTCAGTTTCTCACACCAGAGAAACTCTTTGGTATTTACACGTGTGTCCTATTTATTTCACTGAAGAGTATGGCCTCAATATGCATCCATTTAGCTATAAATGTCTCTAGTTTCTCTTTCATTATGCCTGAGTAGTACTCCATTTCATAAAAAAACCACATCTTCTTTATCCAGTCTCCAGTTGATGGGCACTTGGGCTGTTTCCAAGCTTTAGCTATTACAAACTGCTGCTATAAACATGGGTGCACATATATCGCTGTGGTATGATTCTTTTAATTCTTTTGGGAAGATCCCCAGCAGGGGAATAGCTGGGTCAAATGGGACCTCTGGCCCTAGTTCTTTGAGGTGTCTCCATACTGACTTCCATAGTGGTTGCACCAGTCTGCACCCCCACCAACAATGGAGAAGGGTTCTTTTCTCCCCACACCCCCAGCAGTGATGCTTAATCTTGACTGTCACCTTGATTGGCTTAAGGTATGCCTAGGCGATGAGTGAAGTACATTTCTGTTATCTTGGTGTGTCATGAAGATGTGACTGGGAAATATGTCTGGCTGCTGGCCCCTTCCTCTAGTTCTTCTCCTGTTCTCTGCTCCCTGGTTACCATGATGTAGGTACCTTTCCTCCTACACACTCTTCTGCCATGTTATTTCTGGCTTGGAGCCAGCTGACCATGGACTGAAACCTCTGAAACCGTGAGCCAAAATAATCACTTTCTCCTTTAAATTGTATATGTGAGATATTTCTTCCCACAGTTAAAAGCTGACCAGTGAAGTATAAGTTCTAGAGGCAAGTTCTTTGCCAGACATCTGTAAAATATGTACAAATATTTGGATCTTCCTATGGCCTCCTTTAACAGGCTTTGAAGTGCAAAAGTTTTTAATTTTGATGAGGTTCTATTTGAGGTTTTTATATTCTTTTATAGTTTGTGTTTTTATTTTCATTCAGTTCCACACATTTTTTTTGGTTTTCTGGTGATTATTGTCTTGATGCATGGTTTATGTAGAAGGACACTATTTTGTTATCAATTTTTAGGGAGATTTTCCTGATGTCTTTCTCTTATTAATTTCTAAACACAGTTCTGTTGCTCCACATCTCCTCCAGGCATTTGGTGTGGTCCATGTTCTGGTAGATGACCATTCTAATAGCTGTGCAGTGGTATCTTATTATTTTAATTTGCAGTGTCATGACATACGATAGAGAACATTTTTTGTGATTTGTGGTCTGAGGAGGTCCCCCTAAAAGGAGATGGGGACCTGAGCTCACTCACTGAGTAGCTTCCTGACTCATGTGATGAGAAAAACATTTTAGACCAAGTCAGTGTGAGGCCTAGGCAGATTTATTAGGCAGAGTTAGAAAGTAAGGGGGAATAAAAAGCCACTCCAGCTTGAGTGGCTGGAGGGGACACTCTGATTCTGACTGGCTTGTTCAAAAAGGACACCGGCCAGGTTATATACTTTTGTTGGGGCAGCCTAGAGGCAGCTTGATCATTAGGTCACTTCAGCTATTGGAAAGTGGCTCTGGGTGAAGTCCTTCTGGTTCAGGGGACATTTGATCTTCATGTGCTATTGTTTTATTTTGTTTTTTTTTAAACACCAAAAGAGGCTTTTATTAGAAAACACATTCTCATAAAATTAGGCCTGGTCTTCAACCCCTGCCTCTGGAGGCCCCTAGGACAGAGTGGAGCAGGGTAGACAGAAGGTGGAGGGCACTGAAACAGAGCTGGCTGATCGCCCCTCCTCTGCCTCAAGCTGCTGCTCTCCTAATATAAAAGGCTAGAAGGGCTCTTGCAAAAGCCATTGAGAGAGGTTCCATCCTTCCAGCGAAGAAGGACCACTGGTGTCACCATAACTGAGCAGTGTTGTACAGTTGGATCCAGCATGTCTCAGCTGACTCTCAGCAGAGGCTACCCAGGGTCACTCAGCCTGAGTGATGGCGTAAGAAAGCAGCCACAGCAGCACAGGGCCTAAGATGACAGCAAGCCAGACAGCAAAGCTAGCCAGGATGAGCTTCCAAGACTGGGCCTTCCAGCCCACTGCCTCCTTGAATCAGCCTGTCTTACCGCGCTCTTCTGTCTTGATGGCAAACACAAGAGCCATAACTCCCAGGCAAGTGCAGCCACAGATAATGCTGGTAGCTGCCAAGCCGTGGAGGCAGAGCCAGCAGCAGCAAATCGGGGATGGCAAATGAGCAGCTTCCATGTTGTTCATCACTCTCCACTGCCTTCTCCTCGTCTTCAGGAACTCTTGAGTTTCGACTCCTACCTCAGGTTTGATTTGGCTCAGGTGGAGATGGAGCTGAGCCAGGCTCCGAGCTAAGCCCAGGGATGGGGCTGAGTGGCCAGCCACCATCTCTTCAGGTGCTATTGTTTCTGCTTGGGGCAGTCTCAGTCTCAGGCTCTGCTGGAATCCAAGGAGACCAGTAGGGTTAGGGCAGTGGAGATTTCTGGGCATAGCTGAAAGTCTCTCTAAATCTCTTATCTTGGTGGCCTTAGTCAAGAATGGGGATGAGATAGGTTCCATAAATTTAGGCCTAATCAACTTTGTTTTGGTACCTTTTAGATAGACCCTCTCTAAATGACTAACATGCTTATATGTAGAGCCAAGAAGGTATTTGACTCAAAATTTTATAAAATGAAGAGTCACTGTTGTTTAACCAAAAATGGCTTTTAAGACCCCCAACTGCTTCAAAACAAAATACAAATCACATTTTTAATGAGTAACAGATTAAGGACCCAAGAGTTGGTCATCTGTCCAAGATTTCTGAGAGTCATTTTCATATGCTTATTTGATACTTACTCTTTAGGGAGGAGACTGTCAGGGTTTTGCCCATTTTAGAATCTGGTGGTTTTCTTATTGTTGAGTTTTAGAGCTGTTTGTTGGGCTAGGGGTATAGCTCAGGGTAGGGCATATGCTTATCATGCAATACAGTGTAGTCTCCAGCACCACTCAACAACAAAGTTCTTTGTGTATTTTGATTGTAGTCTTTTGTCAGTTTTCTGCTAATTCTTTTCTGGTATGTAGCTTGTCTTATTATGCTTTTTATTGTTTTTTTTTACAGAGCGATTTAAACTTTTCCCTTCTACATGTAATTTTACTCTTTGGGTGTTGTATAATTCACTGGATGGTCTAATTTATAGTCTTTTCTCTTTGTGCTTTTACTAATCTTTTTTTTTTTTTTTTTGGTTGCAGGGATCGAACTTGGGTCCTTGCGCTTATGCAACAGGTGGTGAAACCACTGAGCTAAATCCCTGGCCTAATCTTTTTTTTTTTTTTTTTTGGCAGTGGGGATCAAACTCAGGACCTTGAGCTTGTAAGGCAGGTGTGGTGCCACTGAGCTAAATCTCTGACCCTTTTTATTTTTTAAATTTTGAAACAAGGTCTTGCTAATTCCCCCACACTTGTCTTGAATTTGCAATCCTCATGCCTCAGCCTCTCAAGTAGCTGATACTACATGGATGCCCTACCGTACCAGGCTATTTTTCATCTGTGTACCTTTTTCATTTATCATTTGTGTATATAGAATAATAACGCTGTCTTTCCATGGGTTTGTAACCTATGAGCACCTTTGTGAATGAAGGGACTGTGTTTATCATAATAATTTTAATGTTGTTATCTATTTCGATTCCCTTGATTGATTTTTTATCTTTATTGAGTCCCGTTTCCCTGCTTTGTATACCTTGAATGTTTTATTTTAATGCCAGTTATTGTGTATGTTATGTTGTTCTGTGCTATTAACTGGTTTTCCTTTGAATATTTTTGAAGCCAGGCGTGGTGGTCCATATCTATCATTCCAGCACTCTGATAGGATGAGGCAGGAGAATCACAAGTTAGGACCCAGCCTGGGCAATTTAGCGACTTAGGGAAACCTTTCCTCAAAATAAAAAACATAAAAGGGCCGGGGATGTAACTCAGTGTAAAGGCCCTGGGTTCAACGCCATACCGCTCCCCCCCACCCCCCGCCAAAAAAAAAAAGTGTTTTGGGGCTTTGATCTGGATCACAGTTAAAATTCTGGGCAATAATTTGATTCTCTCAGCACCTTTTCAAAATTTGTTAGGTATGTGTTGAATAGTGGTTCTTGTAGAGCATGGATCATCAGACGTTTTATTAAAGTGCCAGATAATAAATATTTAAGATTTTGGGTTATATAGTATTTGTTTATTTTTTTTTTTTCTGATACAGGGGATTGAACTCAGGACCTTATGCTTGCAAGGTGCCATTGAGCTAAATCCTTGGCCTGGTTATGTAGTATTTGTAACTACTATTCACGCCTGCCATTGTTGGGTAAAGTAATCACGGACAGTACTTAAGTGAATGGATAGTTGCTTTCCTGGGCTCAAGAATCACTGTCTTGGGTTGTCTTTTGTTGTAAGTCTGAAAACTACTTTTTCAGACCTTTCACTTGTTTCATAGATTTTTCTGTCAGGAAGGCAAATCTGCTCCTCATTACATCATTATGACTGGATGCAGACATTGAAAATTTTGATTTATTCATGTTTTTCGATTATTTGCCTTGAGATTGGTTAGGGCAACCACTAGTACACATTGAAATAAATTTGAAATTGGATTG
The DNA here is from genome assembly GCF_053883595.1 of Heterocephalus glaber. Taxonomy (NCBI): domain Eukaryota; kingdom Metazoa; phylum Chordata; class Mammalia; order Rodentia; family Bathyergidae; genus Heterocephalus; species Heterocephalus glaber. The sequence continues at coordinate 2,948,498 of NW_028258351.1, read as the reverse complement.
TATTTGTAGTATAGCTTTAAAAATTTAATGTATCCTTGGAGAAGTTAAATGTCAGACCCTGATAATATTATAAATTTGATAGTGGTAACTCAGGTTTGCATTATTTACTTGTTTAATTTTGTGGTTTTGTGAAGGGAACCTAGGGGTTCCTAGGCAATTGCTCTACCGATGAACTAAATCCCGAGCCTAGTTTTTCATTTTTAAGAGTGCTGTGTATGTGTGTGTGAATGTGTGTGTGTGTCTATGGGTGTTTTCTGTAACCAGAATGACTGCATAGATGGAGTTAATATCTGCTCTTGGTGTTTTTCCTCATAGTTTTGAGAAACCCCTGTAGTATGATTTCAGATTAGTCATTAACATGTTTTATCTGGTATTATACTTTTCAAATCTAAATAATGTCTTTCTTTAGCCTATCTTGTATAAATGTCATGAAGACCAATGAGGTAAACTGCTACATTGTTGTTATTAATATTATTCTTGAAATTTTCATTCATAAAACTGTTAAGATCACCAAGTGTCAAGAAGGGAGCCACATGACCTCCACACCATCTGGCAGGAGGGAGGAAGTGGCTGCATTACTCATGGTGTCTCTCACATCACCAGTTTCCTACCACTCTGTGCTCAAGAAAGCATTTCTAAAAAACAAAAACAAAAAAAAACAAACAAAAAAGAAAGCATTGCTACCATGGTTATAAAACCATGGCTATTAACTTTCTTAAGGTCTTTATCTTCGTTTGTCTGAATCACCACAAGAAGCCCAATCTCCACAGGTCATTTTTCATCCTCATCTTCTCTCCATGTGGCAATCATTTTTAAAACCTTCCTTCTCTATTAATCTCTCCCACCCTCTCTACTACCCATTCCAAATCCTGAAACCTTTTGATAGTGTCCCCTTGGAAGACACTGTTGCCTGGGAAATCTCCCAGTATCCTAAATCTCTTTTGGAATGTTTTTTCTTTTCTCTCACTTGAAGTATTTGTAGTTATTTCGGCTTTAAAAAATTTTTTTTTTTTTTAAAGGGGAAAGGGTTTATTTGGCTTATGGTTCGTAGAGGTTTCAGTCCATAATTGGCTGGCTCCTAGGCAGGATGGCAGGAGGGCAACAGTTCATGGCTGCAGCAAAAGCAACAAGAGAATTTAACAGTGTCTTCCTGGCTCTTTTATCTTATTCAGACTACTGAGGGCAGGTAGCACTCATGCACTTAATCCTAGTGCTCTTGGGCCTAGCATTGCACCACGAACCAATTACACACTCTAGATTTAGCCACCCCTCAAATGGCCCCACCTCATTGGAGTGAGGCTTTGAGGGGACATCTAAACAAAAGCTATAACATTCCACACTCATGCACATCTCTTTGTGCAAAAGGCATTTAGTCCATCTCTAAAAGTTGCCAAAGTCCTGACAATTTCAGCATTGCTGAAAAGTCCAAGTCCAAAGTCTCCTCTGAGATTTAAGGCAGACTCTTAGCTACAAGCTAATGAAAATGAAAAGAAAATGAAAAAGAAAAGAAATGAAAGGAAAGTTAAACACTTCCAACATTCAATGGCGCAAGAGAGGCATTTCCATTCCAGAAGTTACAAACGGGGATACAAAGGAACGGGACCAGAGCAAGTCCAAAATCCAGTAGGGCAAATGTTAAATCCCACAGTTCCACTTCCAGCATCCTGGCAATCTGTGTTAAGTAGTGAACTCCAAAGGGCTTGGATGGCTCCACCCCTGCGACCCTGCTGGTGGTTGTAGCTCCCATGGCTTCTCTCTTGGGACAGCTCTGCTCCTGGCTTGCAGTTTTTCTTAGATGATCCACATTCCCGGCCTATCCAAACTTCTGGGGTCTCCACTGCAGCTTCGGCTTCACACTTACAGTTTCACACACTGCCTTCTCAGGAGCACCCTGCCTGGCCTCTCCAGGCCTTCTTCTGAAATCTGGGAGAAGCCTTTCTGACCCCACAACTCTTGGATTTTGCATGCGCCTAGAATCAGCACCTTGTGGTTGACACCCATGTTTGCTGCCAGCTGGAGCAGTAGCCAAGCTTCCTTCTCTCTTGGCTATAGGGTCAAGTGCCTGGATCGCTGAGCACTCTGAACTCAATCTCGAGGAACAAATTCTCTAGGCTGCCACCATTCTCGAACATAGTTCTCTGAGGCTTTCTTCACAAAACAAAGACTTTCTCTTTTGCAATTTGGAGGCTGCCAAGGGTGGAGTTCTGCTGTTCCTTGTGATGGCCTCAGGCCATCTTTTCTATTCTTTTGTTCCTTCTCAGCAATCAAGATCTCCTCTGCTCCATCTTTGCAGTCCACAGCTTTACAAGAGCTTCCTTTCTGGCCAAACTCAAAACATTTAGAATCATTCTGGTGGGCCCTTTGCTCTTGATTCTCAACATAGATCTGGCTAAAAACCCCCAGCAGTAGCCATGCCACGGCCTCAACATTAGACTGCCTTGAAATTTCTTCTGTGAGATTAATTAGTCCATCACCCTTAATCTCAGTCTCAGGCAAAGTCTCTCGACTTGAGTAAAATGCAGACAAACTTTTTGCCATGGCACAACACACATTGTCTGGAGTCTAGCAGCCAATGCAGTTTTTCCCAGCAGAAACCTCCTGAGCCTGGTCTCTACTAGCTTTCTGGTCTTCTGAGCTCTGCCCAGAATCTCCCCTACAGAACAGCCTAAGGCATTCCAGCTCTACTTCTTCTGCTCTTCCCCTTCCCATAAGCCAGGTCCAAAGGCTCTTGAGCCACATGGTCAGGTGGTGTCACACCACTTTGGTACCACTTCTCTGGTACCAAATTTCTGTGTTAGTGACTTTTTCTCTTGTTGCTGAGACAGAATACCCGACACCCAAAGTTAAAGGGGGAAAGGTTTATTTGGCTTTTAGTTAGTAGAAGTTTCAGTCCATAATCAGCTGGTTCCAAGGCAGGGTGACAGAGGGGCAGCAGACCATGGCAACAGGAAGCAGCAAAAACAACAAGAGCTATTTCATCTTTTGAAGATTACATGTTTATGCCATGGGGTTCTCCAGTACTACTCCTTTCACATATCTTCATATATTTATTTGAAATCTTCATGTCCTCTTTGGTGAAATTTCTTTTCATTTGTTTGGCAACAATTATTGAGTTCAGAGAGTTTTAAAAAAACCCATATAAATACAAATCATTTATTGAATATATTATTTCTAAATATATTCATTCTGGGAGCTGAGGGGTATAGCTCAGTGGCAGAATGTGTCCTTGGCGTGCACATAGCCTTGGTTTCAACCCCAGAAGGGTGCACACATGTGTGCACACGTGCGCAGGCGCGCACACACACAAAAGAAAAAAAATTTCTGCTCGTGACTTTTCCTTTCATCCTCTGTTTTCCTGAAGTCTGGTTTAATCTTTTTTCTTTTTTCAATTATGCCTTCGGTGCTATAGCTTAGAATTCAGTAAGCCCACAACCCAATGCTTATATGTTTCTTGCATGGAGTTTCTAATTTTTTCCATTTATCTCTTTCTTCATTCCTCAAATTCATTTCACTCCACTGAACAGATTATATTTTTATTTAATTTTATAGAGACTGAGGCAGAAGGATCACTTCGAGTTGGAGGCCAGCCTGAACTACATAGCGAGACCCTGTCTCAAAAAAAAAAAAGGGTCTGAGAACCTGGCTGAATTATTCTGGTGCTTCTCATGCTCCTATCAGCCCATTTACACAAAGGCTGCATATAGTGATGTTTTATCCCTGGGCTTCTTAGTCACTCTTTACTCATGTTTAGTTGTCTTTCTTCTATGAAGTACAGAGTCTCCTACTGGGGCCTTTCCACTTCTCTCTTGGCCCTTGTGCTGCTTTTTGAAGCTCAATACAGTGGACTTTCAAGTTAGGACTGCCCTGACATATGAACAATTTGGGTTACGACTGGAATTTTAGTTTTAACTTACAACCAGAATCTTGAGTTATGACCTGAATGCTGGCTGCTGATGCCTCCAGATGGTCTCAGATACAAATTTAACCCTTAAAGAGTTTTGGAAGGAACATTACAACATCCTTTCCTGTGTGGGGTCAAGAAATCCTGGGCCAGTGTCTCTCTAAGGACACTGAGATCTGCCTGGAAGAAAGTGTGGCCTAAAATTATACAAGAGAGAGATGTTGAAGGCTGTGTAGAGGAGCCTGAGCCTTCAATTGACCAACTTGAGTTACAACCAGCCCTCGTGAATGAATTGAGTTTGTAAGTCAAAGGTCTACTGTACAATGCAGTGGCCTGACAGCAGGAACCAGATGTGTCTTCCTCACTCTGTTCTCTGAATGGGCCTTGATTCTAACCATAGTACCACCACTCAGCATGAGTTTTTCTGCAAGGATGGCATGATTCTGTTTGAAAAATATTCTTGTTAATTTTTATACCTTGCAGAATGAGAAATTTGACAAGGCTCTGATACAGTTATTGGAACATGATATATATTTCAGTATTTTCTGAAAAATGCCTATGGTATTGGGAGTGTAGCTCAGTGGTAGAGCATGTGCTAAGCATCTAGGAGGCCTTGGATTCAATTCCAAGCACTCCCAAATAAGTAAATGAACAAATAAAATAAAAATTCCAGTAAAAACAATAAAAATTCAAATGTTTAAAATTTTCTTATATCAGTACTTTAGGTAACCTTTTTCTTTTGTACTGGGGAGTGAACCCAGGGCTTTGCATTAAGCTACATTGCCAATACCTTTTTTTTGAGATATGATCTTGCCAAGTTGTCCAGGATAGCCTTGAACTTGCTGTCCACCTGCCTCACCTTCCCAGAGTGCTGGGATTGCAGGCATCTGGCTTTTAGGTAACTTCTTACACATGGAGATTTGTTGGTGCAGAAAATAGACCTTATAATATAAAATTTTAATTGCTTTTGATGCCGAAGATCAAGCCTTGGACCTTGCACATGTTAGTCAAACACTCTACCACTGAGCCACACGCCTGGTCTAGTAGTTTATTTTTCCTCCTTTTCTTCCCCTGCTGTCTCCTCCCCCCTCTTCTTTTGGTGTGACTAGAGATTGAACCCAAGGGTTACAAAGGGTTACATCCCCAGCTCTTTTTAAGTTTTATTTTGAGACAGGTTCTCTCTAAGTTGCCAAGTCTTGCATTGAATTTACAATACTCCTGCCTCAGTATCCAAGTACCTGAGATTATAGGAGTATGCTACTATGCCTGGTTTGCCAACCCTTAATTTTCCAAAATATCAAATCTCCAGAAAGGTAGAATGGGATAAAAACACTTGTATATCCTCCACCTAGATTACTTTTTGTTACTTTTCAGATTAAAAATAAGAAAAAGTTAGCTGGCCTTAGTGATGCTTGCCTGTAATTCCAGCACTCTGGGAGGCTGAGGCAGAAAAAGAGTGCATGTTTGAGCCCAGCCTGGGGACCTTAGTGAAGTCACTTAGCAAGAGTTGCCCGCTCCCCACCCCTCCAAAAATAGAAAAAGGTGGGGATGTAGCTCAGTGTCAAGGCTATGGGCTCAATCCCCAAGACTGGGGGGGATAAAAGCTTTTTGTCTCATCACTGTTATTGTCATATACAGTATATCCTTTACCACTGAATATATATATTTTTCCCAGTACTGGGGATTGAACCCAAGTCTACATACTGAGCTATATCCTCAGCCCTTGAAATAGAGTCTCAGAATACGCAGGACTCAAACTTGTGACCCTCTTGCCTCACCCTCCCAAGTTCTGGGATTACAGGCATTCGTCATTGTCCTTGGGTTGAACATATATTTCTTACTAGTTTAAAATTTTTATGTATTTATTTTTATTCAGTTTTTTTTAAGGACAGGAAAATTTATTGGGGAATAGGAATAGTGAAAAGGAATAGTTCCTCAGAGACAGGAGGGGTCCTGAATGGGTTGCCAATGAGCTTCCTTCTCTGAGAAAGTTTTGTAGAGCAAAGTCACAAAGTGGGTACGATGTGGGTCAAAAGTATAATCAACCAATAAGATTACAAGTATGGCCACTTGGCTAATACTGATCCAGTAGTAGCAAGGGCATATGGATGATATCATTAATCTTGGTGGATAATCTATAGTCTTAGTTTTGTTTTAAGTCTTAGTAGTCTTAGTCTTAGTGGGTGGGAGAGGATGGCCTACCCCTAATGAGATAATGGTTTATTTATACAAGAAATCTCAAAAGGGTGATATCAATAATTTTAAGCTTGCATTTGTCCCTTAGGGAAGTATGTATTTCTGGCCATTGTGACTTCAATCTTATTTATGTGGGCCTCCAGCCGCAGTTCTGATGTGTTCTCATTTTCTGCATTGACTCCCTTGAGGGGCTAACCCTCTATAACATTTCTACCTATTTTAGCTGTCTCTAATATTCCCCCTCTGAAGAGGTATCCCTGACTGTGGTTAGGGGAGATTGGGCATAGTTTCCATCTAGCTGCTTCGAGCTGAGGGTGATCACAGTCAGGGGCTTCTCCAGACAGCCAATCTAATGGGCCTGGATTAGAAGTCATGTTGTAGTTTAGCAGTTATGAACTCCCTTACCAAGTTCCATCTAGTGGATCTCAGTAAAAGGAGTCTGACACATTTGTTGTAGGTTCTGTCTGCTTGATCGCTTGGAGTTTGGCAGCCTCTAGGGAAGAATAAACAAACTTTCCAAGAAATTAAAGCATGTATAATCAAAGTATGATCACTAGAATTAAAGGGCAGTTTGGAGAAAGAGCCATGTCCAGACCCTGCTCTTAAGGGACAGGAGTAGCGATTGTAAACAGTTGGCTCTTAGACCTCTCTACTTGTGGAGGTTATAACTGTGCTATTTCTTGTCATAAGTCCCTCCAGTTTTAGCTGTAAGAAGATGGAGAATTTGGTGGTTTTGAAGGACAATTTTATTTTGTTAAATTTTTACACTGAATATTTAATACTCATCTTTTAAAAAAATTGTATACATATTTCTCTTATTTGTGTAGTTTGTTCTTTCCCCCCAGTACTGGGGATTGAACTCAGGACTATGCCAGGCAGGCATAGTGCCACTGAGCTACATCCCCGGCCCCTTATTTCTGTAGTTTTTAAGAAATTGAATTTTATCACAAATCTATAATGGATTTGAACTTCTGTTAGTTTTATTACTTGGTTTTGCTTCCAGCTAAAACTTTCTCTTTTTATATCCTATTGTAAATTTTGCCTCACTTAGGTCCAGACAGTCATTCTTGTCTATTATCTTTTGTGAGTATAAATAATTTGCTTTATTTACTTTGTTACCTTGATGATATTTATAGATCATGTCATGAATATCCTACCTTTGAGACCTCTCTTTTGTAGACTATATAAATTTTGTCTTACGTGTCTGAACTCATGTGTCTTGTCTTCTACTCCTGGGATAAATATTTTGTTGATCTAATTTTTCCCAACTCACTTTTATAACTTTTCAGCATTGTGCAGAGAAATTAGGGAGGAGACATAGTGGCTTCAAATGATACTTAGTAAACAGCTGAACTATAACTTTGTCAACATTCTAACCACAATATTTATGAAGAGAGAGAATACAGAAAAGTGATTACACCAGAGACAAGGAAAATTAAGACTCACTAGAGAACAATTTTAAACGCTCACCTTTCTTCTGTTCGTGGCTTAGTGTAATCTACCAAACCAGCTGCCCTAAATGCCAGCAGGGAAATATGAAATTCACATACTCGCTATATCCTCCATAAAATAGGCCATGGTTCATTCCACTTTCTGTGTGTTAAATTTTGAGATATTCAAGATACAACATTCCCATTTCTTTTTTCTTGAAGTTTCAGTTTCTTTATTTTTTTCTATTCATTAAGTTTATTAGTACATTTTAGGTATATATTAGGATCGCATTTATCATTGGGAATTTGTACCTGTACATGATATCTCTTGGTTCTTGTTTTTTCCCATTCCCCTTCCCTCCTTCCCTCCTTTCCACCCCTCCACCCCTCCCTACTTATAAAAGCTTTGTTTCCATTTCTCCTTTTCTCATTGTTTTCTTTCCCTTCTTTACTTTTGCCCCCCTCTTCGTTCTCCTCTCCCTTTGAACATTTTTTTCCTATTTCACAATATTAATTATACATTTTGGTCCTCATTTACACTTTCAGTTTTCACACCAGAGAAACAATTCAGTATTTACACATGTGTATCCTATTTATTTCATTTAAGATTATGGTCTCAAGGCCCATCCATTTTAGCTATAAATGTCTCTAGTTTATCATTCTTCATGGGTGAGTAGTACTCTGTTTTTTTTAAAAACCACATCTTTGTCTAGTCACCAGTTGATGGGCATTTGGGCTGTTTCCAAGGTTTAGCTATTACAGACTGTGCTGCCATAAACATGGGTGCACATATGTCACTGTGGTATGATTCTTTTAATTCTTTTGGGAAGATCCCCAGCAGGGGAATAACTGGGTCAAATGGGACCTCTAATTCTAGATTTTTGAGGAATCTCCACACTGGTTTCCACAGTGGTTGCACCAGTCTACACTCCTACCAGCGGTGGAGCAGGGTTCCTCTTTCCCCACAGCCCTGGCAGCATTTGTTATTGGTTGATTTCATGATAGCAGCCATTCTTTCTGGGGTGAGGTGGAATCTCAAAGTTGTTTTCATTTGCATCTCTTGGATGACCAGTGAAGTTGAACATTTTTTCATATGTTTATTTGCAATTTCTACTTTGAGAAATGTCTGTTCATTTCAGATGACCATTTTTGGATTGAGTTTTTAAATTTGGGGGGGTCAGATTTTTTAAAGTTCTTTATAGATTCTGGATAGTAGACCTTTGTCTGAGGAACAGCTGGTAAAAATTTTTTCACACATTTTGGGTTGTCTCTTTACTCTGTTGGTGGTTTCTCTTGCTGTGCAGAAGCTTTTTAATAAGATGAGATCCTAGTTGTTGATTCTTTGTGCTAGCTCCCGTGCGACTGAGGTTTTGTTCATAAAGTCTTTACTTGCACCAGTATCTTCAAGAATTCTACATAACCTATCTTTCAGCAGGTTTAGTGTTTCTGTTGTAATATTTAGATTTTTTTTTCTGGTACGGGGGATCGAACTTGGGACCTTGTGCTTGTGAGGCAGGCACAGTGCCTCTGAGCTAAATCCCCGGCCCCAATATTTAGATCTTTGATGCATTTTGATTTTAGGTTAGTACATGGTGAAAGATATGGGTCTAGTTTTAATGTTGTGCAAGTTGAAACCCAGTTTGTTTGTTTTTTTGTACCGGGGACCGAACTTAGGTCCTTGCGGAAACCCAGTTTTTCTGGCACCATTTATTAAAGAAGCTATCTTTCCTCCAGTGAGAGTGTTTGTCTTTTTTGTCAAAGATGAGGTGACTGAATATGCTTGGAGTTGTTTCTCCATCTTTTAATTTGTTCCATTGATCTTTGGGTCTGTTTCTTTACCAGTACCATGCTGTTTTAATCACAGTAGCTTTGTAGTATAGTTTCAAGATGGGATTGTGATACCTCCTGCCTTGTCTTTGTTGCCTAGAATTGCTTTTGCTATTCTAGGTCCCTCCTGTTCCAAATGAATTTTTGGATTATTTTCTCTAGTTCTGTGAAATATGCTGTTGGAATTTCAATTGGGATTGCATTGAATCTATATAGCAGTTTTGGAAGTATGGCCATTTTCACTATATTGGTTCTTCCTACCCAAGAAAAATGATGCCTTTCCATCTTTTGATATCCTCTTCGATCTCTTTTTTCAGAGTGCTAAAGTTTTCAATGTAGACATCTTTTACTTCCTTTATTAGATTGATTCCTAGATATTTCATTTTTTGGATGCTGTTGTGAAAGGAATTGTTTCCCCAATTTCTCTCTCAGTGAGTCTGTTATTTGTGTATAAGAAGGCTATTGATTTTTGTGTGTTGACCTTGTATCCTGCTACTCTACTGAATTTGGTTATTAAGTCTAAAAGTGGTAGCGTTTTTGGGGTCTTCTATATAGAGTATCATGTCATCTGCAAATAATGGCAGTTTAACTTCTTCATTTCCTATCTTTATTCTTTTTTTTTTTTTTGGTACAGGGGATCGAACTCGGGACCTTGCGCTTGCGAGGCAGGCGGTGGAACCACTGAGCTAAATCCCTGGCCCCTCCTATCTTTATTCTTGAAGGACAATTTTAACTAAGGGATTTAAAGACTCTTGTTGAGCTTTCATAGCTTCTACCATAATTTTTTAGTCTCACTGAACTGTAACAGTGGTTAGCTACCAGTGCAGCTAGAAACTGCCAGAAGGTGTTGGTGGTTAGAGCCCCTTTTTATATCTAGCTTTTATTACTATGATAATTGTTTTCATACATCTTTTGGCTATACATTTCTGGTGGGTGCTTAAGACCAAGTTAAAATGTGACCCATATTAAGCAAAATTAACCTCTTACTGTCTGTCATGTTCAGTTAAGTCTTCTTTGTTTTATTTTTGGAAGCATGTCCAGAGCCTCTGAGCACCTCTGTCAGTGTCAGCTGCCTGCATGGGTCAAAGTCTTGCTTGACCGTGTTGCTTTCTGTGATGTCATGGAAGACTTTTCCCTCTTTGGTGACCCTCTTTTTTTTGGTACATTGTATACTTGTTGATTCCTGTCCTCTGGGGTCCAGCAATCTCCTTGCTCAGGAGGTTGGGTGACTCACCAAAGTTGTAGGATCCTGTTAGAAAAGGTTCCCTTATATCCTAGGTCCTCATTTACCTTGGAGGGCCAGGGCCAAAATATTGCCTGTCCTCTGATCCCATGTACCTTTCTAGTTCTGGTCTCCAAACTTCAGTTGTTGAACACCCAGAGGAGAAGATCAGTTACGTCAGTATTGCAGTGGGCGTGTTGAGCTTAACTATTACAATCTCATCTAGGTATCAAGCACTTTGAAATATAAAATATAGCCAGAGGACTGTTTTTTCTTACCAATTATGGTTGTTTTAGAAGTTGAATCCCTGCAGAATGTTAACAGACAACAATTATAAAATTTTACAGAGAAAACTTGAGTTCAAGAGCCACACATAGTATTTCAGCATGATAATCATGATCTTATCTTTGAAACACATTTAAATGTCTATCTTAGTATAGAATAGCTTTTGTAGTCAATCATCTCCACCTAGTACACAAAGAAGCTCTTACCTCATTTGTTATCCCCTAATAAGATGTCTCAAGGACTTGTGTGACATTGTGCCTGAGCATTTCTAAGTAGTGACGCACATGTACACATCACATAAGGTTTTTTTTTTTTTAAACTATCATTTGACTGGTGACCTCATGCAATTTGACATACACCTCTTATCACAAGTAGCAGGAGCCCAAGAGAAAGGCAGATGGGCTGGAGATTTAGCTCAGTGGTTTCGCCGTCTGCTGTGCAAGGACCCGAGTTCAATCCCCAGTACCAAAAAAAAGAAAAAGAAAAGAGAAAGGCAGATATCTGAGTCTAAAAGAAAAAAAAGCTTATCACCATAAGCAACTCTAATTTTACATCTTTGAAAACCTGTACACCCGGAAGGCATGAACACATTTAGTACACCAGGAAATCAGCAATAATGAGCGTAACAGCTATATGGAATCTTTGGCCCTTAATTTAATTGTGTACTAAGAACATCTATAAGAAAACAGCTTTACTTACAGAGAACTTAACCCATTGATGATAACCGATGTAAACATATTACAATTGTTTAAAATTTTTTACAGATTGTTTTTGTTTTAATATTTAGATCTTTGATTCATTTTTATTTTATTTATTTATTTATTTATTTATTTATTTATTTATTTTTCAGTCTTGTTTTTTGAGATAGGGTTTCAATATGTAGCCCAGGCTGGCCTTAAATTCACAGTGATCCTCCTGTTTCAGCCTCCCAAGTGCTGGGATTAGCCTAGCTCTACTAGTTTAAAATTTTTTTTTTTTTTTTGGTGCCAGGGATTGAACTCAGAACCTTGCGCTTGCAAAGCAGGTGGCGGAACCACTGAGCTAAATCCCCAGCCCTAGTTAAAAATTTTTAATACAACCTTAATTTATAGTATATAAATATAAAGTTTTATGTACTACAATTTGAGTGTTTTTATTGTTGTTATTGTTTGAGATAAGGTCTCTCTATGCAGTTCAGGCTGGCCTTGAATTCGCTATGTAGCCTAGGCTGGTCTTGAACTCACAGCGATCCTCTTGCCTCAGCCTCCCAGATGCTGAGAATACAGACATGTGCCACCATGCCCAGCCTATAGTTTGAGTTTTGACAAATGCAAACTCCTTTGTAATTCATATTTATCTCTATGAAGATGGCATTTTAACTACTCCAAGAAGTTCTGTAATACCCTTTCTCATTCACCCTTGTCTCTTTAACTGGCTTTTATTCTGACTTTTTTCACTTCAGAAAGAATAGTTTTCTCTAATTTTTATGTTGTTACATCCACCAGTATCTTTCCTTTTTATTGCTGAGTAGTATTCTTTTTTATTTGATGAAAAAATAAATTTTCATTACCAAATAATAAGAGAATAATAGTTATTACACTGTGTATCATCTTCAAATTATTCATTACAAGGCATAAACCAAAAAGATTCTTACACAAAAGAAACAAACAGATAGTAACACAAACTTTCTTTTCAACAAAGTAAGATAAACTATTAATATAAATGAAACAAATTAACATATATATTGTAATGCTTTTAAAATAATATGTAATTTGGGGAAGTATTTGAACTCACCTCCCTACTTCCTATTTTGCTGAGTAATATTTTACTGAATGAATATATTATAGTTGTACTTTGATGGAATTGGGCTTGAACATGATTTTGAGGTATTATGAATAAAGCTTTTATGAACATCCTCACAATTCTTTGTGTCAGAGAGTTAAGATTTGAATGTGCTGAGTGTAGAAGTAGATCAACAATATAATGCATACAATATGAAGTTTGGGTAGGTGCTATGAAGAGATGAATCAGGGTGTGAAGATAGAGAGGGATAGGTACAGAAATGCCTTTCTAATTAGGAGATATTTTATTAGAGACATAAAAAAGCGTACAGATCCCGAGGAGATCAGCAGCTGTAACTAGCAGAGGATGAAGTGCAGTATAGCTGGTGCAGGAGTGAGCTTGGCAACTCCAGTGTGGTGCAGTGTAGAGAGACATCGAAGACATACCGGCACCAGGATAAAAAGAGCAAGGCAGTTGCCTGCAATGTGAGCATTGTGATTATTTTTTTCAGTATAAAAGTAGGTGAATGGGTTCACTGTATTGGGGTTGCAAGAAACAGTAACAGTTGCTTAAAGTTTCCATTCTTACCTGTTTTAGCACCGTGTTCCTTTGCATGTGTTATCTTTATTTATTATCTGCACAATAATTATATGTGATCTTCATGCCCATTTTATAGGTGAGAGGAGCGAAAAAGAAAGAAATTGAGTACATTATCTTTTATTAATAATTTTGTTGATAATTTTCAGCAGAGGACTTGATCATTTAAATTTATTTTTTGAAGGTAGCATTTTCAATGAGCAAGGATAACAGGAAAGAACTATGGGCTGGCTTTAAGGTGAAGGCATGGCATTTAGTACCTCAAGGATCTGGACAAATTATTAAACTTCTTGGGGTCAGATTATTCCTCTGTAAGCTAGAGTGGGATTTATATGGTGCTTTTTAAAGTCTGCTGATTAATCTGTGACAGTAACCCTGACCATCAAAGTGACTAGAGGTACCAGATAACCTCGTGCACAATAATGTTAAAAAAATTAATGTGTTGGTCTGGAGTGTAACTCAGTGGAAGAGAGCTTGTGCTTAGCAGACTGGAGACACTGGGTTTGATCCTCAACAATTAATGAAGTATTTGAAGTGACTATGAGGGCCAAAATGTGTACATAGAGCTGGGCATGGTGGTGCCCACCTGTAATCCCAGCACTCTGGGAGGCTGAGGCAGGAGGACCACCACAGTTCAAGGCCAGCTTGAGCTACATAGTTCAAGGACAGCCTGAACTTGACATAGCGAGAGCCCGTGTCAAAAAACAAATAAACAAGCAAACAAAAAATAAAAAAGAATGTGTACATAGATTTTGGGGATTTGAGGCAAATGACAAACATTGTTTTGTGATCATATTTAGGTTAAACAATTCAGCATTGTAAGATTTATGTTCTGTTTCTCTCTCTCTTTTTTTTAATGCTTGGTTGATGGTCCCTGCAGCCTCTGAATTTGGGGATTACAAACTTGTGGATGCTAGGACCTTGCATATACTAGACAAGCTGTGTAGCACTGAGCAGTATACCCAGCCCATTTTATTTTGAGGTAAAGTCTGGCTAAGTTGCCCAGGCTGGCCACGAACTTGCAATCTTCCTGCCTTTGCCTCCTGAGTGGGTGGGATTACAGGCATGTGCCAACTTTTCTTGTTTAGATGAGAAATAGACAACTGGATTATTTAATTCATAATGGAGATTATGTATAGAAGTGTGGTAAGAAAATAGAATTTTACAGCTTGCAAAACAACCTGACAGTCTGAAAATTATGCACTAACTTTATTAATGGTAGAGTTAAACATTCTGGGTAAAATTTAGAACTGTAAAATTTGACTACATCTTGAAAATGCACATTGACAGAGTATATAAGCAAGACTCCCCAAGGACAAATGGATAGAATCAAATCTATTCTAAAGGAAATAATTTCAGGATAATAAAAATGAAATGTGACACTTTGAAATTGTTTAACTGAATATTTAAATAAAATATAGTTGTTTAGTGAAATCCTCTGGAAAAGATTTTCTCAGTAAAAATTTATTGATATAGATATATTTTGTGTAAAGCCTTTATAGTCAGGACATTGTCCTAACATCAAAATAGTAGAATTGGAATATTTCATTATCATTTGGATTTTTATTTGCCTGTGGATCTGCTTTTGGACCCAGGTAGAAGCTGTTTCAGTTTGATGTCTTGAAATCTTTAGAGCTGATTTATGAGCTAAAACTCTTCAGTTTAAGTGAGTTTACAATGGTGTATGTGGTGAGGGATATTATTTAACATTTTCTGACAAGCAAACTTTTGAATTTTGTTGAGTGGTGTGGGAGTTGGTGACTTGATGGGCAAGCCCATTTTCATTACTTTAATTGTGTGATTTATTAGGATTTTAAGCTTTTTATAAACGTTTTAGTGTTATAGGACAGAATTAAAAGGATTTAGAATAAAAAGAGTTTAACAAAAGGACTTTGCAACAGGATTGCAATAGTTTTTATATTTGATGGATTTGGCTAGCCGCTTTTCATTTCAATCATGGTGCATTCTGTTAAATACTGTAGAACAGGTGTGTATAACGTCATTCTCTCTATTGTACATGCAAATAAACACAGAATTTTATATATAAAAAGTTAATCCGGTGCAATTTGGAGGATTACTTTATGGGAGGGTGATGACTCCATTAGGCATCATGAAGAGTACAGGCTATTATTTATACTACATGAAAACAGATAATACAATGTTTATGAGATTGTAGTTTTTTTATACTAACACACTAAGAATTGTATTCAGACTACACTAACATTATTTAAATGACAGTTAAATTTTTGTTACATTGCAACTCTGAAATTACAGTATTTTTCATTGTAGGGGCATACCTCTTATACATGTGTAAGATGTGTAATATTTGTTTATTGTAGACTCTGGTCTTTTAGACTTGGTTGAATTTTGTACTAAGTACTTTGGGAGTAACATTGTTCTTTTTTTTTTTCTTTTTGGTTTTTTTTTTTGAGACAGAGTCTTACTGTGTAATTCAGGCTGGCCTTGAACTTACTATATGTAGCCCAGGCTGGCCTCGAACTATGGTGATTCTCCTGCCTTAGCTCCCCAAGTGCTGGGATTACAGGTGTGTGCCACCATACCTGGCCAATATTGTTAAGTTAGGGATTCTGTTTTGTTCTTTATGACTTTTGCTTCTCTGATACCTGTGAACAGTAACACTCTTGAGTAAGTGTGCTGTTGCTAACATAAGGCAAAGTCTGCTGGACTGATATACCCAATGAGGTCAGTGGAAACTAATGGAGTTCTTCAGTTCAGATTTTTGGAAGAGCAAAGCAATCATTCTTGTCTTGTCTATATTCTTTGCATTTTCAAAATTTGATGTTTCATTCGTCAAAATATCAGGTATTTTACAAATAGGTGCAAGCCTTGAGACTGTGGAAAGATCAGCAAATAGAAGAAATGGATATTCTTAGAAGTGAAAGTGAAATATATAGGAATGAATAATTGGGCTTGTATAGATGAAGTTCAGTTATAATTAATTTGGAACATAAATATTGTGGACTTTGCACTTGTTAATTTTTAACTTGTGGTTGGATCAAAAATTATATTAATGGTAAAATCTGATTCATCACAATGGTAGCAACACATAATCCATAATAAATTGTGTTTGAACAAACATTCTTTTTATTTTATTCAAATTTAACAGATAGATAAATAGAACAATTGGTGTTTTGATACTGAATGTGAACAAATGTAATTGTAGATTGCATTTTCAGTTTTGATCTTTATCTTTCTGGTGCTGATAATTTAGACTAGTGTCTAAGGAGTGAGAAAACTTGTCTTAATTTTTAGTCCTCATTTTAATCACAGTTAAAAAGTATATCATATCAAGATACAATCTGAACATGTAGCCATTAACCCTCCTCCTTTGGGTTAAACCTCATTAGTTTTGGAGAGATTTGTTAAGATGGATTGTTAATATTACAAATGCTTTTTACTACCCAGTTTAAGAAAGGAAATGAAAGACCAGAGATTTAGTTCAGTGGTGCCACCGCCTGCCTTGCAAGTGCAAGGTCCCGAGTTCGATCCCCAGTACCAAAAAAAAAGTCCTGAAGTCCCCTGGCTACACTTCCCAAATCTTATCTGTTCCCTAAAATCCTAAGAGGTACATCCCTATCTTGAAATTAATGTTTCTCTTTGTTGCATATTTATGCATTTAGTATTTTATGTACACTAAAATATCTGTTTACCTTTCTATGCACACACACACACACACACACACACACATACACAACCTATATGTGCCTTAAAATTTTTTTAGACATCTTGGTAAAAATAGTACAAAATAAAATTTACCTACCTTCATCCTTTTAAAGTATACCATTCAGTATGCATTGATATGTATTATTACATTGTTTTGCAACAGATCCCTAGAACACTTTTATCTTGCATAACTGAAACTCTATACCCACTGGACAGCTCTTTATTTCTCCCTTCTGGCAATCCTGTGGAAATCATTATTCCGCTTTCTTTTTCAATGATCTTAACCACTTTAGATACCTTATGTAAGTGGAATTATACAGTATTAGCTTATTTCACTTAGCATAATATTCTTATGGTTCATCCACCTTGTTACATCTGTCAGGATTTCTTTCTTGCGTGCATGTGTGCACACATGTGTGTTTGTGAGTGTATATGCATCTCTCTACACAGGGTATTGAATCCAAGGCTGAAAGCATGCTAGGAAAGTTCTCTTGTGCTGAGCTACGTAGCTAGCCCTTTTCATTTTATTTTGAGATAGGCTTCACCTCCTTGAATTTGCCCTCCTACTTCAGCCTACCAAGTAGTTGAGATTACAAGTGTGTGTCACTACACCAGGCCTTTTCTTTTGTTTTTGATTTTAAGATCCCACAAAGGTACAACCTCCCTTACTGCTCACATCTTGTAGTTTAGTGCTTACAATGCATGATCCTTCACTGACACATCATTATCCAGTCTGTAATCTACATCAGGAGTCATACTTATGAATTGGATGTTTTTTCACAAATGTATTTTGACATGTACCCATCATTAGAGCATCAAATAGAATATTTTCACTGTCTTAAAAATACTCAGTGCTTACTAGTTCCCAAACTCTTGGCAATCACTAATATTTTTACTGTCTCCCTAGTTTTGCCTTTTCCGGAATGTTTTATAGCCTTTTCAGATTGGTCTCTTTCACTGAGTACTGTGCACTTAACTTTCCTCCATGCCTTTTCATTGTTTGATAGCTCACTTCTTGTTAGTGTGGAATAATGTTCCTTTGTATGTATCAGTTTATCCATTCATATGCAGGAAGACATCTTGGTTGCATTTGTGTTTTGACAGTTGTAAATAAAGCTCCTATAAACACCTGTGTGTGTGGATATAAGTCTTCAACTCATTTGGAAAAATACCAAGAGATTGATTTCAGCATTACAGTGAGAACATGTTCAGTTTTGTAATGCACTGCCATGCTGTCTTCTATTATGACCATCACCATTTCACATTTCTACCAGGAATGAGTGAGAGTTATGTCATTCTGCATCTTCACCAGGTTGTTGGTATTGTATGTGTTCTGGAATTTGGCCATTGTAATGGCTGTGCAGTAATATCTGATTGTTTTATTTGCAGTTTCATAATGTCATGTGATGTGGAACATCTTTTCATATGCCAGTTTGCTATACACATGTGTTTCTTTCTTTCTTTCTTTTTTGGTCTTTTTTCTTTTTTGGTACTGGGACTTGAACTCAGGGCCTTGTGCTTCCAGGCAGGTGCTGCACTACTGAGCTACATGCCCGGGCCCGTATGTGTTCTTTAGTGAGATGACTGTTTATATTTTTTCCCCATTTTTAGATTAGGTTGTTTTCTTTTTGTTGAATTTTAGGAGTTCTTTGTCTGTTTTGGCTAATGATCTTTTTATGAGATTCTTCTCCTAGACTTTGGCTTTTCTCATTTTTTTGACATTGTATTTTTTTTTTGTTTGTTTGTTTTTGGTACCGGGGATCGAACTTGGGTCTTTGAGCTTGCGCAGCAGGCGGCAAAACCACTGAGCTAAATCCCTGGCCCTTGACATTGTATTTTTTAAAATACTGAAACATAAATAATTTAATATTGCACAAAACACTTTAAAATCAATCCTAGAAGTGAGTTATGCCATCTTCCTTCTAAAAATTTATTCTAAAATAATTTTAAGTCACGTGTGGTGGAGCACACCTGTAATCTCAGCACTCTGGGAGGTGGAGGCAGGAGGGCCACAAGTTCAAGCCCATTCTGGTCAGTTTAGTGAATTAGCAAGACTTGGCCAAAAAAGCGGGGGGAGCTGGGATGTAGCTCTGTGTGAAGGTTTTGGTTCCCAGCACCACACACTCACACTCACACTCTATTTCTCGGGGACAGTGCCTAGGAATGTGATGGTTGGGATAGTTTAGTTGGTTTTTTTAAATAAGCTACTAACCACTTCCCGAAGGATTGTACTATTTTAGATTTCCACCAGCAGAGTATGAGAGAGCTAGTTTCTGTCCATCCTTGGCAGCATTCTTGTTGTTGCTAAGTATTACTCGAGATGGAATCCTGCCAGTGTTGACCACGCTGGTCTCCAACTCACAGACCTCTTGACTCAGCTTCCTGAGTAGGTGTTACATATATACAATGCCATACCTGGATATTTTAAAATTATTATCTTTGGTACAGGGTTTCATTGTGTTTCCTAGACTGGAATAGAACTCCTGCAGTTAAATAGTCTTCCTCCCTCCCCTGGCCAAGCAGGGGCTGTAGGAACACACCACCATAGCTTGACCTTGCCAGCATTTGATGCTGTCAGGATACTTTTTTTCCTGCTCTTCTGATAGGTATTCTGTGATATTTCATTAGACCTTTTCTTTTTGTACTGGGGATTAATCCTAGGGACACAAAATACATCCTGAGCCCTTATTATTACCATTCCCTCTCTCTCCTTCCTTCCTTCTTTCATTTTTAATTTGGGATGAGGTCTCCCTATGTAGTCCATGGTGGCCTCAAACTCAGGGTGATCCTCCTACCTCAGCTTCCCAAGTGCTGGGATTATAGGCATATACCACCACATCTGGCTTCCTTATGATTACTTTTATTTTCACATAGGGATTTGCCAAGTCACCCTTGCTGCCCTTGAACTTTCTTTTGTTTGTTTGTTTTTAAGAAAGGGTGTTGCTATGTAGCCCAGGCTGGCCTCGAACTCACTATGTAGTTCAGGCTGGCCTCAAACTCACAGTGATCCTCCTGCCTCTGCCTCCCAAATGCTGGGATTATAGGCATGGATTACCACACATGGTTGAACATTGTTTTCATACGCTGTTTTTATACTTTTTAAAAAGTGAAATGTACGCCACCTGCTGTGTAAGCGCAAGGACCCGAGTTCGATCCCCAGTACCTAAAAAAAAAAAGTGAAATGTCATGTCCTTTGCCATCTCCTACTGAATTTTTTTTTTTTTGGTACCAGTGTTCAAACTCAGGACCTTGCAGTTGCAAGGCAGGTGGCAGAATTGCTGAGCTAAATCCTGGGCCCCCTACTGAATTATTTTTTACTGTTGAGTTTTGAGATTATTTATTTTTTATGTCAGATATGTTGTTTCAAAGTATTTTTTTGAGTGTGGGTATTGTTTGTGTTTTCATTGACTTAACAGGATCTTGCACAGAGCAAATCTTTTTTAGTTCTTTTGTTGGTGCTGTTTTCCATGCTGGAGCTCAAACTCAGGGCCTCTTGCTCGCTAGACAAGCACTCTACCAGAGTCTCCAGCCTAAGCAATTCTTTTTAATTTTAATTAAGTTCAGTTTGTGAAATCTTTCCTCTTATAGATCACACCTTTTGGTATCATGTCTGATGCTTCTTTTATAAACTTTATATCCTTCAGGTTTTTCCTATGTTTTTTCCCAAAAGTTGCATAGTTTTACATACGTTTATTTCTATGGTGAGTTTTGTGTTAAGTTCAGGTAAGTGTGAAGTTTATGTTGAAGTTAAGTTTTTCCTATGAATTTCCAGTGGTCCAACACTCTTTGTTGATTATTATTTTTTCATTCAATTGCTTTTATAATTTTGTCAGAAATAAGATAGTCATTTTTTTTTTTTGGTACTAGGGATCGAACTCAGGTCCTTGTGCTTGCGCAGCAGGCGGTGAAACCACTGAGCTAAATCCCTGGCCCCAAGATAGTCATTTTTTGATGACTGCAGTGACCAGCTGGCTGAGGCAGTCTTGCAGGCATTAATCATGATCAAAAGCTCCATTAGATGGTCATTGATTTCACCACAACCACTCTGAACAGTGTAAACATCCTCCACACCTTTTCGCCAATTTCCACACGTCTCCTGATTGCTAAATTTCTTAGTCACCTTTCCCAGCTCCAGGCCCAAGCAGCAGTGATCTTCTGGGATAAATCCTGGTGGGAGCGGCTGCGGAAGATTTTGATATTTGGTGTCTTGGGCAACTACCCTAGGCGCTCTTCGCTCAGCAATCACTGCTGCTGTGGAGACAGCAACCGAAGTCCACAGGACACTTACACCAAGCACTTCTCGTTGCTACTCCGCTATTTTGCCTGTCTTAGCTAATCTAGCTCCATTAAATGTCTCTATTTTATGTATTCATGGTGGGGTTCAAATCCAGTGCCTTGTACATGCTAGGCAAGCCTTCCACCACTGAGCTACACCTCTAGCCCTGTATATTTTTTAGAATAATTATGTCTATGTTTATGGAAAATCTTGCTGGGGTGTTGGTAGAAGTTACATTAAATCTTACAATGTTGTCCCTTCTGTTCTATAAAGAATTGGTCTGAGGCCTCCCATTTCTCCATGGAGATAAAAATTCAGGGATACACAAGTTCCTTATATGAAACACCATAGTATTTGCACATAACCTATACATGTTCTCTGTTATACTATTGTTTTCAGTGCTTAGGATTGAACCCAGGGCCTTGAGCATGCTAGGCAAGCACTCTACCACTGAGCTACATCCCCAGCCCTCTCCTGTATTTCTTTTAAAAAATATATCCAATCTTCATTGGTTGAATTGATGGTTGTGGAACTGTGGATACCAAGGACTGCCTATATCACTGTTATATCATCATTAATTTAGATTGTCTTTTATCTCTTTCATCATCATTTTATAGTTTTCTTTATACAAGTCCTAAACATGCTTTGTTAGATTTATTCTTGAGTTTTTAACTTTATTTTTGTCAGGGAGAAATGATTTCATTTGTTCAGGGCTAATATATATTTAGCCTTTATAATATTAGATATCAGTTTTTATGATGTTACATTTATATCATTTTATACTTAGAGCAATTCTTTGGATTCCAGATGCCATAAAGAACTGCTTTTCCCCTGAAGGGTTGCCGAAGCCTCTTTATTTCTACTGCCCTGAAGTTGTGTACTGCAACACTGGTCTGTTTAA
This sequence comes from Heterocephalus glaber, assembly GCF_053883595.1. NCBI lineage: Eukaryota > Metazoa > Chordata > Mammalia > Rodentia > Bathyergidae > Heterocephalus > Heterocephalus glaber. The sequence goes on along the minus strand of NW_028258351.1, from coordinate 2,926,418 downwards.
TACACTGTACTAGAAGCTGAAAGTCCTCCTAACTTCATACCTTTTTGTTTGGGGGAAATTGTAAAAATTATTTCTTGGACAATTTTCTTGTCACTATTTCCTCTTTTGGAAACTCCTGTTATCTATGTGTTGGATGTTTGAGCCAGGTCTTTGCTCTTGTAAAATTTCTTGCTTGTATATACTAACATTCTTTTCCTTTCTTTTGTGCTTTTGCTCTTCTATTTGGGACATTTTCCTTAATTTACTTCTGGTGCTTAGGTTCAATTTTTATATAATGCTTACTCATTCTAATTCTTATTCATTTTTCGTTATGTTTTATGTTGTTCCACACCTGCAACATCTTCTCATCATGAAAATAATTTTTTCCTTTGTATTCTTCCTGGATCAACATTTCTCTAGATAACTGTTAATCCTTGGCTGTTTGCATAGAGTTGTCAGTTTGAAATAGAAGCTGTTTGAAAGATCTGTGTGTTTGTCATCTTTTAGTGGGCGGTGGGATGCTTTGGTTGTGCTGTTTCTCGGAGTCCTCTACAAGGTAGTGTATTTTCATCTTGCCTCATGGACTTGTTCAGTTCCCCAGAGAAGACTTTCAGCTCTCACTTAAAGGATAAAGTTCTGGTGTTAGTACTGTGGAAGCAAAATGGGAAAAGAGACATTGAGGAGAGGGAAAGGCTGCTTCAATATTAAGTATTAATGTTGTCATTTAATCCTCTTGATTTTTTTTTTTGTTTTCTATTCACCTGTACTCAGTGTTCTTCTGTCTTACTCTCTCTAGAGAAAAGCCTTTCAGTCTTCCGCTGGGAATGGAGAAAGTGTGTTCTCTCAGAGGCTAAAGATCTTACGATCTAAGTGTTTTTCAAATAGCCTGTAACAACCTGTCCTCTTTATTTTAGCTTCATCCCCTTTCACATCCAATGCCAAGTGAACCTGGGACTATCACTTATTGTACCTTTTAAAAGTTCTGTGGTATAAAGTAGCTTGAATCTCAGGGCTTTTTTTCATTCTACCATTGCCTCAAACTTTTACTTAGGGTTGCTATACTAGTCATCACTTGTCTATTTCCAAAATTTGAGGTTATTTTATAGATTTTTAAGTCCTGGTTAATTAAATATTATTTTCCTAGATTATTTAGAAGGGTCAAAATGAAGCAAATGTTTTCAGCCTGCTAGCTTAAATCTGAATTTGATTTTTTTAATCAAGAGAGTTTGTATATATATGTATATATGCAAATCCTTTTTTCCGTTTATACAAGAGATATTAATCTGATCTTTCTATTGTCGTATGTATTCCTTTTCCCAGTTTATATCTTCTTTCTCATTCCATGTTTACATTGACCACTTCTTTTTTTTTTCCTTTGGAGTTGTAGGAAATTTTCTGTTATACATCTGAAGTTTTCTCTTCATTTGGTATTATGAACAATGCTGTAGTGAATAATCTTCTATAGAAGTTATCTCATGTTCAAATATATGTATAGGATAAAATCCCAGCAGTAATATTTTTGGATTACAAAGTATTTGAATTTATAATTTTGAGTAACATGATATGCCACCATGTCTGACTCATGATGAAAGAATTTCATCAAACTTTGGATTTTTTTTTTTGGTACCGGGGATCGAACTCCGGTCCTTGAGCTTACACAGCAGGTGACAAAACCACTGAGCTAAATCCCCGGCCCAAACTTTGGATTTTTAAAGAAGCTCTTCGATTAAATGTATGTCAATATAGTTAGATATTTAAGTTGAACAATTTGAACTTATTCAAAAGTATTATGGATAGTATAATGATCATGGGTAATTTTGTTTCTGTAGTGCCCATTCTCTTCCGTTCAGATTATTTTGAGCCATGTCCTAGATAATAATGGTTTATTGGTTAATATTTTTTATTACAAAAATATAAAGAATCTTAAAACTATAATTAAATATTGTAGGGTCTCTGGCTGGGCATAAGAATTAAAATGATGTAAAACAGATTAATAGGACGGATGCATGCTGTTGTATATATAATAAAACTGTATGTGTGCATTAGAGTCCTTACAGCAAAATGAAGTCTGAAAAAAAGTGGTTAGGCCTTAGTTCTTATATACTAGGTGGAATAGATCTGGGAAGATAAGAGTTGGTTTATGACGAAAATATTACTTTTCTCCTGGTGTATGCAGGGAATCTTTTACATTGGAGTTTTCTAGAAGAAGCAGATAGGTCCACGTTTCCTTCTTGTCAGCTTTTCAAGTTTGTTTAGCTTGAAAAAAATCAATAGGTACTAAACTCCTTTGGCACCATTATTAATATAGTTTTAATGAATTTCTCATATTATGAGATTGAACTTTTTTATGGTTTAGAGCCATTTGTGTTTTGTCACTTTATTTTATTTTTTTGAGACAGGGTCTCACTGTGTAGTTCAGGCTGGCCTTGAAGTCACTTTGAGCTCAGGCAACCCTCAGACTTGTGCTGATCCTCCTGCTTCAGCCTCTCAGGAGCTGAGATTACAGGCGTGCACCACCATGCCCAGCTGTCACTATACTTTTTTTTCCCTCAGTGGTGGTATCTTGGTTTCATATTCAGTAATATTGTTGAGTTCATTTATCATCGTCATCATCATTTTTGTTGTTTTTTGGGGGTTTTTTGGGGCTGGGGATCGAACTCAGGACCTTACACTTGCAAGGCAGGCGGTGGAAACACTGAGCTAAATCCCAAACCCCTTCATCATCATTTTTATTGTTATTATTATTTTGACTGGGACTTCTGTCATAAGGTTGAATTGGAGCAGCAACACTGCATTGTTCTTGTGGTCAGTAATGATTAGAAGGGAAATGCTTTGAATCTTATTATCTGTGTTATTTGTTGTAGATTTTATAGTCTTGTTTTCTTACAGAGATTAGGTATAGAACTTATTTGAATGCTTTTTTGCATTGACTGAAATATCAGTATAATGAGTTACATTAGTAAGTGCTCGGGATGGCATCTTGCAAATACACTACCAGTGAAGCACATCCCTAGCTCTCTTGTGAAACTGTGACTGCTATTTGGCTAAACCTAATTTTGTTATGAGATTTTATTTTTCTATTATATTTCCATTTAATTTGCTAATATAGTGTTAGGATTTTTGTATTTATGTATATGGATGAGATTGGCTTATAATTTCCTGTCCTGAATTACTGTTAGTTTGGATATCAAGATCATACCAGTTTTAGGTAGTATGGCAGAGTAAGGTGTTTTCTTTTATCTGATGGAGAATATAGTATAAGAAAGAAATTGGTGCAGATTTTAAGAAAAATTTTCTTTGGAGGTTGAGGCAGAAGGGTCACAAATTCTAGGAAAGCTTGGGCAACTTAGCAAAACCTTGCATCTAAATAAAATAAAAAATGCCTAGGGATTTAGCTCAGTGAAGGAAAGAGCATTTGCCTAGCATGTGCAAGGCCTTGGGCTCAATCTCTAGTACTGTTAAAAAAAGAAATTAAATGCATCTTTAATGTTTATAATAGATTCCCTTTCATTCTTCAACTTTTTCTATCATTTCTGCTTTAAATATTGTATATATATATATGTATATGTATATATACATACACACTAGGAAAAAAAGTAATTTTTTGGCAGTGCTGGGAATTAAACCCAGGGCCTTGCACATGCTACTGATCAGTACCCCTGTATCCCACTGTAAATATTTTGAAAGCATGAAATAAAGAGAGGTATATAAAAATATTCTTCAATTTATATTCTGTTTTGTGCTCCCTAATAGGTGCTCAAAAGTGTGATAACTTTGCTGAAAAAAGACCCCTTCTTGGAGTTTGTAAGAGCACTGGATCTTCAAGGTAAGGAAATTTTAAAAATACAAAGAACTACCTATTTCAAATTTATAGTTGTATTCTACAGGTGAAACTTTGATGTTCTGAAATCTTTGTAAGCATAAGGCAACTTCCATAAGAGAGAAGAAAAAGGAAGTAATACGTACTTTGAGTTTTCATCCTGCTCACTATTTTTTTTAATACACTTTGTGATAGTCGGAGATAAAGGAAGTCTTTAAATAAATGGTTAATGTCATTGAGAAAAATTATTTTTAGTTTATATGTTTGAATTTTATTTTTTTGAGACAGGTTCTTGCTACCTTATATAGTTCAGGCTGGCCTTGAACTTACCATGTTGCTCAGTCTGGTCTCGAACTCATGGTGATCCTCTTGCCTCGGCCTCCTGAGTGCTAGAATTACAGGTGTACGTCACCATAGCTGGCTTCATTTCTTCATTACAGTTTAGAAAAATGGAGATACTGAATTCACACAGTGGAGAGCTATGGATTCAAACACAAGCAGTCATTGTCCTGAATTCTATGTAAGCTACATATATAACAATGAAGGGTCTTTGGACTAAGAGGACAAATAGTTATTTGTCATGAGGTTCTTTGTTGTCTCTGTTTTCTTCATGTATTAAATAGCAGTATTCATTATTCTTCCCAGCTTCTTATAATGAATTAGTTATCAGATTTTAGTGACACCCCCACCCCCTAATTCGTGTTAAGGATTATGTTAGCTTCTGGGAACATTGCAATGCCTGCATACGTCATAGAATGAGAAACGTGTGGATAGGCATTTCAGAGCCAGTGAAACGTTTTGATGAATTCACTAGTTACCTGTGTTTTCTCTAGCTATGACGTCCTTTTCGTGTAAACACTTTTCCTAATGATCACAAATGGCTACTACCTTTTCAATTATTGGATCTCCTAGACTTGGACTTGGACTGCAAGAAAAGTAGGAAAATGATCAAAAGTTTTATTGGTAAGGAAGATGATCGAAATGAATGTTAGGTTGGGAACTGACAGTTTCTGCTGCGTGCTTGCAGTTTATAATATATACTGTAGATCATTGAGTTTTGGAAAAGGCAAGTTTTCTTTTCTTTTTTTCTCCCTAGTACTGGTGATTGAACTCATGTAGTACTGTGCTACATCCCTTACTCTATTTTTTTTTGGTACCGGGGATCAAACTCCGGTTCTTGTGCTTTCGAGGCAGGCGGCGGAACCACTGAGCTAAATCCCCAGCCCCATCCCTTGCTCTTTTTAAAATTTCCTTTTGGGAATGTTCTTGCTAAGTTGCCCAGACTGGCCATGAACTTGTGATCCTCCTGCCTCAGCCTCCCTAGTAGTTGGGATAGCAGGCATGTGCCATTGTGAGTGGCTAAGGGAAGAATATTTAGTGATATAACATGTTTAGATCATGGGGTCTTTTTTTGTTTGTTTAGTTTTTTGAGACAGGGTCTCACTATGTAGTTCAGACTGGCCTTGAACTTGCTGTGTAGCCCAGCTGGCCTCAAACTCACAGTGATCTTCCTGCCTCAGCCTCCTGATGGCTGGGATTACAGGCATGTGTCACCACACCTGGCATCACAGAGTTTTGATTGTAGCCTCTTGTATCCATTAAGGTTCACTGGAGGAACAGATTTTTAGAAATTATAAAATATAAATATAAATTACAAGGTAGATTTACAATGGCCATCTGCAGAGTCAGGGGTAGAAGAATGCAAAAAGGACTGTCTGCATGCAGGAGTGCCAGAGGATCCAGTCAAAGATCAAAGGCCTGGAACTCACTGCAGAGTCCCTAGTGAATCTGTATTAGGAAGCAGAAGCTTCTGTACCAGAAGAATGAAGAGTGGAGATGGATGTCCAAAGGTGATGGTGAAGACTGGACCTCCTCCAAAGAGCTCCTCACAAAAAGTGGGACTCCTTTCTCTTTTTGTTCCAGCCAGGCTACAAGCCTATTAGTTGTTGCTCCCCACAGCTGCAGTGGGTCTTCCATCTTCAAAAAGCCAGTCACCCACACACACCCAGAACTGTGCTAAACTATGCCCTAGGCCTTACTTACTCAAGTTGACGCCACAATGAATTATCACACCTCCTAAGACTATTCATGTACTGTGAGGCAAATATTTTCAAGTGTAAATGTGTATTTGAGTGGAAGACGGCCTTTGAGAATTTACTGTGTAGCAAGTGCTATACCAGAGGTGGGATAAGGATCTCAAACCATGATAACTCAGTTGCTTTCTCCAAGGATGTAAGATGCAACTCGAAACAAAAAAGCACAGCATATACAAAAACAGTAATGAAGTAACATGTATAGTAGGAATTCAGAGAAGAGAGAGATAAGAAGCAGGCTTCATGGAGAAGCACTATAGGCTGGATCTTTTTTTATTTTGTACCAAGGATCGAACTCAGGTCCTTGCGCTTGTGCAGGAGCTGGCGAAACCACTAAGCTAAATCCCTGGCCCTATAGGTTGGATCTTAATGATTGAGAAGTATTGATTGGAGTAAATAAAGAATAATAAAAAGGAATTCCAAAGTCAGTTATAAAGTTATAGTGGGCCAGAAACTAGAATAAATACACTTAAGAATGATGAGTGTTTGTGACTAAGAATTAAAGCTATCTGCTCTGGAACTCAGCAGAGGAGCACAACATCTGAAAAATGTTAAGACTTGAGCAACTGCTAGGCTTTGCACAATAACTGTGGGAATGGAGCTGGGCGTGGTAGTGCATTCCTTTAATTTCAGCTACTCAGGAGGTTGAGGCAGGAGGGCATCAAGTTCCAGGACAACCTGGGAAACAGCAAGACGACAGTCTGTCTCAAAATGAATGAAAGAACAAATGAATGAAATGAACAGAATGAATGGATAAATAAGTAGTAAAATATAAATATTGATAGAAGTCATAAAATGACCTTTCTGTTGGTACTCTAGTGTTTGGATTTTAAGAATCAGCAAAATAAAATTTTTTTTTTGCTAAACAAGGACTTATTTAAAAAAACATAAATGACCGTCACTTATCACCATACATTTACCTTGAAAAAAACTAATTGTAATAACTGTCTGATAGTGAGAATTTAATTTCAGACTTAAGGACTGTTCATTAAATACAATACAGTTAATTCCCTGTATTAATATTTTTCTCATTTTGTTACAACTGCCAAAAATGTCCCCTTGTGGTGGGATAAGTACCTCAGGGTAGAGTGCTTGCCTGATGTGCATAGGTCCTAGGTTTAAGCCTCAGTGTAAGTAAATAAATATCCATTGATACATATTTGAGTGTGAATACCCTAAAGCAGTGGCGGTGAACCTATGTCAAGAGTGCAGCAGTGGGCAGGTTGTTATCATTGAAAGCTCTTTAAAAGGCTCGCCATTGCTGCCCTAAAGCTGTAGTTAGTAGAGTTAAGCACAGTGTCACAGTCTGGAAGTGATACTGCCATTGCAACGTTATTTCAACTTTTGTGAAAAGTTACAGTTATATTGCTTAGAAGTAGAAGGAAATTGCTTGGGATAATAGCTAAGTGACTTTTTGTCCTGAAGTGTCCCAGAGTCCTTGTACACAATCTCTTCCCTCCTTTCTTTTTTTTTTTTGGTACTGGGGATCGAACTCGGGTCCTTGCGCTTGCGCAGCACGTGGGGAAACCACTGAGCTAACTCCCCCGCCCTCTCTCCTTTCTTTTCTCTTGCTTTGGTCTGCTTTTTTTCCCCCCTTACTTTTCATTTTCCTTTCTTCTCCCCTCCCTCCCTCCCTCCCTTCTTTCCTTTCTTCCTCTTCAGTGCTTGGGGTTGAACCCAGGTTTGTGCATGCTGGTCAAGCATTGTAGCACTGAGCTATACTCCCAGCCCTTTTTAAAATTTAATTTTGAGACAGGGTCTTGAAAGGCTGCATAGGCTGGCCTCAAATTTAAAATTCTCCTGTCTCATCCTCACCTGGGATTTTCGATTTTGATTGATTTTTATCCTGTTGTATTTTATGAGACTTGGGGGAATCACAGTTTAGATCAGTATTATTTTGCAGGCCCCAAGGTAAGATATATGACATTCTACCAGTTTTTGCTGCTGATAGACAAGGGCTTTTCCTTTGGTTCTATGGCATGAAATTCCAGCACCTAGTCTTTCACTTTTCCTCTCCTTTTGTATTTTTCAAGCATTTTGCGGGTATTCTGGGTTTTCTTCTAGCTCTCTGTCATGACTTTGTGACTCTTCATATTACTCAAAGACTAGGCTTGTACATCTTTGGTGTAGCATTTATGCTGAGAGCTGCCACATGGGCACAGAGGTCTTTAATGAGATGAGTCATCATATTAGAGAATCCAGTAATAAATGATTCCTAGGTTGTTTGATTTAGTACAAATTGAGCATTGAAATGGTGCTCAAAATTTTCAGACTTTGACCTATGCATGATGTTGCATGCCTGTAATCCTGGCATTCTAGGAGGCTGAAACAGGGGGATTGTAAGTTTGAGCCTAGCCTGGAGAACTTAGTGACTTAATGAGACCTATGTCAAGAAATAAAAAAAGGGTCTGGGTATGTAGCTGAGTGTGAAGGCACTGCATTCGATTGTGAGTACTGAAAGAAAAAAAATCCCAAGAAATCAGACTTCAGAGAAGTTTCAATTTCAGATTTTTAGATTAGGGATGTTCGTCTTGTAAAACCTAAGGATATATTCTAAAATCTGAAAAATTCTGAATTGGAAGTGCTTATAGTATTAAGCATTTTGGAGAAGACACAGTCAACCTTTATTATCTTAGAACTACCAAAAGCTCAGTGCATTTAGATGTGATCCTTGTTCATCTGATTATGGAGGTAAACTAAATGAGATAATGTTACTATCTTAATAAGTTTTCCTCATGTCTTAGGGATTTTTTTTTTTGGTACTGGGGATCGAACTCGGGACCTTGAGCTTACAAGGCAGGCGCCTGAACCACTGAGCTAAATCCCCAGTCCCAGGGATATTCTTTATAAATGTTAAAATGGTAATACTTCCTTTAGTAAACAAAAAGATTATATATATATGTAACATTTATCATGACTCAAGTTTATTTGACCACTTAAGGCAAATTGTTAGTTTTTAAGTTGGGATAAGGTAGGGAGCCAACACATTAGATATTTGACTTATACCAAATACAGTTTAAAAACATACTCTGGGCAAATCTTAGTGGGAGGCAAGAGTAGTCTATTAGTGTAAACTGATACATATACTATTATGTAAACTGTACCCATAGGAAATATATCTGTGCATTTAATTATGTAAAAGATAGGTTGTTTTGTTTTTGAGGCAGAGTCTCACTGTATAGTTCAGGCTGGTCTTGAACTCACAGCGATCGTCCTGCCTCAGCCTCCTGAGTGCTGACCCACCACCACATCTGTCTCTAAAAAGATAGTTTTTGAACTGCACACACCTAAGTGCTAGGCTTAAATGGCCTATTAAAATGATTATATACTAGTGACGCAAAAAAGGAACCTTGCTTTAAGAACTTTCCTACTGTTTTATGATATGTGCATTCCTAAAAATCTGGGCTGTTATAGTCTTGGCTGGAATCAGATAATGCACTCAGATTAGGTAAAGTGAGAAGAGTTTAAATAAAATGAAATGTTTCAGAGCTGAAATTCTAAGTCAGGGGAGAGAGCATTAGTAAAACTGGTGGAGAGAGCTGTGTGGAAGGTTATCAACAGCAGCTCTGCCCTCCGGTAGAAAGATTCACCTCAACCTTCATTATCCAGTGTCGTTCAAACTTTTCATTTCTCTACATCTTCCAGGAGGTAAACACAGCCAGAAGCCAGGGGTGGATTTTAAAGGTTCAGAGAGACCAGTGATACAGTGTATGTGATTCTCCCAAGGCAAGGAGCAGGATGTAGAAAATGCAGCATGTATTTGTAGTGGCAGCACAATTTCATTTTGCTAAATTTTGTGATAAAACCGAGAAATAGGTTTGGTAAATTATTTTTGTAACCTTGTAATCAGTACAATACCAGTCTAAAGTTAAAGCTTGATTGATTGATTGAGACAGGGTTTGCTGTATCATTCAGGCTGAACTTGAACTCACTGTGTAGTCCAGCATGGCCTCAGACTTGCAGCAGTCTGCCTGCCTCAGTCTCCGACGTGCTGAGATTATAGGCATGTGCCACCATGCCTGGCTAAAATTAAAGCATTTAAAAAGAAATGTTAGTGCTAGTAAAAATACTAATAAATGAACGTGTTAAACAGAAGTACTGCACTCTTCAGCTTTTCTATTTCTGGGACAAAATACTGGACACCACAACTCAAAGAAGTTTATTTTGGATCATGGTCTCAGGTTCAGTCCATAGTTGTTTTGTTCCAAGGCTGAAACATCATAGCAGAAAAGCCTGCTAGAGGAGAGATGCTCCTGTCATGGCAGCCAGAAAATGGGGGCCAGGGGGAGGAAGAGAAATGGAGACAAAACAAAGTTCACCTTTGAGTAGTCGAGGCTTTTGGGGGACATATTTGAGTATTTGATCCAAAATGTAACATTCTGCCCCAGCTCTCAAAAGGCTCACGTCCATCTCAGGTACCTTGATGGAATGGGGAGGAAAGGAAGGGTTGAGAGTGTTAAGTGTGGAGAAAGGTGCAGACTGGACAAAGACCAGGGAGAAACACACTTAGGCCTGAAAATGTTGTCAAACTGAGTCACAGAGAACGTGGTTCCTCCTGTTTTTTTCATTTAATTGAATGAGTGGACTTGGTATTTAGTTGCTGTAAGTTGTAACATCAAAGACTTAAAGTTCTGTGAATTTTACTTATGAATGCAGTTTCTTCATGTACTGAAATCAGTTCTCAATGATTCTCAATTCAGAGTCATTGTAGCAACAGACTGTGAAGTATGTGTGTACACACTTTTAACTGCTTTGATACATAATTGACATATGGTGCACCATAAATATTTAAAGTATATGATTAATATGATTGACATGTGTACCTATGAAACCCTCACACAAACAAGGTAATAATATGTTCATCACCCCCAAATGTTTCCTCATGTCTGTTTTTTCCCTCCAGCCTCTTTCAGCTCCTTTCTCTCAGATAACCAGTGATGTACTTTCTGTGACTATTGATTTTGTACATTTCTGACCCCTGGTACATGAAATTTCCAGTTTCTCTACTTTCTCAGAGGCACAGTGTATTGCTGTTCTAATTAATGTGTAGTGGTTGGTGTTTTGTTCAGGGTTTTTGTTGTTGTTGCAGTGCTCAGGATCAAGTCTGGGGCCTCTTGCATGCTAGGCAAGAACTTTACCACAGAAGTACACCCCCAGCCCTCATTATAGTTTTTATTTGTACTTTTCTGTTTTTAAAATCTTTCAGTTAACCCTTCATAATATTTCTATTATACCAATAAACTTGTTTTTTTTTGTACCGGAGATTGAACTCGGGTCCTTGGGCTTGCACAGTAGGCAGCGGAACCGCTGAGCTAAATCCCTGGCCCTATACCAATAAATTTAATGGAAAAAAAAAAAAAAAGAAAACTGCAGTTCAAACTGCAGAACCATTCTGAAAAGTGAAAAAAAATATTTCTATTATTAGACCATTCTCAGTGTGAAATTCTGATTCATAATATTGTTTCTGCATTACTAAGCTGTATCTGTCATTACTTATTTAGTAACAATTTATCTTAGATACTAACTTGTGAAAAGCCATACTACTTTTTATGCCCTTTTCTTGGCACAATAGTTTTTGCATAAAATATGGTTAAAAATATAAATTAAGAATTACTGTTTCTATGGGTTGTTTGAAGCAAAGACACCATTGCCCATTGTGGTGGATTAACTAACGATCAGCTTGAGTGGGAACACCAGGCCGAATTGAGTCAGCGTGGTTCAGGGCGTGGAAGACCCATCTGAGAATTGTTGCCAATGGCATAAAAGCAGAACGGGAGGGGAAGATTGTATGCTGTTGATTTTCCTGGAGAAGCTTGCTATGGCTGTTTTCCTGGTTCGAACTCTGCTGTTCTTGGTCCTCGCTGTCCCCGGGGATGGCTGCTGTTCTCTTCCAGGGAGCTCTGGTCTTCACCTTGAGTGTCGCTTCCTGGCTCCAGTGCAGATCCCTCAGCCTGCTGGCACAGATACCCTTTACCCCACTGGCGCAGACTTTCTAGCTTCCGCCACTGGCTGTTGGGCCTTCCCCATGCAGATCTTTGATAGAAATTAGTGTAAGTCATTGCCGTTGGACTCGTGGAGGACATTGCCTTGGGATCCAGGCCCTTGGCTGGATTCTTCGGGTCTCTAGTGAGGATAGATTTCTCTCACCTGCATTTGACTTTTTGGTTGGAAAAAAATATATATATATTAAAAAATATATTAAAAAAAATATATTTTTTCTGTTACCGGGGATCAAACTCAGGAACTTGCACTTGCAAGGAAGGCACTGTGCTACTGAGCTAAATACCTGGCCCTGTTTTTGGTTGAATATTATACTCCCTTGCAAACCGTGACTACAGCATCAATTTAATCAAAACCATTTTCTAGTCAGGGAATATATCATACAACTTTGAGATATGTACTGTTTTCAGTCGTTATAGTAGCACCTTTCAGGGAATCTCACTTGCAAATTCATGTTTTTGTGTGTTCTCCTTCCACTTGAATCTGAGCTTTTTTGTGAGACTTGCTTTAATGAATAATTACCAAAAATATACCAGCAGCGGAAGCTAAATAAATATTATCACATTGGGGCTTTCTTGTTTAGCGCTGTGATCATTTTTATGTGAGGGTGAGTGGCCACATGGACCCTCTCCATACTGAAGCCAGCCCCCAGGTAACCCAGAGGTAGAATATAGCTCTGTGAATGTGAGGAATGAACGTTGAAGAACCACCCATCATGTGGTCCGCAAAATGTGAGAAATAAAGAGGAGGTTGTTCTGATCCAGTATGATTTCTAGTGGTTTGTCATTTGACAATAGGTACAGGAACCATATACCCATATTTATCGTAAGATAGAAATGTTTCCTTTAGTTCTGTATGCCACGTTAATGGGTTGAAGTGGTAGCACTGTCACATTCTAATTGTTGTTTTCAGTCACTGCTTCCATATGTTTTAGAGTACTTTTTGAGTTTAGCTTTAATTTTGTTTTAAGCTTGAGGTGCTTTGAAATCAAGGGAATAATGAGTCCCAGAAAGGATGAAAAAAATGTTCAGGAAAATAGTATCAGTAAAAGAGAAATAAAGCAAAGAAGTGTTAATCATTAAGCAAAAGATGAACTTATATAGTTGATTAAAAGTTGACATAGAATAAGGGAACTGAGTTTTCAGTAGAGATGGCTGTTTCAAGTGTATGTTCTAGAAAATTGTGTCTCAAGAAGTGGTCATGGTGGTCAAGAAATGTAAATGTATGAAATATACTAAATGAAGAATGAAACCAATAGTGTGTATTAATACTATCATACTGTAAGAAAGCAGTCTACCATCTTGTGCTTTTCTGTGTAGGACTTTTTCCTTTATGTCCTCTGTGTGTGTGTGTGTGTGTGTGTGTGTGTGTGTGTGTGTGTTAATTTTAGGATCAGGATGTCAAGGAAGATAAAATTGTCACCAGGCGTGTCTGATTCTGATTTTAACTGTCCACCTGAAAGTGGATCATGTGACTTAGCACCTTTCAACAGTGACACCCTTGCACTCCTCTATCAACTATGAGCAATCAAGTTTTTTTCCTACTTTGACTAGCATGATAAACTTTCATTATTTTATAATTTAAGTATAATGTATATTTACTTTCAAATTACTACTTATTGTACAAACTCCTTTTTTTTTTGGGTACTGGGGATCGAACTTGGGTCCTTGCACTTGCGCAGCAGGCGGTGAAACCACTGAGCTAAATCCCTGGTCCCCCTTTTTTATTTTTTCTTTATTTTTTTGAGTCTGTGCAGTTGTTACATGACTCAATTGTGGGTTATTTATTTTTTTTTGGTACCGGGGATTGAACTCAAGACCTTGTGCTTATAAGGCAGGCGCGGCGCCACTGAGCTAAATTCCTGGCCTCACAAGCTCCTTTTTAAAATATTCCATTAATATAAATTTTTCTGAGAAAATATGAGTTGGGACACATCATTACAATTCTCACGAAAAGCAGTGGAAGTGATTTTTCATTTAAAATCTTACCTTAATGAGTTCTCAGGAATAAATTCTAGTCATTAAGTAGGCATACATGAAATTATACTGAACTATGTTTTAGTTTTTTATTTTGTGTATTTTTAGGGGTAAATTCTCATTATGAATAAAATCCTGTTTTTCCTTTTGATAGCTTTGTGTGAATGTTATTTATTCATGGTAAATTCTGTGTGATTTTTCTGGAACAGCCATAGCAGTCAGTTTGATAGTGGTTAAGTTTATGGTTGAAGGGATGTGGGTGCTTCACCTAGTTTTCTAGTGGGAGTGTATCTTTTTCTTAAGGTATATTAAATCTTAGGGGTCTTTAACAAAGATACTATGGGGCAGAGGCTTCACTTGCTCTTGGATTTTCTGGTAAGACCCTTGCCTTCAGTTGCTTTCTTCTTTATCACTAAGCTTCCAAAGGATACATCCCATTTCTGATTGGTGTGCTTCCTTTTGGCTTGTACTCCGCCTCTGCATATGTTCTTGTCTCCTTCCTTTCGATTCGCTGGTACCCAGGACTTTGGTTTAATAGAGCTTGGACCTGCTTTCAGCATTTTTGTACTCAGGGTGAGACCTTTTTCTTCAGGGAATAAAGCCTAGGGGATTCATTCTGTGCTCTGTTCCCCCTTGGGCCATGCCACTCTCCATTTACTAAACAGCCCCTCCTCAGTTCAGAAGCAGGCCTGGTCAGTTTTGAATATTTATAATCCTACCCCTGCCCAGCTCAATAAGTGGTATTTAAGGTTTTTAAAAAAATCTCTCAGAGGCATGCTATATTGTTATTTAGGGGTGATTTAATTTACTTCCATTTTTGGTGTGTTTTGTTTTTGGAAGATATATAAGTTGGGGGGCCGTATTAACATTCAGAAGCATTTGTAAAAATAGGTAGGGTGGTTATACTTATGTGCACCTTGCTTGCTTTCTCTTATTAATGAATTGTGACATAGTTTCATTAACAGTGAATATTGGTGCTACTTCATGCACATTAAAAAAATATATAATATATATCCCACTGTGCTCTTTTTTTTTGAGATGAGGTCTCTCTGTGTTGTCCACGAGGCCTTGAATTGTTGGGCTCAAGTCATCCTCCCATCTCAGCTTTCTGAGTAGCTGTGACTACAGGCACATGCCACCATGCCTTGCTTGTCTTTTTTATATTGGTCATAAATGGAAAGAGTTTAGAGCTTAAGATAGGCTGTTGTTTGCTGTCACTGATCTCAGCGTCTGTTCAGCTCTGGAAGTTTTTATTTTATTTTATTTTTGGCCAGAAAATGTTGATGTTTGGGCCGGGGATTTAGCTCAGTGGTGCAGTCACCTGCTTCACAAGCACAAGGTCCCAAGTTCAATCCCCAGTACGCCCCCCCCCCAATGTTGGTGTTTTAGTTGTTCCTGCTCCTATAACAAAATACTACACACTAGGTAATTTATTTCTCATAGTTCTACAGGCTGGGAATTCAGAGGTAAAGGTAATAGCATAGTTGGAGTTTAGTGCGGGCCTGGTCTCAGTCTCTGCTTCCCCAACTCCATCTTAAACTCTCTGTTATGTTATAGAAGGGCAAGAAGGGCCTAAAATGTTCCCTTTGACCTTCATGATAAGGTTGCTGGTCCCATTTTGGAGGGCCCTGTTCTCATGACTTGATCACCCCATGAAGACCACACCTCTTAAACTGTCATGTCAGTGATTAAGTCCAACATAAAAAGTTTTGGAGACACATTCAGACCATAATCCCTGGTAAGGTAAACTAAGTTATCTGTGGTAGATTTGCTTCTGTATTATCGATTCTAAATTCGTTAAGCACAAACTGGTCACAAATTTCTTAAAATGGGACCATCTCTCTAGCCATTTTACTACAGTATATGATTTGTGTAGCAGCATTATGAAGAGGTCTATTATCAGAGAGCTGCCTCCAGTTCTTGATTCTTGACTCTCTTACAGGAGCTCCTAAGTATCTATCATAAAGATCACTAGCAGTAGAGGATTCTTTTATTACATAGTCCAGGAAAGAGGCCTATGAAACAGATCTTGGTGCAGTGATATCTTGGATGATACTGGCCATTCTGCGGCAGCTTTTTTTTTTTTTTTTGGTACCAGGGATTAAACTCAGGTCCTTGGCGCTTGCGTAGCAGGTGGCAAAACCACTGAGCTAAATCCCCGGCCCTCTGCGGCAGTTTTTGTAGGGTTAATCTCACAGAAACTCTGCCTAGAGCAACATGTTTAAGAAATCAGGATCTGATTTTGTGTTTTATAATTTTATTCATATATAGATTTAACCTCAGTTTGGTACTCTGCAATATTTATGTATGTTCTTGACTCCATGGGTGGAAATATAGAATAATGGAAAGAACAGTAGTGTTGAAGTTATGCAGACCTAGATGTGAATTAGTAGGTATATAAACTAAATTACTTGACAGTTCTTAGGCTCAATTTTGTTATTAGAAAAGTGGTCCTAATGTGTAATCACCATGATGCTTTTTTTATGAGTATGAAATGAGGAAATGTTTCCACGTTTTTACTACAGTCTGGTACATATTAGGTGCACCTCATATTATTTTATTAGAATCAGAAAGATATGATGTGTCGCCAAAGAATACTAATAAAATTCTTTTTGTGTGTATTTATATAGATATTTATTTGGAGGTGTGTTAATCTATGAGTGTTTGAGACATGTGGCTGTGCCCGCCTCATCTGGGGCTTGTGCTACAGATTTATCATTCCTTATGCCCTAACTGAGGACTCTATCCTGGTTTGTTTGCCTTCATTGGAAAATTGTAATTTGTTTATACTCCCTAAAGAAGCTCATATATAAAGCTATACACACACACACACACACACACAACTCACATATATCTTTATTGAAGTCTAATTGAAACATGATTAACTGCACATACATAAAGTGTACAGTTTGATAGCTGCTGACGTCTGTATATACCCATGAAACCATCACTCCAATCAAGATAATGAGCATTTCCTTCACCCACAATGGTTTTCTCATGCCCTGTTGTAATGCATTCTCCGTGCCCCTTCCTCAGCAGAAGCATGTTTCTATACAGTTAGTCTCTTTGAATAGCTCTAAAATCTTCACTTTGTAATAAAGGTTTTTGGAAATACTTTGCTAACCTATAGCTTAAGGTGACAAGTAGATAATTAAAAATATAAAAGTCATTAGTTCAAAGTTGTTTTTTCTTTTGCTGTAGTACAGTTTAAAGTAGAGGCCTTTTAAAAGCAATGCTTTCCTTCTACTAGAACCAGTTCATAAAACTACTCTAAAGGGTTTGCAGTTTCACTGTGTAATCATTTCAAAACAACAGTTTTTTTCAGCCACCAAAGAGGATGCAGTCTTGACATATAAATAGAAAACAGATTGAGTTTTTGGCTGATATTGCTATACTGGTTTAAATGTTGGTTCACTCAACTTAAGGCTTAGATTACACGATTTGCAAATTAAAGGAAAACCAAAAGGAAAGAACATCTGCATAGATTCTGACTTTGTGGAATTCCATACAGGCATGCTCACTCTACTTCTGATGGAACAGGAAATGTGCACTGTGGATAAGCTGGAAAGAGATCACTCTTGTATTTTGATTACCTTAAAGACAAAACTGAAGTGAACAATTAAGTAATTCATTATGGAGAACCATGACAGTTTTCAAGTTACTTATTTTCTAGCCATTTAAAAAAAGATCTTTTGGTTGTGGTTTTTGTTGTTGAGATCTCACCATGTTGCCCAGGCTGGTCTTGAACTCATGGGCTCAACTGATCTTCCCCTCTTGGTTTTTTGAATAGCTGGGATTAAAGGCATGTGCTGCCAGGCCAGGCAAGATCTACTGTTGATAAAGCTACATGGTATTTATCTAGAATAAGAGCTTGCTAAATCTCACGAATTCTGTTCCTGGATGCTTTTCTTGTGTCAGAGTATTAATATTTGATAAATGTAATTAGCTTTAAGGTATAAATCTGTTATTGTCAAAAGCTATATGGATGTAATTTACTCAGTAGATTACAGCATAGCTTCAATAAAATGTAAGGAATCCTTGTCTGCTATTAGGCTAAGCATGTGTATGATTTTAAAATGTTTGCTATAGATCACTTAACTTGCCACTTGAATCTCAAAGAACTGCTTGGTTTGAATGTTTTCCCTACCTTTATTCTAAGAAGGGACTTCATTCATTCATTCATTCATTCGGTACTGGAGATTGAACCAAGGGCCTTCACTCTGAGTTGTATCCCTAAGCCTTTTTATTTTTTATTTTTAGACAGGATCTCACTAAATCACTGAGTTGTCAGGCTGGATTTGAGTTTGAGATCCTCCTGCCTCAGCCTCCCAGAATGCTGGCATTCAGCCATATGCCACCAAGCTTGGCTATAAGAAGACATGTTTATAGGTTCATATTTTGTGTCAGTTAATCTTATAGTAGTGATCAAAGGCTTATTCTTTTCACCCCAGTACTGAGGCTTAAACTCATGGTCCCCCACATGCTAGGTAAGCACTCTACCACTGAGCTGCACTTGCATCCCTTTTGTTTTATTTTTGAGACAGTCTTGCTTTGTCTAGGCTTGCTTTGGACTTGTGATCCTCCTGACTCAACCTCCCAATTGCTAGAATTATAGGCCTGTGGTCCCACGCCTAGTTGAAGGAAAGAAGAGGAGGATGTTTCCAGTGGACATTTGGCGATATCTGGGGACAATTTTGGTTGTTATAACATGGTGTGGGGAGTTGCTGTTACACAATCAAAGAAGCTCCTAAGCATCCTATAATGTGCAGATTAGCCTTTGATAGCTAAGTATTCTCCAGTTCATAATGTCAGAAGGGTCAAGGTTGTGGAACTCTGATCAATGGAGAAAAAGGATGGTACTAGTAGAACTGACATTCTAACATGTAGAGAGCAGCAACGAATAAGTACAACATAGTATGATGATAAATTTATGTAAAATAGAAACAAAGGTTATTAGAAAATGCTGCACAGAGCAGGGGTATTTGTCAGTCATGGACATGCTGATGTGAACATTTCTGTCAATTGTTTTTGATGTTCATTTTAGTTTTGTTTATAGACAAACTGGGTCACAAGTTATGCTTTGTTAGATAATTCCAAGTACTTTCTATTATTCTGTGAACTTTTGTTTATCGTTAGTATATGGAATTTTCACTAAAAAAGTGTAGTTTAAATGTGTGTCATTTCCTGTGTTGATGACTACAAGGTTGCCTAAAAAATTGGACTCTGGGGCCAGGGATTTAGCTTGTGGTTCTGCCACCTGCCTCGAAAGTGCAAGGCCCCGAGTTTGATCCCTGGTACCAAAAAAAAAAAAAAAAAATTGGACTTTGAAGTCATAAGTGTTATTTTTTTGTGTGCATTTTTGCAGTTATTTGCATATACAAAGCTTTGTTTAAGAGCCTGGGATGTAGCTCAGCAGTGCCTGCCTGGCAAGCGTAAGGTCCTGAGTTCAGTCCCAGTACTGAAAAAACAAACAAAACAAAGCTTTGTTTATTTCTTTTTCTAGTATTTCAGTTATCACACTCTGTAAGATAGTGTTTTTTTGCTGTTTGAGATATATAAATCTAGCTGTAAGTATAAAAGATGATTTTGATATACAACTCTAGTTGGAAAATTCCCTGGAAGGCGGCACACATCCTTGATGTCAGTCAGATCATGAAGGGGAAAAGGGCAGATAGGAAGTCCTGAATACTCACTTTGTAGGAAAATGCCATGTAAGTGAAATGGTAGAAGAAAATTTTGTAATGCTGAATGTTCCTGGGTTATTCTGTGCTGGACTATGGTATAGAGGGCCATATTAAAAAAAACTTCAGTTCTTCAATCTCTGGTACCAAAACAAAACAAAACAAAACAACTTCAGTTCTGTGTGTAAAGCTGTTGATTATACTTTAGGCTACTGACTACCAAATATTAGAAGAAAAATTGAAAAGAAATGTAAAACTTTTTTGGTTGTACTTTGCTGAAAAACTTTAAAAATTATGAACCATTTATAATATTGTTTCATGCTTATAAACAGATTATTGTTATTTCAAAATAAACTTTATGAGCTCAAAATAGTGGCTATCACAACTAGAGGCAAGATTTACTTTTTTCTTAAACTTCTTTTTTTAAAGGAAAGTCATTTGAGTGTTTATTGTATCTGATTTTTATTCCTGTTAGAAAACAGTTACTGTAAAAATAATTATTCTCTTTTAAGATTTTAATAACATTATTTTTTTTAAACACTATTTATGGAGAAGGTTAAAAAAGTGAGATAGGGCTGGGCATTTAGCACAGTGGTTCTGCCGCCTGCCTCTCAAGTGCACGGTGCCCCGAGTGTAATCCCCGGTACCAAAAAAAAAAAAAAAAAAAAAAAAAAAAAGAGATAATCGGCATAGTAGGACCTCCATGTGTGGATGTGGGTGCATTATGTTGGGTGAGGGATGCAGGACAGGGGTTTATATTTTGAGTGCCCTTTTGTAGTTTTTTAAAAAACCTATAAACACTTCAAACTTGTAGTATATTTATATTTTCATCAATTACTTAGATGTAACAGTTCATATTTCTCTGTGTGGAAAAAATGAAAGCTACTAATATATGTAAAGTAATTATTTCCGGTTATAAACTTAATTTTCTGATTAGTCTTCCACTTTTCTTGAAAAATGTGAAAAGAACATTCTGAGTACATTTGTCAATTTTATTTCCTCTCTCAAACAAGGAAATTAAATGTACATTTATGATGAGCAGAGAGCAGGATGAAAACAGCTGCAGTACATACATCCCCAAATCACTTGTCAAACTAAATGGCGCTGTGGGAAGAACGATAATACCCCCCTCCTCTATTAAAGATAAATCTGTGGCGATTTGGAGTATTTTAAATTATTAAACGCTATAAATGCCATAAAGTTAATTAGAAGAGGAACAAACTCTACAAAGATAAATGTGTTTTCAATATGAGTCGTAGGGAGGGTACAGTAGAAACCAGTGAATAGAGAGGAAATTTATTTCTGGCAGGACTCTAGACATGGAACTGTGGCTGAACTTTTTACCCTAATTACCTCCTGTTAATGCCTGCAGCGGTCTGGAATCAAAGTGCTGCTTCAGGCCCTGGAAATTCTCTGATGTGGCAAACGTTTGTTGTGTGAGGAGGGTTTCTTAAGAAAAAGCAGAATATTGTGACAGGATTTAAAAAAAATTTCTCAGTTACCACCCACCTCACTTGTTGCCTACAAAAATAGAGTAATTGTTTGCATCTGTGTGTTCTTTTTTCCCTCCTAAGAAATAACTGTTATAAATCAATGTGACATAGATCCAGTGAACTGAGGCTTGCCTGAAGTAGTATTTTTTTTTTAAAGTTTCTCCTCTAATTTAAAATTTAGGTTCAAAATGTGAACAAGTTATTCTTTATAATTAAGAAGAATCATTCTCATTTTTAAAGGCAAATTTGGGTCTTAAAGGGGGTTGCTTTTCAAAATGAATGCTAACGACTCACATAGTATCACCCTAATATACGTTACATTGCTTACCCTGGAGGTAGAAATGAGGATTTCCAGTTTCTAGTATTAGCTATCTGACTTGGACTACAATCCAAGACATCTCCTTTTAATCCCTCTGAAACTTTACATCATACATTTATCTGTCATAAAATTTCTGCCCTCTTGTACAAATTTTTGAAATAAAAAGTTGTTCTATGTAACCCACCTGTTTTTTATCCTGTCCTTAAAAGCAGTGATTCTGTACTCCATATAGGATAAGTACATCGGTCATTCAGTTTATATATTCTGAGAGAACCTGGCTTTCAAATCATCTGCCCTGGTGCCACTGTGCCTATGCTAAATCGCGTCTCCAGTTCCAGTCCTTTACTACTCTTCTCGGAGTACTTTTTAGCCAATTCTTGAAAAATACTAATAGCATTATTGTTTTGTAATGCAAATAAGATCGTGATTTCTTGTGGGTAGATACTGTCTTGGCAGTCGTTTATTTAGCTATCTATAAGGATAACTATAGTTTTTAAAGATAGGATTCTGTGAGG
Organism: Heterocephalus glaber; assembly: GCF_053883595.1. Taxonomy (NCBI): domain Eukaryota; kingdom Metazoa; phylum Chordata; class Mammalia; order Rodentia; family Bathyergidae; genus Heterocephalus; species Heterocephalus glaber. The sequence goes on along the minus strand of NW_028258351.1, from coordinate 2,904,542 downwards.
GTTTTTTTTTTATCCTAAGCAACAATGAGAATTCTTCAGAATGAAATATTAAATTTCTTTCAAGGTTGTTTCAGAAATTCACATCTTGCTGTGATTAAGTTGTGATCATTAATTATTGCAGTGAAACCTTAATATTTTGTGTTTTGTGTATTTAATACTTCTGCATCTGAGCATGCATATACGTAGTAGTTTTGTTGTGAATGAAGGCTGTTCCCTTCAGTTACTAAGTTTCAAAATTTTGTCACAAATTTGTTTATATTTTATTCAGTGGTAAAGCACTGATATATTTTCACTTTTACTGTATTTCAAAATTTTAATCATTTTCTCTACTAGTAACATTTATTTTACATCATTTTGCTATGTCATTTGACTCTTCTTGATTTTCTCTTCAATTCTACCTCCTACTTCAATTCTTTTTCAAGAAAATAAATATTAGAAAATATTTTACATCTGTGTCCACTATGAAAAGTGATCATTTCTAGTAATAATATTGATAAACTTGAAGACTACTAATTTTTATACCTTATTTATACCTTCAGACATTTTGATGCAGTTTAATTTATATTTCACTCTTAAGATTATATTTAAGAGAAATATTTAAAATCTCTTCCTCTTTTTGTTCTCATTTTGATATCTTAGGAAAGAAGAATTATATTGATAGGCTTTATACTAAAATATACAACGTAAAAATACTTAAGTAAACTGCTTGTAAATATTCTCCCCAATTTTAAAGCAAATGTTCTTCATGGTATAAGAATAATGATTTTTTAAAAAAGAAACAACAAACTAAGAATCAAAAAAGAATAATGATTTAAAAAATAAGTCAAATTAGAAACATTAATTTATAATGGGATATTTCCTTGTTCACTAAAACAATGAGCAAATGCTTATCTTTTCTATTACTATATTAAGTATTGTTGTTTTATTTTAATTGACAAATAATAGTGTATATTTTTGAAGATAAAAAGTGATGCATGGTGAAATTATCTACTCAGGCTAATTAAGATGTCCTTCATCTCAACTATTTATCATTTATTTGTTGGGAGAACATTTAAAATCTACTCTTAGCTGTTTTGAAATATATATTTTTAATAATTGTTGTCACCATTTAGAAGATAACCAGAATTTGTTTTAGGTATTTAAAGAAGAAATTAATAGACAAGTAAACCAGTTTTGCATGTATTCTTTTCTAAAAATTATTTTGGTGTTATAACTTGTTATTTATTAACTTTGAGAAGTAGATTTCAAGGATGATCTATTTTAGCTTCATTTCATTTCTCAGTGTCTTGTGTATGCTTTTTTAAAAACATGTATAATAAAGTGGTTTCTATTGATTTCATATGTGTACTCAAATATCAAACATATTGATAAATTCTAAATTTTAAGAGACAGCAGGGTAATATGAGCAGGCATACTGTAGATTGTAAATTTTAAGATGATAGTGGAATAATAAAAGCAGCCATAGCTTCCCATATGAAGTGTTTTGGCCTCTTTGTGCTTGGCAGAAGTTGGTATAATGAACATCTTTTGTAAATTGAGCAAGATTTCAGTATTCTCATTTCAACTCTCCTGTGTTTTCTGATTAACTGTGGTTATATATATAGTTTTGTCTCGTTTATCATAAGTGATAAACAATTATAAACTTTTTATGGAAATTGTTTTCTACCATGTTGAACTCATATTTCTTTGTATATTTGATTAATTTTCAATGTTGATTTATAATATGGTACAAAATTAACTATACAGTGTTTTAGCTAATTAATTTTTATGTGTGTGGTGTTGAGGATCAAATGCAGGGCATCACCTATGCCAGGCAAGCACTCTACCATTAAGCTACATTTCTGCCCTTATACAGAGATTTTAAAGGGAACTTCACAATGTCTTATTCTTATTCTTATTGTGATGATGGGAATTAAAAACAGGACCTTGCACATGGTAGGGAAGAGTTCTACTACTGAGTTACATCTTAAGCTCCTATGATATATTTCTTCATCATTTAAGCAAAAAATTTAATGTTTAATTTTGAACTTAACTGATTTGCCTTGTTTTGTATCTACCAGTGGTTTCCCTTACTTTATACTCTATCAGAAATTTCCTGCTATTATCAATATAAGTTCATTCCCTTCTCCACAGAATTTATAAAGTAAGCTTTTAACACCTCAAATTATAGGTTCAAAATAATATATATACCATTTATATTCTAATTATGGCTATACATAATATCTACTATTTGAATACCAGAGGCAGATGAGTTAGTTTTCTCTTTGGTTATTTGGAAACCAGATGCTAAGTGAGGGTTAGAACTTTAATCTTCTAAGGAAGATCTGTTGTAGATCTATAAGTTGATTTTTAATTAATAGCAAATGAATATCAGAAATTTAAATATTATATATTTAGCAATTAAAATCTTTCCAATTGGTAGAAATATTTCCACAGTATTTTATTGCTGCATATTAAAGAGTATAGTCTTTCTCTTTTTATGTTGAAGGATGAATCAGATGTTTAAAGATCTTTTTCTGTATTTTACTTACATTGTGGGGTTAATGTGTTAAATGAGATAATATATATAAAGTTGTTATATCAATGTCTGGTATTTAGCAAATGCACAATATTTGTGATTCTCTTGACAGAAATATAGGTAGCAACAGACATAGGACTTATTAGAGAAACAAGAATTTTAAAAAGGAGAACATCAAACTCTATAGGATATTTGTTTCAGAAATGAAATTTTCCTGAGTATTTCTCTTCAGTTAAGCTGTTCATCAATTCCTTTTTTACACAGACTTTTAAATAGATTAAAAAATTTATTTAAAGTCAGTTTTAGGGTGACAGCAAAATTGAATGGAAGTTACAGAGATTTCCTAGGTATTTCCTGACTCCAAGCATGTGCTATCAGTATCCTGCTATTATGAATGTTCTCCACTAGAGTGGTAGATTGGTTAAAATTGATGAACCTACATTGGCATATCTTTATCACCCAAAGTTTGTATTGCGTTCACGTTAGGATTAGGACTTGTTGGGTTGGACAAATATGTAATGACATGTAACCACCATAATAGTACTGAAATAACTAATTCTTTTAACAAGTACTTAATATTAACAACTAATTAATCCATTTAATTCCTTTTACATCATTATTTTAACAATATTGTGTTCAACATACAGTAGTTACTAAGACTTAGTCTCTGCCTTTTGGGAGTGCTTTTTTTTTTTTTTTGGTACTGGGGATCGAACTCAGGACCTTGCACTTATGAGGCAGGTATGGTGCCACTGAGCTAAAGCCCTGGCCCTGGGAGTTCTTTTTAGTGAAAAGATTTGTAAATCTGAGAAATGTACAGATGAAAGAAACTAGATTTGCTGATTAGTCCATTTTAACATCAAGAATATTTTAATATCCCTGCATAAGAATTGCTGAGTCCATTTCAACATTAAGAATGTTTTAATATCTCTGCATAAGAAATAGAAACATGGAAACCATCCTGGTAGGATTAATGGACAGTTATTTGCTGGAACAAACTTATTGTATTGTTTGAACATCATTGTGATTGCTTTTGGAAATGTTGAGAATTTTTCATCAATATTGTTCATCAGTGTTATTTACATGTATCTTACATGTATGCTGTATTATGATTCCATATGTAATGGTTTTAAATGGAATTGTCATATCCTATAAGTGCTTTTTTTTTTGGTATTGGGGATCGAACTTGGGACCTTGCGCTTTCGAGGTAGGCAGTGGAACCGCTGAGCTAAATACCCAGCAGTCATGTCCTATAAATAGCTTTGAATTGAACAGAAAAACTAAAATGTTTTCTGTGTACTAGGGTCTTAGTTAAAATAATCAAATTATAGTTTTATACTAAATGTTAGATAATGTTATGTTAAATAGTAAGTAGGGTGAGTATATTTTACTCATACCTCACTATTCTTTTTAAAATTAATTGAGCCAGGCATGGTGGCACACTTGTAATCCCAGCACTTGGGAGGCTGAGGCAGGAGGGTTGCTGTGAGTTTGAGGCCGGCCTGGGCTACACAGTGATTTCAAAGATAGCCTGCACAAAAAGCAACCCAAAAAACAAATGAACAAAAAAATTAATTGAAAGGTTTTTAAATGTGCTAATTCTTCTTCACCATTTTCAATTTATTTGTTTGATGAAGACTGATTCTATATATTAATTTAGGGGAGATTCTTGAAAGGCTGACACACTTGTAATTTGTGTTGTTAGGAAATGAGATTTGGTAATATTTTGGAGATTTGTTCTTTTGTTGTATTATCAGTGATTGTATGCAAACCTTTTATCTAGTAGAAAGTTTAGATTTGGACAGTAAGATTCATATTAACATATGTATATTTAATAAATAGATGTAAGAAAAGATAATAAATCAGCTCTTCTAAACATTTATAGCCATGTTTAAGTCCTTTTTTTTTCCCTAAGTTCTTTTATTGGTACATTTTAGGTATACAGTTCGTTTACATTTATCATTGGGTGTTTGTACCTGTACATGACGTATCTTGGTTCTTATTTTTTCCCCATTACCTGTGCTCTTCACCCCCTCCACCCTTCCCTATTTACATAGACATCATTTCCATTTTCTTTTCTTTTCTTATAGTTTTTCCTTTCCCTCCTTTCCATTCCCATTCCCCTCCCTTCACCCCTTTGTCTTTGAACCTTTTTTCCTATTTCAGATTATCAGTTATTCATTTTAATCATTTTAACCCTTGTTTACACTGTCAGTTTCTCACAGTAGAGAAACTATTCGGTATTTACACGTGTGTCCTATTTATTTCACTTAAGAGTATGGCCTCAATATGCATCCATTTAGCTATAAATGACTCTAGTTTGTCGTTCTTTATGGCTGAGTAGTACTCCATTTTATAAAAAAACCACATCTTCTTTATCCAGTTTCCAATTGCTGGGCACTTGGGCTGCTTCCAAGCTTTAGCTATTACAAACTGTGCCACTATAAACATGGGTGCACATATATCGCTGTGGTATGATTCTTTTAATTATTTTGGGAAGATCCCCAGCAGGGGAATAGCTGGGTCACATGGGACCTCTAGTCCTAGTTCTTTGAGGTATCCCATACTGACTTCCACAGTGGTTGCACCAGTCTACCCTCCCACCAGCAATGGAGAAGGGTTCCTTTCTCCCCACAGAGTGTTCCACCCCACAAAACCAGAATACACATTCTTTTCGGCTGCACATGGGTCATTCTCCAGAATAGACCACATGCTAACTCATAGGACATGTCTAAGTAAATGTAAAACAGTTGAAGTTACTCCCTGTATTTTATCAGACCATAGTGCAATAAAATTGGAGATCAATAACATAAGAAACCGCAAAACCCTTACAAACACAATGGAAACTGAATAACACCCTCCTGAACAACCAATGGGTCACAGAAGAAATTAAAGAAGAAATTAAACAGTTTCTACAAATAAATGAAAATGCCACTACAACATACAGGAATCTGTGGGACACAATGAAAGCAATTCTACGTGGGAAATTCATAGCAGTGAACGCCCATATTAGGAAAAGAGAGAAAACTCAGATAAATAACCTAATTAAGTCCTTTCATATTTACCAGATTACCATACCTCCTACTTTATTATAAATTTAATCAAATTTTAAGGCATTTCTTCAAATTTCAGTTAAGTGAAAAATGAGTTCTTTGAAAGCGTCATTGAAATTATGAACACTTTAATGAGAACAATCACAGAAAACAAGACACAAATCACCAAGATTTGGCATAAAAGAAGGGCCATAACTGATCTTATGGTCAATAAAAGGTAATAAGTTAGGTAGTGCATTGCTGTAATCCCAGTCTTCTGGAAGGCTGAGGTACGAGGATGGCAAACTGAGCAAGACCTTGACTCAAAATTTAAAAAATTAGATAGGCCTGGATGTAGCTCAGTATGGAGGCAATGAGTTCAGTCTCTAGTGCCACCGTCACCACACACACACGCACACGCGCACGCACGCACGCACACACATCATGACTAGGGGAAGACAGAAAAAGCAGCATGAGTGATTAATGAAAGTGGAAAGGACCTGACATGTCATCACACATAAAAAAAGTCATACCAATTGATATGAAATGGAAAACCTAGCTCAGCAATAAGGAAAATTACTTGAATAATGTTGCTAGGCATCAGTTGAAAATTATAAGCAAGTATTTTGCAGTTTTAAATTTTAAAAGTTTAATTTAAAATTTAAAAAATTAAAGATGATAGTATTTATTATGGAAGGCCACACAACAGAAATACAAGAACTCCAAAAACATATTCAGATAGTAGGAGAGATATGACCTACAGGAAGAAGTAGAAAGAAGAAAGTAAATTATTGATGGAATTTTACACCTGGTTTACTGACCTCTCTAACTGACACTTTTTAAAACATTTTAAAGTATGTGTTTGCAGTATATAATGATCACATTTGTGGTGGGAAGTTGGCACATATGCCAACACGTCTTAATTCTTTTTACTTTCCTTCCCCGTCTCTCAATCTTTGTCCCCTTCCCTTTTGCAAAAATCTGTCTCCGTTTCTTATTATCTTTTTTGACAAATTCTTAAGTCAAAGTTAAATCATTGTATTAATCAGTACTGTATTTATACATGATTTTCAGTGAAGGAAGATTGTGTAGGAATAGTAGAAATCATATATACATGGATATTGTATTGACAGACCATTCCTGTTCCCTGTAATGTCTCATTCATAATTAGAGTTTCATTTGCATTTTATTTACATTGTAGAATACATTTTTACATTTAAACTTACTTTCTCTTTAAAAAGAAAAAGAAAACCCCAATAATAGGCTGAATATCTCTTAGCCCAAATACTTGGGATTGGAAGTGGATCTGATTTTGGATTTTTGTATGTGTGTATTTTGGAATATTTGCATACACATAAAGAAGTAGCATACAGATAGCATTTGTGTCTAAATGCAAAATTAATTTTCTCTCATCATGCACTGAACTAAAATCAAAATGGTTTAAGAACTAAATATTAAAATAGAAATGCTGAATCGGCTGGAACAGTTAGGTAGAACTCTTGAAGACATTGGTGTAGGAAAAGATTTTATGAACAAAACCTCAGTTGCCCGTGAACTAGCACAAACAGTCAACAAGTGGGGTCTCTTCTTATTAAAAAGCCGTCTGCACAGCAAGAGAAACCACCAACAGTGTGAAGAGACAACCCACAATGTGGGAAAAAAATCTTCACCTGCTATTCCTCAGACAAAGGTCTACTATCTCGAATCTATAAAGAACTTAAAAAAATCAGACCTCCCAAATTTAAAGACCCAATATGAAAATGGGCATCTGAAAGGAACAGACATTTCTCAGACAAAGAAGTAGAAATAGCAAATAACCATATGAAAAAATGCTCAACATCACTGGTCATTCAAGAGATGCAAATGAAAACAACGCTGAGATTCTACCTCACTCCAGAAAGAATGGCTGCTCTCATGAAATCAACCAATAACAAATGCTGGCAGGGCTGTGGGGAAAGAGGAACCCTGCTTCACTGCTAGTGGGAATGTAGACTGGTACAAGCACTGTGGAAATCAGTATGGAGATACCTCAAAGAACTAGGACTGGAAGTCCCATTTGACCCAGCTATTCCCCTGCTGGGTATCTTCCCAAAGAATTAAAAGAATCATACCACAGTGATATATGTATACCCATGTTCATAGCAGCATGTTTGTAATAGCTAAAACTTGGAAGCAGCCCAAATGCCAATCAACTGGAGACTGGATAAAGAAAATGTGGTTTTTTTATAAAATGGAGTAGTACTCAGCCATAAAAAATGAGAAATTAGAGACATTTATAGCTAAATGGATGCACATTGAGGCGATACTCTTAAGTGAAATAAATAGGACACACGTGTAAATACCAAATAGTTTCTCTAGTGTGAGAAACAAAGTGTAAATAAGGACTAAAAGGTACAATAGATAATGTGAAATAGGAAGAAAAGGGGCAAAGGGGAAGGGGAAGTGGGAAAGGAAAGAAAAGAGAATGGAATTAATATGAGAAAATGAAAAAATGGAAACAAAGTCTTTGTAAATAGGGAGGGATGGAGGGGTTGAAGGGAGGGCAGAGGAAGGGGGAAAAATAAGAACCAAGAGAGATTATGTAAAGGTGCAAATTTCCAATGATGAATGTTATTATATTGTATACCTAAAATGTACCAATAAAATAATATAAAAAATTCATTTATGTTTCATACCTACCTCATACATATAGCCTAAAGGTAATTCTTATACACTTACAACAAATTTTTTGTGTGTGTTTTGATGGTTACATGTGGAGTTTTCCACTTCTGGCATCATGTTGGTGCTCAGAAAGTATCAGATTTTGGAACATTTTGATTTCAGATACTTCGAGTAGAGATGCCTAGGACCTCTAATAATTTGACTCTTGACAGTAAAGAATATTTCTAATACATCTTTATAAAAATTGTGAATAATAGAAATTTATCTTGATCAGTATGATGTATGATGATCTTCAGCTATCTCTTATGTAGTATATGATATTACTATTTAAGAAGAATATCTGATTCTGACCACAATTCTAGTGTTACCTGCTATTTTGTTTGTTTAAATATTTCTTAGTCCTTGCCTGCTTCCTCTTCATGTGAAAAAATTATTCATACTACTTTCTAAGTTGTGGGATTATTGAAAGGTTTACTTAGTGTTTATTCAAAATTATGTAGCAGAAAAATGCAGAATAAAAAGTTATTAACTAGGGTAATCACAAATTTAGTTTTTTAAAAATTTTTATTTTATTTATTTATTTATTTTGGTACTGGGGATCGAACTCAGGTCCTTGTACTTGCGTAGCAGGTGGTGAAACCACTGAGCTAAATCCCTAGCCCCAAATTTAGTTTTTAATATGGTTAAGTTTCCATTTTCTTTGTTTTTCTATTTAACTAGTTAATAAAGAAAAGAAAGACCAACTGGCTTTGGTTCTTTAGGAGTTGAATAAGAATACAAATAGTGTAATACTATCAAAAATTTTCCTCTTATATTTAAAGGATTAGATTTAGTAACACATGTTGAAGGTTGTGCAGCTTTTTCTTATTTAAAAATAAGTGTTTCCATGCTTCTTACAATTTGTGGTAGATTTTAAATGTCTTTGCTATTTTGTGTTTCACTTATACCCTCACATTCTTGGAAAATGTCACTTTCTCAAGTACTTTGTTCCGCTTTTCCTAATTTTGTTTCAATCTGTTAAGTATCATGAATGAAAATAATAAAAGCCTTTGTATCGGAAAATGGTATTAATGTTTAGAATTTTGAAATCATAAAAGCCATATTTCACATTGCTTTAAAGAGATGGTATTCATCATTTTTAATATTCATGGTATTTTATTAAAAAAACAACAAAACTCTTTCTGAAAACATTGTCCAGGTTAAGAAATGGCTATGATTCTAATAAAATACATGTATAGGGAAAATGCTGTTCTAAGTAATTAAAAGTAGTGAGAAACAAAATTTAAATATTTTGTTGAGTTTAGGAATTAAATTTAATATTGTTGTTCTTGTTTTCAATCAAACATAAAAGATCTTTTTGCATATATCTAAAACTTCTTTTCAGGAGGTATTTAAATTTCATGGACATATATGAGGTTACTGTCACTTTACCTTCATACATTATAGTAAAATACTGAAGTGTTCAGCATTATACTTGGTTTTTAGAAAAAGCTAAAAACACCTAGCTTGTTCTACATTCTTTTTGACATAGAAAATGGATTCTGGTCCTTCCATAGAAACATGCAATTACACATGAATACTTAAGTGTATGTAACTAAAAATCTTTAAAAATTCTTATTTTTTGCAAATTGACTTTGTAGACTTTAGTAATTCCTTTGCCTAGGTCTCATTTTTCTTTAAGCAGTAATTGTTGAATCTGAAACAGCCGGAATATTTCTCCACGTTTACAACATGTATAATAGTACATATTTGTATATAGAAAAATTCTGAAGTTGTTGGTCCAGAGATCTCATGATCACTCAACCAAATAATGTGGTTGTATACATTTGATCAAATCTTTTAAACTGGTTAACCTCAGTTCATTAAGAACAAATTGCTGATATGATTTATGAAAAATTAAATAATTTTCTTTGAAGATTCCTGGCTGGGAGTGTACATTAGTGAAACCATGCTTGGCTAGTATGCTGGAGGCTGTAAGTTTGACCCACAGCATCAGAGTGTGAATAAAGAAAGTGACTAAAAAGTAAAATAATGATCCGGGCATGGTAGCGTAGATCTATAGCCCCAGTACTCATGAGGTTGGGGCCGGAAGATGGCCTTGAGTTGGAGGCCAGCGAGGCCAGTCTGAACTACATCATGAGACCCTTCTCAAAAAAAAAAATTGCTTAATGCTCAGTAGCCTGTCCATTTTATCATTTTGGAAACAGTCTATTGTTGCTGTAAAAGTTAGGTAGGATGGCAGAAATTTTATTATTTCATAGAAGAATTTGAATAATATAAGCCCTATTATTTTATAGAAGAATTTGAAGAAGCCCTATTAAGATTTATTTCAGAATAAATTATATTACAAAGCTTAAAATGATTTATTTGTATAAATATTTAATAAATTTCCATATGCTACTTTAAGTAGTTAATTGAAAAAAATTAGATGAAATGATTAATATAGCAGGTAGAAATAAAATTGTAACTTTGTTACACTGCTGAAATTTAGTCTTCTTTTCAAATAAAGTCCTTGAAAAAGCATCTTTATATCATCTGAAGTAGTGTAATGGCAGAAGTACCTATTATTGTATAGCCTTAAAAAGCCATTCTGGGTCTTCAACTGGGATAGTGGTGAATCTAAAGATCATTGTATGTAAAGGAAAGAGAATGGTTAGGTATGTATTGTTGCTTGGCAAGTTGGGTAAAATTTAACATTATAAATAGACATTTATTATCTCACGATTTCCATTTATTATCTCATGATTTCCAAGGGTACTCCACTTCTGATTTTGTTTTGTTTTTGTTTTTGAGACAGACTAGCCTTGAACTCACAGTATCCTTCCCGAGTCAGCCTGAGTGCTGGGATTACAGGCATGTGCCACCGTACCTGGCTTTCTGCTTCTAATCTAATTTGGATTCCTTTTCTTAGGATTGTATTGAGGGCCTTGGTGTCTTGCTGGCCATAGCCAAGTTCAAGTTCCAGTTCCTGCACTTCCTCAGCAAGAGGCTTCCTCATAGGGCTGCCTCTATAATTAGGCTAGTAGAGACAGTCTCTCCTGATGGCCTTTTGGGGACCATGGGGACTAGTGAATGGAATGTGCCATGATGAGGGCTTCCAAGGGTCTGGAAATGTTTTTTTTTTTTTGGTACCGGGGATCGAACTCAGGTCCTTGGGCTTGCGCAGCAGGCGGCGAAACCACTGAGCTAAATCCCCGGCCCTGGAAATGTATTTTGCTATCTGTGTAGATTTTTAGGAGTATATCCACCTCATTAAAATTCACTAAGGTGTACAATTCAGATTTGTGTGTGTTTTAGGTTTTTAAAAATAATTCTAATACATATTTATTAAACTCAGGACCTTTTGCTTGCGAGGCAGGCCCAATACCACTGAGCTAAATCCCTGGCCCTCTAGCACATATTTCTATGAATAACTGCCAGTGCCCTCTTGTTTTTTTTTTTTTTTTTTTTTTTGGTACCAGGGATTGAACTTGGGACCTTGCACTTGCAAGGCAGGCGCCGGACCCACTGAGCTAAATTCCTGGCCCTCTCTTGTGTTTTCATGTATACATTTCTACACTGTAAGTAATTTGTTGATGAGTATGATTCAGTAATAAAATTATGTGGTGGATATAGATTTTGGTAGTGGTAGAGCACTTGGCTAGCATGTGTAATGTCCTGGATTGGATCCCTAACACCATAGAAAAATAAAGTAAAATGAGATAGATTAAGAGGTCATTGCTTTCAGTGGAATTTCAGATTTACGATTTTTGATGTTAACCATACTATCAAAATAAATAGATTTGTAATCATTACTAATGTAAGGATACTATTTCATAATCTGTCATATATAGTGGCTTGAGTCCTTAATACTTGGAGGTTAATGTTTTGCAACAAGATAACGATCTGCCTCTATTGAGAGAAAATTCAAAATGTGTTAGAAAAATTTTTTTTCCATTTCCTATTTTGAAACCTGACTGTAACTATTTCTTAATCCTTTTCCTCTGTTTTGCAAAAGTCCATATAGTCTGTGGGATGTGATCCTCCGTACCATATGGGGTGGGTTTTTGCTCTTTCCATTATTTCTCTTTATTTTCATCACCCTGAGCTCATTTAATTTCTCTGACACCCCATATCTCTGCTCTGGTGTTAATTTCCTGTTCTTTATTTTATATCCTTGGATTCTACCATTGTACTGAAAATAGATTCCTCTTTATTTCTATCCTGGCCTTCCTTCAAAACACAGGGTTTTTTCCTACTAATATTTTCCTAATTTAGATTTTGCATTCTTTGGGCTGAGCTTTGTCTTTTTAAAAAAAATCTATTGTTATGTTGTTTTATATTGTATCAGTATAGTTTTTCAATTTTATTTTTTGCTTTTTTTGTATGTTTGGTGCTCTGGATTGAACCCAGGGCATTGCACATGCTAAATATGGCTCCTACTGCTGATCTGAATCCCTAGCATGGACTATGTTCTTTTTTTTTGGTACTGGGGATCGAACTTGGGACCTTGTGCTTGTGAGGCAGGTGGTGGAACCACTGAGCTAAATCCCCGGGCCTGGAGTATGCTCTTTAAGAAATTGGCTTAAAATATGTCACTGACTTTTCCCCCTAGTGTATATATGAGCATTCACCGAAGATCCTCTCCCTCCCTTTCCCTCTTCCCCTCTCTCTCTCTTTCTTGCTAGGAATCAAACCCAGGGCCTTCAGCATGCTAGGCAAGCACTCTACCACTGAACTGTACTCCCAACCTCATTACACCAATAATGAACTCACTAAGAAAGAAATGAAGAAAATACCATTTATGATATAAATAAAATTATATACCTTGGTTTTAACTTAACCAAGCAAGCAAAAAACGTTTATATTGAAAACTATAGAACTCTGAAACAGGAGATAAAAAACACCAGAAAATGGAGAGACATCCCTGTTCCTGGATAAACAGAACCAACATTGTCAAAGTGACCACATTACCCAAACTGATAGATCCTCATCAAAATACCAACAGCATTCTTCACAAAACTAAAAAAAAAAAAAATCCTAATATTTATATGGAACCAGAAGAGAACCAGAATAGGAAAAGCAATCCTGAGCTACAGGAGCAAAGCAGGAGGCATCACAGTCCTGGATCTCAAGCTATATTATAAAGCTACAGTGGAAAATAAAAAGCATAGTACTGACACAAAAGCAGGCACGAGGATCAGTGGAACATAATAGCAGACGCAGAAACAATCGAGGAACATTCAGACATCTGATCTTTGACAAATAGGATAAAAACATGCTGGAGGAAAGACAGCCTCTTCAACAAATGGTGCTGGGAAAACTGGTTATTCACATGCAGAAATTGAATCTAGATCCATATTGTTCACCATGCACTAAAATAAAATCAAGATGGATCAAATACCTACGTATTAAAACAAAAATACTCTGAGCTACATGTCCAGCCCTTGAAAAAAGTTTAGACAATAATTTTATGGCTGATATTGCTAAATTGCCAGGCTTGGCTTGAACTTGTAATATTCCTACCTCAGACTCCTGGGATTAGGATGTCCTACCACACTCAACAGTAAATTCCCTTCTTTTGGCCATTGTAACATGTAAAAATTAGGGCTTTGGCCTTACAAAATATCAGTAACTCCCTTTATGGGTATAGATCAGATGTAGCATAGGTAACATTTGTTTAAATAAAAAATATTTCCTACTTGGTAGTACACTATAAACACAATAAAGGTAATTTAATGAAAATTTGCATTTAGTTTTGTTTTATTTTTATCATAAAAAGTACAACATACCTTTACTGTACATTTTGATTTTATGTATAGGAAGACACAGCCCATGCACAATTCACATATTTTAAAATTATTGTTTAATAATAAAACTTTCATTGTTTCTGTTTTTCCTACAACCCCTGACATTTGTTTTTAATTTTAAACTTGGCTCTCAAAATAATTATGGAGAAATTTTTGTGCTTTAAATTATCAGCATTATCTTTAGTGTGAAATTACAGCTTTATGTTTCATGCCAGATGCAGACTTTAAAAATACTAATTCACTTGAGTTTTATAGAAATCCATGAACACTGCATTATACAACTTTCTTGTGACACTCTTTTCTACACCATTTGTGTGATACATAATAAAGTCAAAACTAAAAGCTTGTTTCGTATCTGTATATTTTAGTAAAGCACATTACAAGCCACGCATACTGACTATTTTATGGAAAGCTTTCTCATCAGTCGGCCATGAGGAAAATTAAGATTGTCTTACAGTGTTCCATGGTCAAGGCTTTTCAGGAGAGAAAACAAGAACAAAAGGATATGTCAGGCGTGCGCACAATTGTGTTACTGGCAGGAAGTGTGCTGTCTGCTTTATGAATGTGTGAATTTGTGAATTATCTTTCCTTGTTACTCATTGAATGAGAGGATGTTTCTCGATATATATTTGTTTTGCCAGATCTTGTTCAGTTAGTGATAAACTGCACCTTCATAACATTTTTCTGCCTATGAAAGCAGTTTCGAAGGAGTGATCAAAGTTGGGACATTGTATGGATGATGGAGCACAGTGGAGTGAGCAGAATTTGAGGATCCAGTATGTGGTAACCCTAATGAGTACCTAATTGAAGGTGACAAGCTGTTTTCCCCCTTCTTATTGAAGCAAAATCTTAGCATTCATTATGAACTCATTCCTTTATCAGCAGTGTTCTGGATTAATTTTTAGAACACTTAGAAAATAATTTTTTTTTTTTAATTTTAGAGACGTGTTCGGGCTTTTACAAATTGGCTTCACATCTTCATTTTTATAGTTTTGTATATTCTTACATATTGATGACATAGCAACATTTTCATCACCCTGAAAAGTTTCTCATGCCACTTTGTATTCTGTGTCCTCCATCCCTATCCTCTACCAACTACCAATCTATTATTATTATTATTATTGTTATTATTACAGGTTTGCCATTGTTAGCCTTATTATATAGAAGGACTCATTCAGTATGTAGACTTTTACACACGAATGGCCTTTCCTGGCTTCTGCAACATGGATTTGATATTCATTTAGGTTGTTTTATGGATTAATTGTTCTTTTTAATTGCTGGGGATTATTCCACTGGATCAATATTTCTCTATGGATTCTCTATTGATGAATATTTGTTTCTAGTCTTTATTATTAATAATAAAGTAGATAGTCATATCCCACGGGGAGGGTAAGTTTACTTTTTAAAGAAACTGGTAATCCATTTTTCAAAGTAATTTTTCATTCCCAGCAGTGATCAAGAGAGTTTGAATTACTTTCCATTCTTTCTTATACTTTATATTACCAGTTTTAAAAATTTTTTTCTTGTATAAGTGATATAGTAATATATCCCATATTGGTTTTAACTGTTATTTCTCAATATGTTGAATATTTCATGTGCTTAGTTACCATCTCCATATCTTTCTTGGTGAAGTATGTTTTTAAATATTATGAAAATTTTAAGGGTTGAATGTATCATTATTATTTGAGTTATATGAAGTTTTTGTCATTTCTCCTCTATAACATATATATATATTTTGTAATTTTCCCTTACAATATAGGAATGAAAATTTGCCTTTTCATTTTCTCATTTCTGTGTTAAAGAATAAAAGTATAAAGTTTGATTTCTCTTAAATCTGTTCTATGAGGTGGGATAAAAAATATGGTGAATGTTTTTAAAAACTTATTAAAGTAAAAGACACATTTCCATTAATGCTCCTCAGAATAACTCCCTTCTGTCTGAGAACACTTACCCCATCTCCCTTCTTTCTTGTCACTCTCTCAAGCTGTTCTGGAAGTCTTCTTTCATGAGTCTCTTTAGTCGTGCTATCATGGTTTCCTCAGTATCCTGAATCAAAATCTTTACTTTTCCTGGTCATTTTGACTTTGGGAAGGAGCTGGAAGCCTCACGGTGCCAGATCTGGTGAATAAGGTGGATGAGGACACACTGTGATGTTTTTACGAGCCTGCATATCTGTTGGATGGCATGTGGGAGCAGCATTCATTGTATTTGTGATCACGCCTTGTAAAGACATGTAAGAGGACTTCCAGAATTGCTTCTGAAAGTGCCAAGAAAGATGGGACAAGTGTGTTTGAAGAAAGGGAGAACATTCTGAGGGGGATTAATGGGAATGTGTCTTTTACTGTAATATTGAAAAAATTTAAACCTTCATTGTATGTTTTGATTACTTCTCATATATATATTTTCATATGTTCTCTTCTGTTTCAGAAATAAGTAGTAGAAATTTTTGTGCTTTATTTTGTTCTAGATACTGTATAATTTTGGCTACTCTAGTTTTAGATCTATGATTTTTTGTGTGTGTGTTGTTTTTTTGAGACCAAGGTCCACTCTTGTGTTGAGGTTGGCTTTGAACTAACTAGCCCAGGCTGACCTCAAACTCGGGGCAGCTTCCTCAGTGCTGAGGTTATAGGCATGTGTCACCATACCTCTCCTATGGAAGATTTTTAGTTAATGTTTGCATACTATTATTCTTTTGGCATCTTTTGATACAAAGACTGTCTTATCATTTAATTATATTATACCACTGATGAAAATCAGTTGGCCAAACAAGTGTGTTTTTCAAGACTTGCCAGTTTGTGCATGTTAAGGGATTTATTTGTGCCACATTCCCTGTTTCCTTCTTTATACTTGTCTTTGTTATTTTTCTTGAACACTTGGACTAGAGGTAGCAGTTATTTGCCATTTTCAAAAATATCAATTGATTTTTGAAAATAAAATATTTTTTATATTTTCAAGGTTTAGTTTTGATTTTTTTCTTCTTGCTTACTATTTTTTTTCTAGTTACATTTTAAATTCTCATTCTATCTTCCTTGGTTTTAATTTGCTCTTCTTTTCCTCCATTTAAAAAAAAATCTTGAAAGTGTACACATTTATGGGGAAGTGTGATGCTTGCATACATTGTGCATTTCCTGGAACATTTATCATACTCTCATAGTGAAAAGTTTAAAATACAATCTATTTGAAATGTACAGCGCATTATTGTTATCTGGAGTTACCCTATGGTGCAGTGCCACACCAGAGCCTGCTGCTATCTAACAGTAATTTAATACCCATCTCAAGCTTTCTTTATGCCTCACTACATCCTATGATTCCAGCTTTGGTAGACACCATTCCTCTTTCAGTGTTAATGAGATCAACTTTTTTGGTTTGCACATATGAGTGAGGTCCTAGGAGTACTTATCTTCCTGTGCTTGGTTTATGTCACTTAACAAGCTGCTTCCAGTTCCATCTGTGCTGTTGCTAATGACAGGACTTCATTTTTTTAAAGGTCTCAGTATAAGTCCATTGTACAGATATGTCACTTTTTAAATTCATTCATCAGGTGATGGATACTTTGTTTCCATTTCTGAGCTGCTATGACTAGTGCTGCAATAAGCATGAAAGTGCAGGTATCTCCCCCATACTCATTTTGTTCCCTTTAGATATATACCCAGTCAAGGGATTGCTAGATCATATGCTAGATCTATTTTTAATTTTTTAAAGGAGGAGAGGTTTAATTTGATTCACATTTAAAAAATTTTTAAATTAACCTCCATACTTTTTTCTATAATGGACGTACTAATTTAGATTCCTACCAACAGGGTACAAGAATTTCTTTTCTGTATATCCTCACCACTACTTGAGTTATGTAGTCTTTTTTTGTGTGTGTGTAATCTTTTTAATAATAACCATTCTTCAGTAGGGTGATGCTATTTCTCATTGTTTCAATTTTCATTTCTCTGCTGATTAGTGATATTGAACTTTTTAAAATGGTTGTTGTCCATCTGTTTATCTTTTGGGAAATACCTTTAGTTTTAACACTTATATTTTTAAGTTGTGTGTTTTTTCTGTTGAACTTTTTGAGTTCCTTATATATTGTGTGTATCAGCTCTGTGGTTTGTAGTGTTTTTCCTTGCATATTGTTGGTTGTCTCCTTGTTCTGTGGATTGTTTCCTTTGCTTTGCTGTACAGAAGCCTTTTGATTTGATGTCATCCTATTTGTGTATTTTTGCTTTTGATATCTCATCCACAAAATCCTTGCTCAAAATTCTAGTTTTTTCCCCTATGTTTTCTTTTAGTTTCATGTCTTACATTTTTAAGTCTTTATTTTCCTACTTTCTTTAGAGGGATAAATTGAATTGTTAATCTTTGTTCGAAGAGCACATTGTATTAATTCTCATAGCTTTGTAATAATTCTTGTTGTGTTGAATGCAATTCCATACATATCATTTTTCATTTCTCATACTCTTTAGATTTAGTTCTCATCTGATAATTTTTTTTTTTGGTACTGGGGATCGAACTCGGTACCTTCTGCTTGCGAGGCAGGCGGTGGAACCACTGAGCTAAACCCCTGGCCCATCATCTGATAAATTTTTTGATGAGGCTTTAAAATCTCCTTAGAGAAACTTTCAGGCTGTGGTATTTTATTTAGCTTTTAAAGAAAACTTTTGCTGTTGTTTATTTTAAGACAGGGTCTAGCCGAGGCTGGACTCTTAACTTTAGATCCTTCTACCTCAGCTTCTTGAATACTTGGACCATTTTATTCTGTATTGAATAACTGTATTAAAACATTTCTTTACATTTAATCCAAGATGTTAAAAGCTTTTTATTTTTAATGCCATTGTGTATATTAAAATTTCACTTTCTAATTTTATTTTTTATTAGAAATACAGATAATATTTGTATATTAATCTAGAATCTGGTGACCTTGATTAATCGACTATAGAGTTTGTTTACTGAGTGTGTTGTATTATTGGGCTTTGTATAATTGGATTTTCAGCAAATAATGGTGGTTTTATTTTTTCCTTGTAGTAATTACTTTTCTTGACTTATGTAACAGAATGTGCCCTACTATGTTCGGTCATGATGTTTAAAGTGAGTCTTTCTTTAGGGTAAAATCTTTCAGTATTGTATAATTATATATATTTTTGCTAATTTGGTTAGTTTTAATATTACTCTTTACCAAATTAAGGAATTTTTTTTGTCCTGAGTGGGTTTTAAAATTTATTAAATACTTTTATGAATCTGTTGAGATAATCACACAGGCAATTTTTTTCTGCATAGTATATTTTCTGAATGACATATATGTATTTTTCTATTCCCTTAATTTTGGTTTCCTACATTAAATTGAATGGGATGTATTACGTCCTATTTTTGGTAAAGTCTGAATCAGCTTGCTAATATCATGTTAATAAGGGATTTTATTTATTTTTTATTTTTTTATTTTTTATTTGGTACCGGGGATCGAACTCGGGTCCTTGTGCTTGCACGGCAGGTGGTGAAACAACTGAGCTAAATCCCTGGCCCAATAAGGGATTTTAGTATTGCACTAAAAACCATGGTTTATTAGATATATATATATTATATTATATATGTGTGTGTGTGTGTGTATGTGTGTGTGTGTATATATATATATATATATATGTGTGTGTGTGTGTGTGTGTATTATGTAATATATCCATGGTGTTGGGATCAAATCCAAGGCCAGCACTCTATCACTGAGCTACATCCTAGCCTTCCTATTTTAAAATAATACCTTTCTTTTTTCTTTTAGCACAAGCCCTTCTTATTGCTGTGTGGATCTGTATTCACTTCGTACTGGGGAGATGGTCAAGTCTATTCAGTTTAAAACACCTATTTACGATCTTCACTGCAACAAGCGGTAAGCATTTATACCTCCTGGGCGTAGTAATTTAGTAATCTAGTAAATTCATGACTTAAATTTATTAAAAAATAATCTCAAGGAAAATCCTTCCAAATATGTCCATTGGAAAAGCTGCTGTAAGTTTTCTTGATAAATGTGTTCAGACTTCCAGTCTTGACTCACTGGGGAATTATTAATTCATTGTAGTGGATATAACCAGAATGTTAAAAACAAAATGAAAAAGAATTGAAAGTATCTGAGAAAACATAGAAAGTTTAATTTTCTTGTGAAACCTTTTATATATCAATGGATATGCTTCTGTATATTTGTATATTTATTGGTTTACTATGAGGACTGTGATTTTGGTGGGAGGACTCACTAAAACTTTTGAAAAATCTGTTTCTAAATGTAAAATATTCTTTAGCTTTTTTTAAAAACTGCTTTACACTTCATAATGCAGCTAAAACAGGCAGATTGATTTTCCTCCTTTAAAATTAGGCGTTAATATTCAAATCTAGGCTGAACTGATCCTTGACTTCTAATGATAATGACAAATTAACCACAGAATGTAAGAAAAGAAAGGAACCTTCAAACTCTTATTATGCAGTCCTTTCATTTTATATTTGAAAAACTGAAGCCCTATGATGATTATTAATGCCTTGATCACCAGTCTTGAATATAAAGTATAAATCTGCTGTCATCCAAAAGCAACAGAGAAAATATAGCAAGTGAAATACTTTCTGCTATATCAATAAATTCAAGGGAAACATGATATTCTCAGGTTAGATTTTAGAGATGCTTCCAAAAGATGTACTAACAATGCAAAGTAAACAAGGATAATCACTTGTTAGAAGTATTTGAATTTAAGTTCAACAACATTAAGGTTGAAGGAAACAGCAGAAACACCATAGTAGTGCTAGGGTAGCACATCAAGTTTATCACAATCACATATAAATGGTAAACAACATTATTGGATAGTTTGATCCCATAAATAATTCATTTAACCCAGAAAACTTTTCTTTGTCCTGTTGTGAACTAGATTATGTATTATT
Organism: Heterocephalus glaber; assembly: GCF_053883595.1. Taxonomy (NCBI): domain Eukaryota; kingdom Metazoa; phylum Chordata; class Mammalia; order Rodentia; family Bathyergidae; genus Heterocephalus; species Heterocephalus glaber. Next base: position 2,883,648 of record NW_028258351.1, on the reverse strand, counting down.
TAGCAAAAAAAGAAATCATAACATATTGTGAAGGAAGTACAGAGATTTTTTAGAGCACGCTTATATTACTTGTTTTAAATTTCCCAAGTACTTACTTTTTTTGTTACCTTAAATTAGAGAGGAAATCAAATCTGTAATTATGTATCATTGAAAAATTAATAGCAAAGTATGTCTGAAGCGAAGCTTTAGGAGCTAAGTAAAAAAATTTGATTCACCAGAGATTGTGGTCATCTATATCTGAATTTTCTCATTCTGCAAAAAGCATATAGATTAATAAAAACAATTATAAAGTCACCTGTAATGCATGGTTAGTTCATAACTATGCAAGAGCAAATAATATAACTTGAAATTTCAAATATGAGACCAGCAGAACTTGTTGAAGAACCTGTGCAAGAGATGGTCTGACACAGATTATGTTGAAGAAAAGAAAAGAAATTGTGGTTCTTTTTTTTTCTAGATGATACAGCAGCTTAAACCATTAGAGACCCAATAGTTTAAATGAAGTTACCAGAGGATGGGAACATGTGCAGGAATAGATGTGATCATGAAAACAACTTCTGTTAATGGGGAAGACAATTTTAAGGGGGAAAGTTGTCTTCAAATAAATAAGTGTAATAAAGGATAGATATGAAATAACCCTTCTTGAAACAAGGTAGCTGATTTGAAAGATTGGTCTCTCTGTGTCTTAAGCCCTCTAAATAAATCATTTTTGCCAGGCATGGTGGTGCATGCCTGTAATCCCAGCACTTGGGGGACTGAGACAGGAGGATTGCTGTAAGTTCGAGGCCAGCCTGGGCTACATAATGAGTTCAAGGCCAGCCTGAACTGCATAGTGAGACCTTGTCTCAAAAAACCCAAAGTTAGCAGTTATTCTGGGTCTCTCCCACCCTTGTATGTATGGATCTGTTGCATTGTTTAGGCAGATAACTTGTCATCTTAATTAACAATATTCACATTGAGAGTATTTGAGGAGCCTTATTTAAGGAATTATACTAAAGGATCCTCATCTGTACTTGGATCTGATATAGATGATGAGACTCTGCTTTTGCTATAAGGTGATGAGGGGTTTTGAGGGAAAGTATATACTTTCTGAATGTTGGAGGAATATCAACAATTGAGTAATTTAAAAATTTATATGAAGCAATTATGTTGGTATAGAAATATTTTTAGATTCTTTGATATTCGTTCTTTCAAGCACCAGGATTTAATTTCCCCAACCTTGAATGTAGGATGGACTTAATAGCTCATTTAAAATGACTGGAATACAGCAAAAGTTGTGATAAGCGAGGTGTACATGTAAGAAGGTGGGTATAATAAGAGAATAGCTTGTAAATATCAGATATTTTGATGTAGACACAATTAAAATTCAAATTAGGAATAGAAAAAAAGAAGAACACAAAGTACTGTAGGTGAAAGTGAAATGGTAACAAATGATTAAACAAAGAATTAAAATAGTCCAAGAAAGGAAATTAGGGGAGGGGTTAGAAATCTTCCCCCCAGAAAGGCAAAACATTCCACGTGGCGAAGGGGAGCTGAGACCATGTATTAATCATGTTCGTTAATGTAAATAAATTTAAATCGCCTATAACAAGATATTTTCAAATAGACCCAGTAAACGAACCAAAGGGTTAATCTCCCTGATGTCCAGACATATTGATAATTGGTTGTATATACCAAACACACTTTCATGATTGTACTGATGAAAATCTCAAGAAATAGGATCTTCAAAATAGATCAGTAAAATTATACAGTTTGAAGAGTAGAGATAAAAAAAATAGACAAATAGACCAGAGCCTCATGGAACTATTAGACAATATCAGAAAATTTAAGAAGATAAGTGAGAAAACATTATATAAAAATAATTTGTAAAAATTACACACATTTTACAAAGAACATAAATTTATGTACTCATGGTCCCCAGGAACACCAAGTAGCATAAGAAAGAAGAAGACTATTCCTGGATATATCATAGTAACATAGTAATATAACATAGCAACATAGGAAAATTAAAGATAATTTAAATACACCTAGATAAAATAAAGCACATTATATGTATGGAAATAATTTGAAGTATGCTGGACTTGTTTGGAGCATGTAGAAGAATTAGGAGCACTCAGAAGAAATCTTCCATTTTGTTACTTCTGCTACTTTCAATTTGTAGACTCTCCCTTCCTATAGAATGAGCTACACATCTACATGTGCACATGTATTAGCTCTCATGTATCCATCCAAATCTTTTCATCCTGACTGTATATTCCCTCCATGTACCCACCCCAGTTTTCTTAAATTAAGAGTTTTGTGATTTTCCTACCACTGAGCATACACTGTTCTCTCCATGGGTGCATTGGTTTTGAAGTTCTCTTACTGTATATCAGTCAGTTTTCAGATCTTGTTTTAGTGAGCTGTATTCAGGATTCATAAACCAAATATGTGTTCATTTATTGCTACATACCAGGCCTCAATTTCAGCTTCATGTGTTCATCAGTGACCAAAATTTCTTTTTTTTTTTTTTTTCAGTTTTTGAGACAGGGTCAGAAACCAAATTCTTGTCTTTATCACATTGTGTTTTTTTTAACAAAGACAGACTCTCAAATTAGGGTAGATGCCAACAGAAGGAAGTGGATGTTTGAAAGCTCAGCTGTACACAAAGTACCAAAGGCAAATCTGTCTTCTGTGAGGAACTCTATAGGATTAAAAAGAGCTTTGTCAGCTCCTATAATTGTATGTGAGTTGTGAGGTTTTGTACATGGATCAGTGAAGGAAAAGACCCTATGAAGGTTGAAAATGAGAAACTGATGCCCCAAATATAAAGGGGATTTGTGCCTTTGCATTCACAGAATACAGGTGCTTTAGGGCCCTCTGGACAAAGAACATCCAACAGCTCCTGGGCCTCACCTTTGAGGACTCAGAGTTAGGTCATCCTGTTACAAATTTGTTGTTCTGTCGTTTAAAAAGATATGCCAAGCCCTAAGCAGAGACCCATATGCTGTATTACAAATTTAAGCTAACACATACATGTATTTTTATACTTCCCAGAGGTTGTGGGTTGTTTGGTTTTGTTGTTGTCGTTTTTTGTTTTGTTTTTGAGGCAGGATCTCTCAATATAGTTTAGGCTGGGCTTGAACTCACTATGTAGTCCACGCTGGCCTAGAACTTGAGGTGATCCTCTTGCTTCAGCCTCTTTAGTGCTGGAATTACAGGTGTGTACCACCACACCTGAATTATTTGATCTTTTTAGATGATTAACAATTTGTGCAAAGAAATAGTACAGACCTTGGTAAATAATATTTACATATGGAAATGCTTTTTATTTCTATCAAGGTGCAGTGTGTAAGATGGCTTGAGGCATTATTATAGTAACAGAACACGGTTGAAGTTTACTTTTTTTTTTGGTACTGGGGATCAAACTCAGGACCTTGCACTTGCAAGGCGGGCACCAGAACCACTGAGCTAAATCCTTGGACCACTATTGAGTATTTTTAAGTAATAACAACCCAGTAAAAACAGAGAGCTCTTTAACAAACCTGGCAGGGGGTGAGCAACAGATAATCATAAAGATGTAATGGGAATTATTCATTAAAAGTTTCTTGTATCATCAAATATAACTGTTAACAAATGAACAAATTAATAAACCATGCATTTTAAATACTAAATTTTGGTTTTCCCCAGTAATTATTAGTATGTGTCTTAATATTTACCTGTACCTAATTTTGAAAAAATAATATATTATTTCTTTCAATTATAAATCTTTTATTAGATTTTTAGAAATAATTTTTAAACTTGATAATTTGTATTAAGATTCTAGTTAAATTCTGGGCAGGGGATTTAGCTCAGTCGTTCTGCCGCCAGCTGTGCAAGCACAAGGTCCTGGGTTCGATCCCAGGTACCAAAAAAAGGGAAAAAAGAAGAAAAAAAGAAAAAAGATTCTAGTTAAACTTTAATAAATTGAGTGAATCAGAACTGACTTATTTACACTGAGTCACATTTGTCTTAGATTTCTTTGTGTGTTGTGAAATTTAGCACTTAAAAGTGATAGATTATATAAATCCAATTTATTTAATTCCATAACTGAAGCAGTGAATAGTGAATTCTTTGTTGATACTATTCAGTCACAAATTTATGTATTTAAAATGAAGGGAAGTGAAACTTTATTAAGAGAAAAACATTTTATGACGTGATAGCTTTTCTTCAGTAACATTTTCTAGTCATCAACATCATCTAGTCATCATTTCTAGTCATCTTATACTTTGGACTTTAAAAGGCAGATAATTTCTACCTTAAATAGTTATAAGAAATGTTTTATTTTTAAATCTAGATGATTTAACTTATTTATGAGTTAAGGATTCATAGAATTTTATTTTCACTTGTTTTTCCTTTTTTTCCCTCCAATTTTAGGATTCTCGTCGTAGTGTTACAGGAGAAAATTGCTGCCTTTGATAGCTGTACTTTTGCAAGAAAATTTTTTGTTACAAGTATGTATCAAATTTTATAGGATGTCATATACTTTTGAGTTTATACTACTTGATACAGTCAGCAAACTAGTTATAATCATGTCATCGGTATTTCATTTGAATTATGATCTTCCTATGATTTTTGTGGATGTTCTTGTTCAGTAATTGTATGATAGGTAATTTCACCTTGCCAATGTATTATTATACATATTCTATATTGCCTCAGTTTCTTCTCACATACTCTCTTTGCTTAATTGTGATTAATTTCATATATCCATTATTTTTTGAAAGCACTTGTTAAACTACCTATTTACGTCCCATACTTTTTTTTGGTATGGGGATAGAACTCAGGACCTTGTGCTTGCGAGGCAGGCGTGATGCCACCGAGCTAAATCCAAGGCCCCTAAGCGTCACACTTGAGGAAGTAACTGTATTATCCTATTTGAGGATTTTGAAACTCAAAGAAATATTTCCCATCTACTTCTTCCCCTGTTTTTGCTCCACTGTAATAAATTTTCCTGCTCCCCAATTCAAAAGTAAGCACAGAATCTAGTCCGAAATTATGTGCTTAAGCACACGGAATTAATATATTTGATATGATGTGAAATTACATGTATGAAATTGTATCTAGAAGGGAAGGAGAAGCGGGGTGGGGAGTGAAATGGATAGATCTTGAGACCATACTCTTAAGTGAAATAAATCGGACACACGTGTTTAAATACTGCATTGTTTCTCGGGTGTGAGAAACTGAACATGGAAATAAGGACTGAGATGTATAATGGATGTTGGGAAATGGGAAGAAAGTGTTCATATGGGAAGGGGAACAAGGGAGGAGGGAGGGAGAAAGGAAGGCAGTGACAAGAAAAAAGTGAAAATAGCAGGAAAAAATGGAAACAGAGCTTCTGTACATAGGGAGGGGAGGGGGCTTGAGGGGAGGAATGGGATTAAATTTTTAAAAAAAAGAAGAAAGGGGACAGGGATTTAGCTCAGTGGCACTGCATCTGCCCCGCAAGCGTAAGGTTCTGAGTTCGATCCCCAGTACCAAAAGAAAAAAGAAAAAGTGAGAATGGGAGAGAACCCAAATAACTTCTTAGATATGTATTTGCTTATGGAGTTGTTGGACTTTGCAAGTAGTATATCGTGTCAGACAGCTTAGTAGGCTGGAACTTCTGCAGGAATCAGCAGGGCCACTCTGTAGTCCTAAGGCCATCGGGACAGAATTTTGTTTAATACATGTATGTTTTTTTGAAGCCCACATTTTCCATTTTGCATTCCTTTTCATCTTCTGCAACTGACCATGGAAGCTTTAGTTGAGTTTTCCCAGAGAGTCTGATGTGTACATTCTGAAGAAATAATTTAATTGATCTCAATTTTGAAATGAGCAGGGAATCTCGGTTGCATTTGTTGTAGCTCCTGAAATAACATGTCTTCTTACACAGATATTTACAGAGTATCTATGATGTATTAAGCACCCTGCAGTAGCCATTTTGTATGTATAAATGTTCTTTCTTTGATACAATTACTACAGTATATATTGGATATAATTATATACACCATACATCACAATTCATTATAGTACATTGTTTAACATTTTGTAGACCATGAAGAAAAATAAGACAAGCACATATCTTTATATTTATAATCTTTTTTCTGAGATGTGCAGTTATTATACATTAATATATTTGTTATATTTCTGATTAAATAGGAAAATAGAACCACGTAATGGTTCTATCCATTTATTCCAGTTAGATAGGTTATAGAGAGTCAGTCAGAACAGTGGACAGATATTTCAGCTAGATCCGGGTGCCAGATTTTTCTGAGCTGCTTTCATCCCATTTTAACAGTAGTTTTATGGTATTTATTATTCATTGGAAATACTTGTTTCAAGGCTTCTGCACCTCCTGTGACTCCATTTTAAGTGTATACTTAACAGTCTGTGTTTCATGATAGTGGATTTTACTGTCAGGTCAGGGCCACAGAGCTATCTTTTGGTTTTGTTTTAATTTTCCTTTAAAAAATAAAGATGTTATACTGCCTCACTTGAGTGGTAAATTGGAGAGAAAATCCAAAATAATTATTTGTTACAGTAGTTTAAATAATTGGTAAAGTACATTCTGAAATTTTAGCTCTGTTTAAATATTAGGTTCTGTTGGAATGCTCATGTTTCTTTGTAATAAATGGCAAATATAGTTAGCTGAAGTGACAAACAAGTTAGTAAGTTAGTGATGGTGACATTTATCTTTTAGCACATATTTATATTGTAGTTTTTTTGGTGGGTATAAAAATTTGTATTTCTAAAAATTCTTTTAATGTACAGTTTCAAAATTTAAAAGGCAACAATAGCTTTATTATGAATAAAAATTTGAAAATGAGCCAGTTTTTATATTAGTCTTAAGTTGGATTTGAGAGGTCTTTAATAATTTTGGTACATTGAGATTAAAAGATCCTTTTCATCATACTCATTTATTGATGAAAATGGACACAATTTGGCTTAATAGCATTTAACATAACATGTATGCTATTCTGTACATGAGTGTTTCTACTAATAGTATTATCAGTTTCATTTTAATTCTTTATCTTCTTTCTCTTTTTCTTAATGTCTTTTTTTTTTTTTTTTTGGTATCGGGGATCAAATTTGGGTCCTTGTGCTTGTGAGGCAGGCAGCAGAACCACTGAGCTAAATCCCCAGCCCTACTCTTAATGTCTTTTTAAGACATCTTTGGTTTACCTTACCTACTAAATAGTTCAAACAAGTATTAGTCTCTTAATTCTGTGAGTTCTTCATGATAGGAAGAAAAGATCTGGAAGTCTCAACCGTGTTTGTGGAGGTACACTCAAGTGCACTCATTTTACAAGTGGCATGGAGCTTATAACTAAATCCTAGTCATGTGGTTTGTGGTCTACAATAATGAAGTTTTAGTATTTCCTGATTCATGAGGAGTCTCATTCTCTTAGAGTGCTGTTTGTACAATGGCTTCCTTGGATTGAGATACCTTGCAATCTCTTATTTTATGTGGATTGCATAAAAACTAAAGTGTATATTACTTAAGAATATTCTAAAAGATATACTTTATATAAAAAGGAGTTCAGAAAACAGCAGCAACAACAAAAATTTATGATTTTTCTTCCTACTCTGAATAGTACTTATTGTGACATTTCACTTCACCCCTCCCTAACTTCATTACAAATACCCCTCGCAATAATAGTAATCGTTTTCATTTCACAGTTCCATTAAGCATGTCATTCTTCTTTTCAAATAATTCTATAGAACTTGAAAACCTTAGGGATCAGATTTATGCATTTACTTTAAGGTTGCTAAGAGCAATAATATCGTATCCCCCCATTCCTTCCAGCTAGTCTGAAACTACATATAACTTATACACATTTCTCTGTGTTTAGGTTTCTGTTATCACATAAGTGTAAGCCAGTTTTGCCTGTTAGTCACATGCAGGGATTCGGGACAGACAGCTGGTGGGGCTAGATATGCTGAGACAGCTTTTGTGGTAGCTCATTTACCTCTACTACATAGTTTTTCTCCTAGTGATTGGTACCAAGTTCACATCCCTTGTAGAATGAAAAGATCTTCACTTAATGAGGATGTTGTTTTGATTGTGCAAGCATTTAACTTCTAAAAGAGTCTGAAAAGCTCTTAGGTGAATGCCTTAGTTGTGTATGAATACAATGAAGGTACTGTAAAATAAGTAGAGACAGCTGTGTCCATCACAGCAAGCATCATGGGAGTTTGTGCCAGAGGGTGGATGGAACAGGTAGAGAGCTGATGGAGAACTGTTAACAGAACACATCCAATATGATGAGAAATGAGACACCTTTGTATTTGATTGTACAGAAAAGTTGGCTTTGAGCAGCTGTCTGATGTGGAAATCCAAAACCCAGGTATGATTAGGAAAACAAAAGACAAAGACTGATAGATGTCATTAGTAGTCATTTTAAGTGTCTTTAAATTGAAAGGTAGATATGAAGTCTCCAGGGAGACCAAAGAGTGCTCAGTACACAGTCTCTTTCCCTTGGTCTCTGGTTTTACTTTGAGGAGGAAAAAATATTTCTTATAGTCTTAATGGTATTAGTATATGTGTTCTTCATTTGTGATGATGAATAACCAATGTAACAAACAAATAAATTTAAAAGAGCTTTCAAATGCAAAGGTTTTTTTCTTTTTAAATTTTTCAATGAGGAACTTTACTTTCTATGCTAAGAATCCCATTTATAACATTCACAAGTAGACAGTGGTGAGTGTACATGAGACCTACGGGCAGTGCGAGTTAAAAGTTAAGACTTAACCCTAACCATTTGGGTTCTGCATCAGATGTATGAGGCCTCTGTGATATTTTTAGGGACTGGCCAGATAGTTGATTCTTAGTGGATACACACTGAGTATGTGTGGAGTGAACTACATTTGACTCTTCCTTTCTTTGCGTGTAATTCTCACCTGTTGAGCCTTAGATTGGCAGTTCTCCGTAATTCCTGTGTTTCATTTACATGAAAAATAAAAATAAAATAAGTTATCTCAAAGCTCATGAAACCTTTAAAAGGTCACTAATGAACAGTATGATAGTTAAGAAATATTCAGTGATATTTAGCATTTCCTGTGTAGTGCATTCATGGTACTTCGGAGATGTCATACATGACTGATGCCTTTCACTAATCATAGATATAATTAGCATTCATCTATTTCATGGCCTCTTTCAGTTCTTCGTTTCTTTTTCTTTTTGAGAAACATTACATTGTATGGATTTACTACATTTTATGTACTCATCCTTTCACAGATATTTGCTTTGTTTATACTTTTAGACTATATGGGTAGTTTTACATGAACGCTAGTACACAAGTTTTTTGCAGACATAGGTTTTGAACTTGAACATTTGTTTACAGATTCTTGTAATTATGTATGTTTCCCTGATGGGTAATGACACTGAGTAATGTGATTTGTGTATATACCTTATTTGTCTTTTCAGTATTGAGTTTTAATAGTTCTTTTTATATTCTAAAGCAGAATCACTCATCAGATACATGGTTTGCAGACATTTCCCACCATTCTGTATGTTGTCCTTTCCTTTTCTTTCCTTTCATTTGTATTCTTTTGAGTACAAAATTTTTAGGTTTTTATTTTAAATTAATTAATTAATTTACTTTTTGCTTTTGATACAAGATCTTACTATGTGGTTCCAGGCCAACTTTCTACTCATTGCATAACCCAGGCTGGCCTTGAACTTGAAGTCCTCCTGCCTCAGTGTCCAAACTGCTGGGATTACAGGCATGAATCATCTCACGCAATTTTCAAAATTTTTAGTGTTTTTAGAGTGCAACTTAATGTTTTGTTTTGTCACTTGTACTTTTGGTGTCATAAACAACTGTTGCTTAATCCAAGGTCATGAAAATTTACTGTGTTTTTTCTAAGAGTTTAATCAGTTTAGCTTTTCATTTTAAGTCTTTGATAGATTTCAGGTTAATTTTTTAAATGTGGTATGAGGTAGGGGTCCAGATTCTTTTCCATGTACATATCCACTTGTTCTGTTATTTGTTGAACTGAATATTCTTTTTCTATTGACATGTTTTGGTTCCTCTGTCAAAGATTAATTGATCATAAATGTAGGTACCTGGTTTTAAAAAATATCTTAAATTTCTCTTTACAAGGAAAAATAAGGCAGTGTCTCAATGAGTTTTTGGAAATGAGTTCAAATTATCTCTCCATTATGACCCAGATTCTAGGAGGAAGCCATGTAAAATTCTCGTGTGGTGTTCATGAATTTTACCTCATTTAAATGGGGAAACCTGAGTTCTTTTAATATTCAGTTCTCTCTTCTTACTTTGTTCAGCGACATTGTAAACATGTTAGAATTCATCTTAGCATTACAGAGGCTTCCTTGCCTGACCTCCTTCACTTATTTCCTTGTTTAGATGGAGGTAGAGGTAAAGGAGTCATGCTTATACAGTTGGGATAATGCTGAGCTGTTGATACTCTGCTTATTCTAGTTGTAAAATATTGTTTCGGTGAACAGGAAACAATTTGCACGCATTCTAGCATACTACAGTTCTTGAGGTCTTCTGAGTTTCTAAAAATATGGACTCAAATAGTGAAATTAAGCATTATAAACTATGTTTTCTCTTGTGTACTTAATAGCCTCTAATAGTGGTTGAGGTAGTTATCAGAATTGAGAGATCATATTGACATTTAAAGTTAATTCAAGAAATTAGAAACACACCTCTACTGTGATACCACTCATAGGTATTTGGTTCTCTTCTTGCTTACAGATTTTATATAGGAAAATCTTTTTTGTAGACCATATTAACATTCATTTCCCCACCTCTGAATAATATTATTTTACTCAATAGGAATCTATTATGTAAGTACTGCGCAATATATATTAGAGTATATTAGAGTGTGTTCTTCATACATATATTTTTAATGTCTTTTTCTTATATATACCACAATAATATGCCTTCAGTGGACATGGTAATAACACAGTTACCCAGAGTTCAAGTTCCCCAAATCCCAAAGCATTAAGAGCACACCTTTTCAAACTTTGGAGAATTAATTTTTTTTAATGAGCAAGAAAATGAGAAAAATTATTTTTTTTGTATTAAATTCTTTTATTGGTACATTGTAGGTATACAACACAATTACATTTCTCATTGGGAATTGTACCTTTACATAATGCATCTTGGTTCTTATTTTTTCCCCATTCCTAGCCCTCCCTTCACGCCCTCCACCCTTCCCTATTTACAAAGACTTTATTTCCATTTTTTCCATTTCTCATCATTTTTCCTTTCCCTTCTTTCCTTTCCCCTACCCCTCCCACTACCCCTATCCCTTTGGACCTTTTCTTCCTATTTTACATTATTGATTATTCATTCTAATCATTGGTACATTTTAGGTATACAATATAATGACATTCATCATTGGAAATTTGCACCTTTACATAGCCTCTCTTGGTTCTTATTTTTCACCCTTGCCCAGCCCTTCCTTCAACCCCTCCAGTCCTCCCTATTTACAAAGATTTTGTTCCTATTTTTCCATTTTCTCATATTAATCCTATTCCCTTCTATCCTTTCCCCTAGCCCTCCCACTTCCTTCCCCTTTGCCCCTTTTCTTCCTATTTCACATTATCTATTATACCTTTTAGTCCTTATTTACACTTTCAGTTTCTCACACCAGAGAAACTATTCGGTATTTACACGTGTGTCCTATGTATTTCACTTAAGAGTATCACCTCAATGTGCATCCACTTAGCTATAAATGTCTCTAATTTCTCATTTTTTATGGGTGAGTAGTACTCCATTTTATAAAAAACCCACATTTTCTTTATCCAGTCCCCAGTTGATGGGCATTTGGGCTGTTTCCAACTTTTAGCTATTACAAACTGTGCTGCTATGAACATGGGCGCACATATATCACTGTGGTATGATTCTTTTAAATTCTTTGGGGAAGATCCCCAGCAGTGGAATAGTGGGGTCAAATGGGACTTCCAGTCCTAGTTCTTTGAGGTATCTCCATACTGATTTCCACAGTGCTTGCACCAGTCTGCACTCCCGCCAGCAGTGGAGCAGGGTTCCTCTTTCCCCACAGCCCCGGCAGCATTTGTTATTGGTTGATTTCATGATAGCAGCCATTCTTTCTGGAGTGAGGTGGAATCTCAGCGTTGTTTTCATTTGCATCTCTCGAATGACCAGTGATGTTGAACATTTTTTCATGTATTGATTTGCTATTTCTACTTCTTTGTCTGAGACATGTCTCTTCATTTCAGATGCCCATTTTTGGATTGGGTCTTTAAATTTGGGAGGTCTGATCTTTTTAAGTTCTTTATAGATTCGAGATAGTAGACCTTTGTCTGAGGAAGAGCAGGTGAAGATTTCTTCCCACATTGTGGGTTGTCTCTTCACACTGCTGGTGGTTTCTCTTGCTGTGCAGAAGCCTTTTAATAAGAAGAGATCCCATTTGTTGATTGTTTGTGCTAGTTCACAGGCAACTGAGGTTTTGTTCATAAAATCTTTTCCTACACCGATGTCTTCAAGGGTTCTACCTAACCTCTGTTCCAACTGGTTCAGCGTTTCTATTTTAATATTTAGATCTTTAATCCATTTAGATTTTAGTTTAGTGCATGGTGAGAGATACAGGTCTAGTTTTAATCTTTGGCAAGTTGAAGCCCAAATTTTCCAGCACCATTTATTAAAGAGGCTATCTTTCCTCCAGTGAGGGTGTTTGGCTCCTTTGTCAAAGATGAGATGGCTGAGTGTGTTGTTTCTGCATCTTGTAATCTGTTCCACTGGTCCTCAGGTCTGTTTCTTTGCCAGTACCATGCTTTTTTTTTTTTTTTTTTTTTTAATCACAGTAGCTTTGTAGTAGAGTTGCAGGTTGGGGATTGTGATACCCCCTGCCATGTCTCTGTTACCTAGAATTGCTTTTGCTATTCTGGGTCTCTTCTTGCTCCAAATGAATTTTTGGATTGTTTTCTCGAAGTCTATGAAGTATGCTGCTGGGATCTCAATTGAAATTGCATTAAATCTATATAGCAGTTTTGGAAGTATGGCCATTTTCACTATATTAATCCTTCCTACCCAGGAGCAGGGGATGTCTGTCCATTTTCTGATATCATCTTCAATCTCTCTTTTCAGAGTGCCATAGTTTTCAGAGAAGAGGTCTTTGATTTCTTTCATTAGGATGATTCCTAGGTATTTCAGTTTTTTGGATGCTATTGTGAAAGGAATTATTTGCCCTATTTCTCTCTCAGTGAGTCTGTCATTCGTGTAGAGGAAAGCTATTGATTTTTGTGTGTTGACCTTGTAACCAGCTACTTGACTGAATTTGGTTATTAAGTCTAGAAGACTTTTGGTGGAGTTCTTGGGGTCTTCTATATAGAGTATCATGTCATTTGCAAATAATGACAGTTTGACTTCTTCATTTCCTATCTTTATTCCTTTTATTTCTTTCTCTTGTCTAATTGCCGTGGCTAATGTTTCCAGAACTATATTGAACAAGAGTGGTGATAGTGGACATCCTTGTCTTGTTCCTGATTTTAGTGTGAAGGATTTCAGTTTGTGACCATTTCGTATGATATTGGCTGTTGGTTTTTCATAGATGGCTTCTATCAGTTTGAGGTAGAGACCATCTATTCCAATTTTTTGTAGAGTTTTTAACATAAATGCATGTTGGATTTTGTCAAATGCTTTTTCTGCGTCTATGGAGATAATCATATGGTTTTTGTCCTTGGCTCTATTGATATAGTGTATTACATTAATTGATTTTCATATATTGAACCATCTCTGCATCCCTGGGATGAATCCCACTTGATCAGGCTGTATGATCTTCTTGATGATCTTCTGCATTCTATTTGCCAGTATCTTATTAAGGATTTTTGCATCTGTGTTCATTAGTGAGATTGGCCTATAGTTCTCTTTTTCAGTTGGGTCTTTCTCTGCTTTGGGGATCAAGGTGATGCTTGCTTCCAGGAATGAATTTGGGAGTGAGTATTGCTTCCCTTTCAATTTCATTGAAGAGTTTAAACAGTAGTGGCAGCAGTTCCTCTCTAAATGTCTTGTAGAATTCAGTAGTGAAGCCATCAGGGCCCGGGCTTTTCTTAGTTGATAAGTTTTTAATTACATTTTCAATTTCATTGGTTGATATTGGGTTGTTCAGAATTTTTAGGTCTTCTTCATTCAACTTTGGTAATTCATATGTATCTAGGAATCTGTCCATTTCTTCTGTGTTGTCCATCTTATTGGCGTATAGGTTCTGGAAGTAGGTATTGATGATCCTCTGTATTTCTGCTGGGTCTGTTGTAGTTTCACCCTTTTCATTCCTAATTGCATGGATTTGGGCCTTTTCTTTCCTTTTTCTGACAAGGTTGGCTAAAGGTTTGTCAATTTTGTTGATTCTTTCCAAGAACCACCTCTTGGCTTCATTGATTTTTTTGTATTGTTCTCTTAGTCTCCATTGCATTGATTTCTCCTCTGATCTTTATAATTTCCTCCCTTGTATGAGCTTTGGGGTTGTCCTGCTCTTCTTTTTCTAGAAGCTTGAGGTTCAGCATCAGGTTGTTTAATTGGGCTCATTCTGTTTTCCTAATATGCGTATTCACTGCTAGGAATTTCCCTCATAAGACTGCTTTCATTGTGTCCCATAGATTCCGATATGTTGTATTGTCATTGGCATTTAATTGAAGGAACTGTCTGATTTCTTCTTTAATTTCCTCTGTGACCCATTGGTTATTCAGAAGTGTGTTGTTCAATTTCCACGTGTTTATGAAATTTTTTGAGTTTCTTTTGCTATGGATCTCCAATTTCAACACACTATGGTCTGATAATATACAGGCAATAACTTCAATTCCTTTGCACTTTCTTAAACATGTTCTGTGTGTGAGTATGTGGTCTATTTTTGAGAATGACCCATGTGCACCTGAGAAGAATGTGTATTCTGATTTTGTGGGGTGGAAGACTCTGTAAACATGTGTTAAGTTCATTTGTTCAAGAGTTCGATTGAGTTCTAGTATTTCATTACTTACTTTTAGTGTAGTTGATCTATCTATTTGTGACAGTGGGGTGTTGAGGTCCCCCACTACAATTGTGTTAGTGCATATATGACTTTTCATGTCTGTTAGTATTTGTTTTATATAGTTGGGTGCACTAGTGTTTGGTGCATAGATATTTATGATTGTCATCTCTTCCTCTTGGATTGTTCTCTTTACAAGGATGTAGTGTCCTTCTTCATCTCTCTTGATCAGTGTTGGTTTGAAATCTACTTGATCTGCCAAGAGGATAGCTAGTCCTGCTTTTTTTCGGGTTCCTGTTGCATGCAGTATTGTTTTCCACCCTTTAACTTTCAGTCTATGAGTTTCCTTTTGAATTAAGTGTGTTTCTTGTATGCAGCATATTGTTGGATTTTGCTTCTTGACCCATTCTGCCAGTCTGTTTCTTTTGATTGGTGAATTGAGACCATTAACGTTGATGGTTATAACTGAAACATATTGACTTTTCATTGCCATGACTTTTTCTTTTTGTTGGGTTCTCCCCCTTTACATTTAATTTCTTGTCATGCCAGTTGGGTTCATTCTGCTTCGCTTCCTGGGGTTGTGATCCTCAATGTCTGTTCCTAGGCTATTGTGTAAAATTCTTTGGAGTGCTGGTTTGGTATTCACGAAGTTCCTAAGGTGCTCTTTGTCATGAAAGTATCTTGTTTCTCCATCCATTTTGAAAGATAGTTTTGCAGGGTACATCAATCTGGGTTGGAGGCTGTTTTCTTTTAGAGCTTGGAATATGTCACTCCAAGCTCTTCTTGCCTTGATGGTTTGTGTTGAGAAGTCTGCTGTGATTCTGATGGGCTTTCCTTTGTATGTGATTTGTTTCTTTTCTCTGACTGCTTGGAGAACTTTGTTCTTCTGTTGTGTTTCTGGAATCTTAACAATTATATGCCTATGTGTAGATTTTTTTTGATCAAGGCTACTTGGAGTCCTATATTCCTCACTTATATGTATGTCAAGCTGTTTTCCCCTGCTTGGGAAGTTTTCTGTCATTATTTCTGTGAAGAGATTTTTTATGTCATCTGCACTCTCTCCTGTTTCGTCATTGAGCCCAATCAGTCTTATGTTATTCTTTTTTGCATCATCTAGCAGCTGCTGGATTGATTTCTCATGTTCCCTTATAATTTTGAAGCAATTTTTCTTTTCTTGGTCACTAATTGCAATCTTATCTTCTATATCTGAAATTCTGTCCTCACATTGGCTCATTCTGCTGTGTAGACTTTCAATGGAGTTTTTCATGTCCTGGAAATCTATTTGCATCTGTTTTATGGATTCCATTTGTTTCTTATGTTGGGATTCCATCATGTTCCTCAGCTCCTCTCTAGATTTATTAATCATGTCTTGCACTAGGGGCACAATTTCTCCTGTTACCTGAGAAATTATTTCTGATTTCATTTTTTCCAGATCCCCTTTTGTTGCCAATTGAGTGGGTCCAGGTGGTTGAGTATCAGAGTGTTCCATCTCATTTCCCTTTGGGGTTGCTGTAGGTGATCTGGAAGTCTGGTTTTGAGACTTATTTACGTGTTTTCTCATTTCGACTGGGGCGGGGGGGCTGTTAGCGCCTGCACGGATTACCTCCTCTGAGCTAGGTGAGGTGGGACAGGGGCGCTGGGAGCAGTGGTAGGGATGGTGACCCAAAAGCCCTTTCCTGTGGGCTGGGAGCAGCAGAAGGGATGGTGGCCGGGAAACCCCTTCCTCTGGGCCAGGAGCAGCGGGACAGAAGGTGGCCCCAAAGCCCTTTCCTCTGGGCTGGGAGCAGCGGGAGGGATGGTGACCGGGAAGCCCCTTCCTCTGGACCAGGAGCAGTGGGACGACGGCTCAGAAGCCCCTACCTCCGGGCCGGGAACAGTGGGACTCAGTACCTTGGTCTGGTGGTCTGGTGTCCTCTGCACCTTTGTAGTGTGGAATCAGGTGGCTGCCTGTCTGCAGCGGGGTGATTCGGTGTCTTCCGTGTGACTCAGGACCTTGGTAGGGCATGCACAGACCTGCCTGTCTGCAGCGGGCTGATTTGGCGTGTGTTCCGCGTGACTGGGGACCTCGGTAGGGTGTGGGCAGACCTCGAGAAAATTTTTATTTTGTGTTCAAGTCCTATTTAGTTCATTATCTTCAAAATAAAAATTGAAAATAGATGGTAATTTAGGGAACTCAGATGAAAATTGATTTATAGTAGAAGCAATAGTATTGTGGGCCTCTTTGATGCTTGTGAGTATAGCAACAGGAACATAGAATGATAATCAAATGCCACTGAAAAAGTGTCCTGAATTCAGAGAATTGAAGAAAGATTTCTATTCTACAACAACTTTATAATGAAAGAACTAGCACTTAGCTGAGCATACTATTTGGTATTTGAAAAAATAGTTGTAAAGGACTATTTTGTCATTTTTTCTCATGTTTATAAAAATTTTTATTAGTACGTGATTGTAATACAATTATTTCATTGTGGAGAGTTGGTACATGTACATAACATGTCATGAATATGCTTTTGATCAGTTTTGGTGTGTTGTCTAACTTATTCAAATGTATTTATGTATTTTTATTTTTAGGTGTTTTGAGACAGAGGCTTGCTTTGTAGTTCAGGCTGGCCTTGTCCTCACTATGTCCCCTAGGCTGGCCTTTAACTCATAGAGATCCTCCTGCCTCAGCTTCCTGAGTGCAGGGATTATATGCATGCTCCACTGGCTTGAACATATTATTCAGTGCTATGTTTCAGACATTGTTCAAGGTAGTGGAGATTTAGCACTGAACAAAAGGATACAATTCCTTGAGTTTACATATCCCCCTGGTTAAGTTGCATAGGGATTGAAAATGAATTACTTGTCGCAGAGCAAGTGAGTGTTATTGGCTGACATGGAAAGAAGACTGCCATTGAGTGCTGAACGTAAATATGCAGTGTTAATGTAGTTCCTCAAGATCTTTTATAGAGGCCCCCTTTGAGGATTGCTTGTTTTTTCATTGGCTCACACCTTTGTATTGTTTTTTTTCCCCACTAGCATAGTATTGTCACTTTCTTTTAGGTGTAACTTTGATAGTCTTTTTTTTTTTTTTTTGGTACCAGGGACTGAACTCAGGTCCTTGTGCTTGCACAGCAGGCGGCGAAACCACTGAGCTAAATCTCCAGCCCATAACTTTGGTAGCCTTATTTATCTTTTGTCCTTAACTTCCTAAGCCTGTCGTGTCCTTTCTTTTGGCTCTTTTAAAATTCCTTTTTTATTTATGCTCTTTAGGTTCAGAACTTAAAGTGGTCCTATTAACTTCATTCCCTTTTTCAGGCACAGCAGTGTGAGATGGCTGCTTATTGTAAAAACGTGGTTCCTGTTTTTTCCAGATTTGTTTCATTAATGGAGCAGAGTAAATACTGAAAAGACACTTAAGTAGAGAAAAAAATGTACCTCATTTGGCTATTAAAATAATGACTAGTAGTATGGGAATTTCATATGAGAATTGAAAAAAATAATAAGCATTTGGCTTTTCTGTTTTTCTGACAGCAACATTGGATGCATGCATGAACAAAAAATTATTAAGGAATTTCTCAATACTACTGTTTGAAATTTTTAGGTTGTTATCCTTGTCCCGGGCCAAACATGAATCCTATTGCTCTTGGGAGCCGTTGGCTTGCTTATGCAGAAAATAAGGTAAGATGTAGCCCATTTTTGGGTTATTTGTAATGGAGCAAGTGTTTAAGGATTTTCCATAGGAGATATGTTTATTCCATTGGTGATTACTGATAATGAATGTTTACCTTGCTAGTTTGCTTTGGTTTTCATTGTGCAATCAATATTTGGATTCCTAAGAATTTATAAATTTTTGATAGTTGTCCTTAAACCAAGACTCAGTAGAACCTAATTTTTAAATTGGCTTTCTTCTATATAAAGAACTTTACTCCAATAATATTAAAAGTACAACACTGAGATTACAATAGCAGTAGTGTTGAAATAGCAGCAGCAGTTTCTGTGAAGGTAGAAATCAGGAGACAGGAGTAACTTCTAGCTTCATTGATAGATTGGAAACCTGGCCTGTGAAACTATTTCTTTGGCCATGTATGCTAACAAATAGATCAACAAAAGGGTGCAGCTATTTGTTTTAATAATTAAGTAACAGATCTTCACTTCCTTTTTCATATTTTCCAGTTATTTATCAAATTGATTCCAAGATTTTTATAGTAAATGGTATTATGTTTATGTAGTAAGAGATTACTTATGTACAATTCAATGCAAAACATAAATTAAAATTTTATATAAGAAAACATAAAGTAATTTTTATGTCAGCATTCTCCATGTGGATGTAGAATAAAATCTAAAAAAGAACTGAGGCATAATCTCAAATCCAAGCCTACCTTGAACAACTTAGCAGGATCCGATTATGAAATACAAAATGGGCTGGGGATAAGTCCAGGGCAAAGGCTCTGGGTTCAATCCAATCAAAAAGGCAGACAGAGAAAAAAAAAAGAAAATGAAAAAAAAAATAGTGCAGACTTCAAAGATTGTGTCATTTTTATTGGTTACAAGTTTATTGTATCTTGAGGTTATTATGAAATAATATGAAATAATTTTTGACAAAATCTGGATGTGGTAAGTTAAGTATTTTGTGAAGCCACAGAACCAGTAAATCTCTAGCCTATGAAATGTACAAAATCAAGAAATGACTAGGGAAAGTCATTTTTCTAGGTGAATTCCTTAATGTCTTCTCCAAAAATCTGTCTGCAACAATTACGATATTTTACATTTTACTGAGTGTTCTATTTATGTTCCATCTTCTTTGGTCTCTTGATTTTTCTAGTATTTCTCATAAAAATAGCTCCTTTGTAATTACTCCTTTCAAACAAGACAAGCTCTTGTGGAAGATATACAGTGGTATCTTCTTACGTTTATGTCTGTAGTGTATTCCCCTTGAGTGATGGAAACATCCAAGAAGAAAATGTATAAATTGTCCCTTGCCTCTTGTAGATGTATTTTCACATGAGGAACTGCCCATTTTGGATTACATAATGTTTTTGAGGGGCAAGAACTCCGTAAATACATAACCTGGATATGTGCTAGGTGTTCTTGCACATATGTTTGTAATATCTGGTGTCACACACAGACATCAGGTGATGTAGTGGCATTCAGAGGAGT
Source organism: Heterocephalus glaber (assembly GCF_053883595.1). Classification (NCBI taxonomy): domain Eukaryota; kingdom Metazoa; phylum Chordata; class Mammalia; order Rodentia; family Bathyergidae; genus Heterocephalus; species Heterocephalus glaber. Next base: position 2,863,554 of record NW_028258351.1, on the reverse strand, counting down.
TTGCCCATTGAATGCTTGTGCCATCATGTAGAAAGACCTCACCCTTCCCATTTGAAATGGGGTCTTGCTGTGCTGCCTAGGCTGGCCTTGAACTAGTGATTCTTCTGTCTCAGTTACTTGAGCAGCTGGGATTGCAGACATCCCCAAATAAAGATCATTATGTAATATTTTCATAAGAACTATTCATTACCAGTTTTCAGTTTTCTCAGGTGTTAGGCCAAGTGTGTGATTGCTAAATTGACTTAAATTTTGCAGTAAGTCTTTTTCAGTGAAAATGCTGTTTGATTATAAAATATTTTTATCTATTTATCCATTTTTATTTGAGTATAAAATCTTAAGTAAGAAGCCAGGTACCTTGATGTAGTTTACTTTTTAATATTTCTTTTTTTTTTAACTGCACTTTTACCTTGGAAAAGGTACAAGATTAATTATAGTAGAAATAGCACAAAGCATACTTACGTGTCCTTTAAACAGTTTATCTTCTGAATCCTGTCAGAGTAAGTTTGCACATGTCATTACCTGTAGGTACTGATCAGCCTTTTTTTTTTTTTTTTGGTTCCTTGAGACACAGTCTTGCTCTGTAGTTCAGGCTGGCCTTGAACTCAATACTGCATTTCCCTGAAAATAAGACCAGCTCTTATATTAATTTTTGCTCCAAAGTATGTAGTGGAGCTTATTTTCAGGGGATGTCTTACTTTTTTTCATGTACAACAGTCTACATTTATTCATGTACAAAAGTTTGCATTTATTCAAATGTAATCATGTCATCTTCTCTGGGACATCATCATAACTCTCCAAACCTCACATTCTGACCTGAATTTCTTGCAACTTTACCCCCTGTAAAACCATGGCCCCAATCTCTCATGTCAAAGGGCAATAGAGCCCCTCCTTAAATGTGCACTTTTTGTCCATGTAGCCTGCTTGTAGTTCATCGGCAGCATAACTCTCAGTGATGTTATCTTATGAATTCTTCCTCTAAGTCACGACCTCTTGCAGACCGGGCTTCACAAAATTTCCATTAAATCAAATGTTAACTGTACACATAACAGACAGAAGAGGCAACAAAAATGATGACAGTTAAGAGGGATGAAAATGATTAAAATGAATAATTGATAATTTGAAATAGGAAAAGGTCCAAAGGTGTAGGGGTGGCGGGAGGGGAAGGGGAAAGGGAAGAAGGGAAAGGAAAAATTATGAGAAAAGGAAAAAATGGAAACAAAGTCTGTGTAAATAGGGAAGAGTGGAGGGGGTCAAGGGTGCAGAGGTTATGGGGAAAAATAAGAACTAAGATACAGCATGTTCAGGTACAAGCACCCAGTGATAAATGTAAATGTATTGTATAACTAAAACGTACCAATAAAGATATTTAAAAAAAAGAATGATGGTCCAAGCAAGGCCGCAAGATGGTTGTGGGGTTCTTCTGTGGACCAAGTGCAGAACAGGATAATTGGTTCAAGACCAGGACAGTTAGTTCAGCAACAAACAGAAGAAACTACTGAGGCAGCTGAAATTTGCAGATTGCCTAGAAAAAAAGGTGGACGTGAGCAAAGTAACTTTGGAGGTTATAAAGCCTTGGATAACAAAACGAGTAACAGAAATTCTCGGATTTGAAGGTGATGTTGTGATTGAGTTTATATTCAACCAGTGGAGAATCCAGATTCCAAAATGATGCAAATCAACCTGAGTGGGTTTTTGAATGGGGTAAATGCTGAAGAATTTATGGGAGAACTGTGGCTCCTGCTGTTAAGTGCACAAGAAAACATTGCTGGAATCCTCTCTGCTTTCGTAGAACTAAAGAAAGAAGAAATAAAACAGACCGATTGAACAAGAAAAATTGGCATCCATGAAACAGCAAGATGAAGACAAAGATAAGAGGGATAAGGAAGAAAAAGCAGCAAAGGAAAAAAGGAGAGGTCTCGAAGCCCAAGAAGACGCAAACCCAGATCTCCTTCTCTTAGAGGATGAGCTTCCCGTCAGGAGAAAGAGAAAGCGCATTCTCAATCTCCCTGTTACAGAACCAAGAGCCAGAGCCCTTCCCCGGCTCCAGCAAACAAAGAAAAAACTCCAGAGCCCCCTGGCCCTTCTGTGAAAGTAAAAGAACCTTCAGTACAAGAGGCCACATCTACTAGTGACATCCTCAAACTTCCCAAACCTGAACCCATGCCAGAACCTAAAAAACCTTCTCCGGAAAAAATTGTGAAAAGGAAAAGAGGAACATGGGCCTCACTCCCAAAGAAGGCAGCCCCCATCTCCAAGTACCAGGCCCATCAGAAGAGTCTTCAGAGCTCCAGGACCTAAAAAGACCCAAATGGCTGCCTCACCAAGTCCACAGTCTGTAAGAAGGGTTTCCTCCTCTCGGTCTGTCTCTGGATCTCCTGAGCCAGCAGCTAAAATGCTTCCAGCACCTCCATCCGTGTCCATTCTCAGCCACCCTCTACAGACTGGTCACCAGTGGTGCTGGTGGAGAAGGCTAAAAGCCCAGTGCCAAGCCCTATCACCAACCAGGAATTTGGATCAAAAAGGAGGCGGGAAGAAAAAGGGTAAGAAACACAAAAAACACAAGAAGGAAAAGGCTGTGGCTGCAGCTGCCACTGCTGCTGCCAGAACCACATCAGCACAGAAAGAACCCCAGGCAGCCCCAGAGCCACAAGAAGGAGACTGAAAATGAAGCTGAAGATAACTGATGACAGAGAAGCACCTGAGGTAAAAGCCCTGAGATCCATGAGGAAGGCTTAAGTGTCCCCACAGTCCTAGGTGGAAATGTTTGTTAGGATGTAAATTTTATTTGGTTTGCACTCAATTCAGTTTCAAAATCGCTAAAATGTGTTTGAGCTCTAGACTATAACATTTGTTGTAATAATTGCTAGGTTGAAATTCACCCTGTAAAAGGGGAGGGGCATGGATTTACATTGCAAAAGGTGCCCACAGTGTATTAGTGACATTCTTTCATTGACAGCTGACATAAATTCATTTAGAGTAAAATATTGTAAACCAAAAAATCGCTTTTTTTAAAGAAAAAAGGGGTTTAAGAAACTTGAAATAAGGATTAAAATGTGTAATAGAAATGGGAAGATGTTCAAATGGGAAAGGGGACAAGGGAGGGCAAAAGGAAGGAAAGGTAACAAGAAAAAAATGAAAATAGAAGGAAAAATAAAAACAGAGCTTTTGTATATGGGAAGGTTGCGGGGTGGAGGGAATGGGAGAAAAAGAGGCAGGACACATCATGTACAGGTGCGAACTCCCTACAATGAGTGTTATCATTATTTATATCTAAAATGTACCAATAAATGTTTTGCTTAAAAAGGGGGCTGTGTGTGTGAAAAAGAAGAATGATGGTCCACACAAAAGCAACAAAAAATTGCAAGCACCAAAATTCAGAAAATATCTTTTAATTTCACATGAGTGCATTAAGTATGTCCATTACAACACATGATGTAATGAATTATGAAGATTCATATTAGACAGCCACGTTAGTTCATTAGCAAGTGTGTGTGTTATTCATGTGCTGTGTCTCTACTCCAGTTGGTCATTCAGCAAGCTCATCTGTTTACATAAACATTTACTTCTCGTCCAAAGGCACCCACTTGGATATTTATGAATATTTCATTATAATTTATGCATCAGTATCAATAATGTTATTTACATTTAATTATATATTAATATTATTTTATAACTCAGTACATCTGTTGTGTGTTGTGATGGTTGTACTAAATGCATCTGGCTAATGATCTTAACTGGGGCTTATTTTTGAAATAGGGCTTAAATTACGAGCATCCTGAAAAATCATGCTAGGGCTTATTTTCCAGTTAGGTCTTATTTTGGGAGAAATACTCTGTCTAGCCCAGGCTGGTCTCAAACTCAGTTTCTACTGTCTCAGCCTTCCAAGTGCTTTGATTAAAGGCCCACACCACCATACCTGGTTTAAAACTTAGTTTTTGTTCTTTGTTTGTTTGTTTGTTTTGTGGTGTTGGTGATTGAACCCAGGACGTTATGGATGCTAAGCAAGGGCTTTACAACTGAGCTATACTCCTAGACTTGATCAACCAATATTGTTGAAATACTTTATTATCCATATTCCAGTTATGTCAGTTAACCCTGTAGTATCTTTCGTAGATTTTTTTCCCTCTATAGCACAGGATTGATTCCATCTAGGATAACATATTGGATTTTTTGGAATGGCCCTTTAATCTTTTAAAATTACATAATATTCCCCAATCTTACTTTTTCCATCATTGCTACTTTGGAAGAATAGAACTTCCCAGTACCATCCTCAGACTTATTCTGTTGTTTGTGTTGTCTTTTGCTTTTGAGGAAGGGTCTCACTGTGTAACTCAGGCTGGGTCTCAAGCTCCTGGCCTTAAGTGAACACCCCTGCCATCCTCCCCAGTGCCGGAACTACATGTGTGTACCACCATGCCCAGCTTTTTTTTTTTTAATAGAATGATTTTTATTTTGGATTTTCCTAACAAAGTGAACATCCCCCCAAAAGGACAGTTGTGTATAATGACTAGTACTGAAGATTATGCATGTAGTTTTTGAGCTAGAAATACATAACCTAAATATAAGGAAGTGAATATATCTGAAAAACTCAGAATGATCACCATTTTTAAAAAGCTTAAAATAGTGATTGTTCAGTCCACAATTGAACTAGAATGTCATTATTTGGGTTTTCAAATTGTCCCAGAGTTGGCCATTGGAACACTTTTCTGGCTGGTTTCTGTGACCTTGTGGCATATTCTCATTTAAAACAATCCAAACAACGGGGGAAACTTATTTCCTTACTTGGTGGCATAGGCTATATCTACACTCATCTTGTACTCAACCTGTGTCAGCCTTGAATCTGTTACTTCTGGCTATGCTGCCCTCCCCCCCCCTTTCTGAGACAAAGTCTTGCTGTGTAGTTCAGGCTGGCCTTGGACTTCTTATGTAGCCCAGGCTGGCTTCTAATTCAGCAATCCTCCTGCCTCAGCATCTCAAGTGCTAGGATTACAGGTGTGTGCCACCACACCCAGCTCTGCTGATTCCTTTTAATCAGGTGTGTTGTTTAAAGGGTAAGCTTTGTCTGGTAAGTGTACTCAAGTCTTTGCTTCTAGCTGTTTTTGATGGACAGTGCTAGAAAATAAATAGTACATGCATGCAAAGACATATGGGAAAATACACACATATACTTGCATACCTATACATATACACATATGTGTGTTTTAGAAATCATGAATTCACACTGATACTTCCAAAAGGTTCTTTCTTGTCTTCTCCATTTCATATTCATGTCTCTTTTGCTCAGTGATGTCCTGACATCAGCACATCTATTAATACAAAAAAAAACAGTTGCAGAATTGCTTGTCCATACCACTACAGAAGTCAAACAAAGTAAAGAGGTCAGAAATGTTTTCAGTTGTACTTCTGTCATTGCCATGTGAAACTGAAGATGCGCCATCAAGTACTATCTCATAGGTTATTTTCTTCAGTTTGCTCTTTATCCTTTTCTTTCTTCCTTCCTTCATTTTGGAATTGGGTAACATTTCTTCTAATTTTTATATTTTATTTACAGTTATATAATTTAGTATATTTTACATAATTCATTTATATTTCCCTTTTCTTTTAGGAGAGGTCACACAGTAATAGTATGTATGCTCTTTGGTATATTACTTTTTTGTTAATTCCTTTAAATTAGAACATTTGACACAGTTTTACACATCTTTAATTTTATTAAGCCAAGTTATCATCAATTTCCATATCAGTCTGTGTTTTAGAGACCAAAATTTTAATGTAGAAATGTTGACTCAATTGTGGTCAAATTGAAAAGGTAAGAGTTTTTACACATTTGTGAATATTTTAATTAACCTGAAGTAGGGAATCGCTTTTCCAAAATACCGTCTTTCTTTGCTTGTGCAGCAGGAGGCAGCAGAGGGATAATTATCATACTTCTCTGAATGTGTATTTTTAGATGAATAAATGAGATTATTTTTATTAGCTAAACTCATCACTTTTCCAATTCCTTATTTTACTCTATAGAAACCACAGTGACTAATCACTCACCTTGATTATTCTGTGTGACATAGCAGGGGCTGCCTAAAAAATAGTTTGATGTAACTTATCAGACTTTTAAAAATCTTCCTTTCTAGTTTATTAATATTGCTTGGAGGATTTTTAAAAAACAATGTGAGTGATCAAAAAATTTTTGAATTAAAAATAAAAGGTACATCAGATGACCTAGTTTTAGGTTATGTAAAGCACTTTTATAAGTAAATTTTGTTGTGAACGCCTGAGGCTTTTGAAAATTCATATTTTTAAATTTAAAAACAATTTTAAATATGCAAATGTGAATAATGATGTGACAAGTATATAATCAGTGAAGAATTTAATCTAGGTTTATTGCATAGCATCTGAGATAATCATGCATATCAAAGTATTGATTCACTTTGAAAGTTGGCCAGTTGATTTATTTACATCAGATGTGAATAAGGACATGTCTTTAGTTTCTTTTTATTTTTAAAATTTTTCTTTTGTTTTGAGACTCAAACCCAGGGCATCACACATGGTAGACAAGTGCTCTGTCACTGACTCCAGCCCCCATCCCCATACTTTTTTGTGGTACTGGGAATTGAACCTAGGACTGTCACCCTGAGCTACATCCCCCACACTTTTTCAGTCTTTTACTTTGAGATAAGATCTTGCTGATTTGCCCAGGCTGGGCTCAAACTGGCTGTCCTCTTGCTTCAGCCCCAGAGTGCTGGGATGACAGGAGTGTACCACCCCATTCAGCTTCCAACCCATGTTTTTATTTCTAGTGGCATAAACAGTAAGCTCTCTGGACAGCTAGTATATGTGTCATAGTTGATTGATGTGTAATTTGTGCCATTTTTCCACTAACACAATTGAAAATGCAAATACAGCAAAATCTTTTGTTTATTTTTTTATGTTTCCTTTTATAATCTTTGTGGAGACATTAGGAGGACAAAACATCCAATTTGCTAGCATGTCAAATATTTAATGTTAGGAAGTCATGTCTAAGTCCCTTGATTATGTTTTTAAAATTTATTTGTAGAACAGCCGCCAGATCCCAAATCCTTACCATTTCAGAGTTTATGAATTCTTAAAAACTTTTCTTCCTGTAATTAGAAATGTAGTTGATCATGAAACTGCCTGAATGGCACCAGTAGATTATAAAAAAGGAGCAAAAGTGTCTCAGCAGGGCTTTGAGCTGTTTGTCTGAGAGACACTCATGCAAACATTCCTATCCATGGCCATCATGCATGGTAAATAAGCTCCATCTAATAGCCTGAAGACTTAAACAGCTGAATAGAAAATGACCTTCTGGTTCCCTCTCTCTTCTCCCCCTAGCTGATTCGATGTCATCAGTCCCGTGGTGGAGCCTGTGGAGACAACATTCAGTCCTACACTGCCACAGTCATTAGTGCTGCTAAAGTGAGTACTTCAGTGGTCTTTGGGAGTTGTGCTTATATCATACTGAAATTTCCCTTCTTGAATTGTATTGAAATTCCCTTCCATTTTCACTCATAAATGTAGAATAATCTTTAAGAAGTAAATTTTTTGTCATTCATGAGAATTGGTGATTGATTTGGTATTTAATCTTTTAGGGTTAATAAATTTTCTATTGTAATGATTGTAGAGTTTGTACTTAAGTCTCTTAATTGGATTAAAGCAGGGGAACTGATTAATGCCACATTTGAAAGAAGCTTCCCATGTTCTAAATAGCAACTTCTGGATTTTTTTCTGTAGTTTGTATCATTCTACCTTCACTGACATCCTGTATGTCTTTGAACATTTTTGCGTCTTCTTGACATAAAAAAAACTATCATTCTTTATGAAAAGTTGAGTCAATCCCCTGGCACATTCAAAGATTCTTTCATATCAAGGGGCAGCCCCCTTCATGTTTGCCAAGTGAGTTCTTTTTTGTGTCTGAGGGTTAATTTTGATGAAGCCTGGTAAACTTTATGCTGATTATAAGGTATTCTTATAACCACTATCCTTTTGAATTGTGAAGTATACAACAAAACAATTCTAATAATAGGGATGACAGAATGAATCCAAATGACAGCATGTAATCGAAAGCACAACTATTCAGAAAAGAACAACAGTTTAAAGTAAACCACAGAGAGAGAATCAAAGGTCACACTGTTTTATGTAAAACAAACACAAAAATACTTCAGGATTGATCACAAATGCTTACATGATGTGCTTTAGAATGTGTTCCTTGGTTTGATGAGAGAAGAATTACACACTTTTCACTCAAAAGGGAAATAATGTCTTTACCCTTATAGAACTATATATTTTAGAAACCTTTGTAAGAATGTTTACTTTTCTTCATTGTATATGCAAAAATAAAGATGATTATTTCAGCAAAGCGTAATCTAAGAGTAATTAGGCAGCATTTTCAGTTGTATTGTGTTAGTTTATCTGTAACTTTTAACAGTGAGTTTTTTCCTCATGTGTTAGGCTCCTTTTAGACTTGTCTCACATATGTGAGTCAGAGAAGCTCATAGTATTAACATTTTTGAGTAATTCTCAGTTACATAGTGAAAGATAACTTTTTGGTTCTTCTTTGGTATTACTATGTGTTTGTTGTGCTTACATAAAAGGAAAGTGATCAGCTTCACTCAGTAAGTGTTTCACTGTAGAAATGTTGGAAACAAGGCTAAAATTAATATGACTTTAAAATAACAAGTTTGAACTTCCTGTGTTCCTGCATCTCAATATTGGGAACTGTGAGACATATGTTGAAGTCTTCTACATTTAGACTCTAAGAAATTATGTTTAATGCAACACCTTAATCTAATCAATTTCCCAAAGACCGCTGATCATCAAATGGGTGGTTATAATTCATTATTAGCTTTGGCAATATATAAAATCTTCCATTTGCTTTTGAATAAAGTAGGTAATATTTAATTTTTTTTTTTTATGGGACTTGGAATTGAATCCAGGGCCTTTGCACTGATCTGTATCCCTGGGCCTTTAAAAATTTTTGTTTGTTTTTTTCTTTTTGTTGTACTGAGGATTAAACCCAGGACCTTCATACTGAGTGACATCGCTAGCCCATTTTTAAAATTTTGAGACAGGATTTCACTGAGTCACTAAGTTGCCCAGGTAAGACTTGAAATTGTGATGTGCCTGCCTCAGTTTCCCAGAGTGTTGGGATTAGAGGTGTGTGCCACCATGCCCAGCTCCCAGTTGACACTATCACGCAATGGAGCCCAGGCTGGTGTTAAACTCCTGACTTAGTCTCTCACTTTGGGATTACAGGAATGTGCCACCACACCTGGCTTTTCCCCTCTGGTTTTAATGTTAATTCATGTTCATGGTTGTAAACCTGAAAAATGATGAAAACAATAGAGCAATGAACATTAAAGCCACCCACTTCTTGATAGCCTGTGTTTGTATACATGGGCAGTTTAATTTGTAGAGACACTTCCAATCATATGTTCTACCCTGACCTGGTAAGTTATTATTATATTTAACTAAAATATCATTAAATATCTTTGAAAACAGTTTTTCATTGATAAATTGGCCTTCTAGGGAATAGAATATTTCTAGTTTTGCATGGTAACTACACCAAAATTACTTCTTCAATTTTTATAATTCTAAATGTATACTTTGTCCGGTTGCTATTACATTATGTATTATACTCCCATTCATGTGTTGAGTTGTGAAAATTCATCATGTTGTACACTGTTTCAGGGAGTATAAAGTTCATTTTTTTAAATCCCCCAAAGGTATCTTTAGACCTACAAACCTTTTGTAGAGAATTTGATCTAAATTTAAGAATAAACAATGGCAGTATTACAGACTCCTTCAGAGAATATGAAGTCAGATTATCCCTAGTTTTGATTTTTGATGCTGAGTTACTGAAAACTGAAAAGTGATAATGAAAACTGATAAGTGATAATAAAAACTGATAATGAAAACTGATAAGTGTTATAAAAAGGAAAACTGAGTTGATCTTGTCTAACTTATGAATACAGATGTGAAAATTTATAAAAAATACCAACAGAAAAACATGAAGCAATATATAGCAAATATGATGTATCACAAAGCGCTTGAGATAATTCCACAATATAAGGCTGACTGATTACTCAAAGGGAATGAGTATAATTTGCCACATTGAACAGCACAAAATTATATGCTAATCTCAAAAGATGAACAAAAACTGTTGGAAAAAATCGAATATATATATTCTGGTTCTCTGGTTTCCATTTTTCTCAAATAATCATACCTGGCCCATTAAACTGGTTGTATTAAAGTCTGTTTCTGATAACTCCAATGTCTGGTTTCCTTTTGGCTGTGTTTCTGTGGTTCGTTCTGTTGGTTTTTATTTTTGATCTCTTGCCAGAATTTTGAGAAGCAGTTTCAGTTTCTGATAATATTGGAGTTTACAGTCTTAGCTCATCTTAATTCAGTTTTGGGAATTGAGATTATTTAAGTTATTTAAATGACCTTCACCTGTAGTAACTGTGCTCATTGCACACTAGAAGAGGTTCAGTCTTCTATTTTCTATGTCTTTATGTACCAATTTAAAGCATGGCAGGAATTTCACCAGGTAGATCCCTTCCAAATTGTTGATTTTGGTATAAGACCTGGTTCCAGAAATCTATCCAAAGCATCACTTAGTCTCTTTGCATCAATCAAGGATATTTCCAGGTCTAAATACACAACTGGAGCATCTGGATTCCCCTTGGATTTGATTTATTTTTTCCCCTGCAGTACTAGGAATGTTTACCCAGGGTAATGTGGTAACTACACTTTTTCAGAACCTTCAAGCAGTATTTACAAAAATACTCTCTTGTTTCAAAAGAGTTTAATTTACCTAATCTGTCATTATAGAAAATACATTTTTCTAATTATTTATCATTTTTATTATTTCAGGTAATATGATAGTGTTTGAGATGGGACGTGAACTTCATTGTTTAATCATATTACCTGAAAGAGTAATCATTACTTTTTTTCCTTCTGATGATAGCTTCCTCTGTGACTACAGAGAGGTTATTTACCTACTTTGTTACATAGAGGGACTAACTATTAATTTTTTGTCTCACCATACAATTGTGAGGATAAATATATTAATTACATATGTCCTGGGAGCTCCTTAGAGGGAGTAATCTTTTTTACATTTTCTCAGTTTCCAGATAACACTTAAAATTAATCTTCATACTTTTAGATTTTTCTCTTTGATTTTCATAATAGCAGATTTGACTTTCCTTTCAAAGAGTATACAAGTGGTGGATTTTCCATGGTAGAAGTAAAGGAAAAAGTTTAATCTTGAAATTGTTCACATGAGATTATTTTGATAGATTTATAAAATCTTGGTCCAGTGCCCGGGGATTTAGCTCAGTGGTGCCACCACCTGCCTCACAACTGCAAGGTCCCAAGTTCGATCCATATTTTCTAGTTCCTTCATAACTGTCTTCATGCATTTTAATCTCAGTGTGGTCAGTTGATTTAATAAAAATGCCCATGTTTTTTCTTGTTATCTGGTAACTCCTTTTTTTTTTGTATTGAGGATTGAACTCGGGACTTGTGCTTGTGAGGCAGGCAGCAGAACCAGTGAGCTAAATCCCCAGCCCTATCTCGTAACTTCTTAATGACAACCAACAGTTTTGTGAGAGCAGCACCATTAGCACTAATGGATAGTGGGGACAACTGGTATGCCATAAGGAAGATGAAAGAGGACTAGGGACCCTTTGGCAAATTTGCTTGTACTGAACAGAGTATGTCCCACACTTATTTGACTTCCAGGTCATAATAGATTTCTTCCACAGTTTTGTTATAGTCTAGTGCTCAACTGTCTTATAGCTACAGATTTGTTCTCAGGTCCTCTTGTAAACATCACCCAGGGACTTAATGAACTTTTGAATTTAGATTCTTCAGATTGTGAGGAAACTCAGTCTAATTTATCATCTCTATTTGTCCAGTTATATTTCTCTATTCCTAATCTATGGTTGGCCATCATTATGTTTTGTATATATATATTGAGGAAATTATCAGGTATATACGTACATACCCTACCTACTGAAATGAAGTGGGAAGACAAATTACTGTGAGGTAATTCAGATTTCTAAATGTGGTATGTGAGAACTGTTAAATAACAACATGATATAGATTACTTCTGGACACTAGTGGCCATAGATATGGTTCTAATATGGCAGCAAATTTATCCTAAAGCCAATGATTTTTATTAATGCAGAAAACTTTCAACACTCTTCCTACTGCTTCTTTCTACCCCATTGTTAATTAGCTATAAGGAATACTAACTTATAACTTAATATACAAATTGCACTTTTTGTCCTACTTTTAAAAAATTTAGTTGTGTTTTATATAGTTATACAGAACATGGGCTTCATTTGACATAGTCATACATGTTTGGTGATCTAAATTTTGGACTGTTTTGCTCACTAGTAAGAGAGCTATATCAGTATTCATAGTTTTTTTTCCCTCAAGATGTCTAAAACTCTTTGTAATATGAGCCTTTGACTGTGAATTATACTACTGTTTTCCACTTTGTGGATCCTTTCCCTTGTTTTTTTATGTGAACTTTTATAGTTACCTTGTGGTTTGACTTGGTACATTACTTTCCACTTTTTATGTGCTCCAGTTCTTTTAGTTTTATTCCTATTCATTGATATAAGAGCATGAAGTAATAGGCTCAGGGGCAAATGTGGAGGATATACAGCCAAAGACTTTAAAACTAAAAGGCATTCCTTTGATAAAGGGATCGCTACTTCTAAGTGGGAGCATCTCCATTAACATTAATGGAGTGCGTACATCAGCTGAGGCATCTCAGAGGTTAATCAGGCTTCCTGGCCAGCTGTTGACATCAATAGGCCATGGCGCCTGATTCTCTTGGTCTTTCAGGGGTTTACTTGACAACACTGTCACAGAGTTAGTGTAAGTCATTTCTTGTGAATTATTGAAATAAACGTTTGGCTGCTAATTGAGGAACACTAATGTGTTCCATAATCATTGCTGTTAGAGTTTTTAGCACTAAACAAAACAGTTATGATTGATTTGTGGGTTTTTTCTTGTTTTCCGTCTGCTCTAGGTTATATCTTTGCTTGAATTTAGCAGATGGCTTTCTTGGTCATTTTAAGTATTTATTAGGGTACATTGTTAAGGTTCTAAATTTTTCCTGTATCACTTCATCCCATAAGACATCTGTGTTTTGTATTCAAGAATGTGAGGCCACCAAGTAGATTGTAAGGACAGGTTACAGGGCAAAATAGGTTAAGATAGTGGTCAAGAATCATGTTCTGCAGACAGACGGTAGTTCTGGTTTGAGTTCTGGCTGTCATTGCTTACATAAAGTGCCATTTAAATTATATTTTTTGTTTTTTATAAAAATGAGGAAATCTGTAGAGGTAGTTATGGTAAGATCCTTGAGCCACGTACCTTGAAACATAACTGCAATAAAATATGTTACTATTGTGTTATTGGAAAATTCTTTTCCTTTTTTTAATACTTGTATAATCGTTGCGTAAAATACATTTTTGCTTTCACAAACGTTTTTGTGTACCATTTATACATTATAATTTGAAATACTGTGTATAAAATAATTTATATTTTAAAATTTAGCTATAGCATATGCCAGAATATAGGTGAGAATATCTTCTCCATAATTATTTTAGAAGTCACCTTATTTGAGATTAATATGAAGTATTTTAATAAAAATTTTTCTCAGTGTGAGAATTGAAAAATGTGCATACATTATTCAGTATTCACTTTTTAATATGCCTTTGTAATGTAAGCTGCCTATTCTGGATCAAATAGCTAGACCTTTCAGACATTATTTTAGCTTTCTTTCTAATGAAACGTAACCTTGTTACTTTAAAAATATTTTTATTAACAATATGAGGATAATCAGACAGCTTGCTTACAAGAAAAATACACGAGTTTTACCTATTTGCTTTAAAGAAATAGAATTAAAATGTAATTATGAAAGATCCTAATTTACTTTTAATTGAAATAATATTTTACAGTACTACATTTGTTTACTGCTAGTGAAAGGAAAAGAAACCTCTTAGCTATTTTTTTTTTCCCAGTAGTAGGGATGGAAGTTAGGACCTTGTGCTTGCAAGGCAGTCATGCTGCCACTGAGCTAAATCTCTGGCCTAGCTAATTTTATATATGATACTTCAGTTAGTAATTAGAATCTTGGACATAGACTATATTTTCCACATCCCAAATCTTAGTGTATAATATTATAGAACAGCATATTCTAAATTTATTTAGGAAGCATAGGCTTTTTCCACATAGCTATTCTATCAGTATCTCCATCCTTTTCATGCTAGAAAATAGATATAAAATGACATATATAACATTTCAAAAGAACAGAATATCACATAATTTCTCCTTCTCATTGTATTATGTATTTTAGAAACACTAAAAGGAAGGAATAAAATAAATGCTTTTTATAAAAAATATAGTTGCTCCCCTCTGTGAAGTAGAGATCTTTAATTATAATTAGAATCATTTAATTATGGCTTTATTGCCACCATACTGACTCTGTAGCTTCATTGATACCATTCCCTTTAATAATACTGATTTTCTAAATAAAATTTAAGATCATGTTAAAAGACTGAATATTTATGACAACTGCTGTATGAAAGATTATAAAGGAATTAAGAATTTACTATAATTAATAAAATGTGTATTTCTATTTAGACTCCATATGTTGATGTCCAGTCATGTCTTTTATCTTTCACTGTACAGACACTGAAAAGTGGCCTGACAATGGTTGGGAAAGTGGTGACGCAGCTGACAGGCACCGTGCCCTCAGGTGTGACAGAAGATGATGTTACTGTCCATAGTAACTCTCGGCGGAGTCCTCTGGTCCCAGGCATCATCACAGTTATTGACACTGAAACAGTTGGATTGGGCCAGGTAAGACCTTTGCGCATGAAATTTGTGTTACCTACAAGTATTAACTAAGATGAAGATCTACCAGAAAGTATTTCGTTTAGGCCAGTGGTGGTGAACCTATGGCACATGTGCCGCAGTGGGCTGTTTGTATCATTGAAAGCTCTAAAAGGTTCACCACCACTGGCTTAGGAGATTAATAATTTGGAATTATAGAAACTGATGCTATTTCAGGTCAGATTTTTTTTCAAGAAATAATTAGTATCATGTTAGGCCTGTTATTTCAAACAATATTAAGGAATCAAACCTAAATGTACAGTTTTATATCTTTATCCGAACATTTCTCTCTCGCTCTCTCTCTCATTTTTTTGGGACAGAGTCTTGCTGTGTAGTTTATGCTACCCTCGAACTCACAGTGATCCCCCTTCCTCAGCTTTCCATGGACATTTCTTTCATAAATTTATTTTACAACTTTTCTATTTGGTTCATTATACTATTTTTTATAAACCATGGTACAATCTAATTCTGAAGATTTTTTTTTTGCTTGCTTATGTACATATTTATTTTCAGTGGTAGGGACTATACCAGGGCCTTCTGACTAGACCACATTCCCAGTCCTTTTTAAATTTTTTGAAACAGAATCTCAGTTGCCCAGGCTGCCTCAGACTTGTGGTCTTCCTGCCTCAGCCTCTCAGAATGCAGAAATTACAGGCATACATCATCATGTGAGGTCAATAGGGTAAATTTATTTTTAAAGGCAGAGGCTTGTACATAGAAGTAACCAATAGGACCTTACATATTTGGGGGAATTGTTTAAAAATTGAGGGCTGGGGTTTTAGCTCAGTGGTTCTGCCGCCGGCCCTGCAAGTGCAAGGTCCCAAGTTTAATCCCTGGTACCAAAAAAAAAATTGAATTGAGTAGGCTGCAAGTGACATAATTTAGTGGCTAATATCAAATTGTATAACAATTTATGAATATAAAAATAATACATGAAATTTTATAGTAGTTTATCAGAAAACACATAGTAATACCTTGTAATAAAATCCTTTATCATCAGATAAAACAGTTGTATTTTATTTTACTATTCTTTTTGGCATTAAAAGACTTCTTTATTGAAATAATAGGCAAAAACTTTACAAATAAGGTAAAAGAATTTAACATACATGTAACTGAGTCATATAGAACCCCAGATACCCATGATCAGAAAAAGGATCTCTGCACGACATATCATAGTCAAAATCCTGGAAGTCCAGCACAAGAACAGAATTTTATAAATAGTTAAAGAAAAGCAACACACCACTTATGAAGAAAATACAATAAGAATTAAAGCAGACTTCTCGGGGCTGGGGATTTAGCTCAGTGGTTCCGGCGCCTGCCTTTCAAGCACAGACCATAAGGTCAGTAGAATTTTGAATGAAAATTTTCAAGCCCTAAAAGAAAACAAGTTCTAACCCAGGCCGAAATATCCTACAAAACTATTTCTCAAATTTGATGGAGAAACAAGATCTTGATGTTGATAAAGATCACCTAAAGAAATTTATGACCACCAAACCAGCACTCCAAAAAATTCTCAAGGATACCCTGGAAAGAAACAATGAAGCTAACAATGACAAAATGTCTAATACAGTAGTAGCAAACCTATGGCATACATGTTGTTTTTTTGCTTTTTGTTTTTTTTTCCATTAAGTTTATTGGTACATTTTAGGTATAAAATACAGTTACATTCATCATTGGGATCTTGTATCTTTACATGATGTATCTTGGTTCTTATTTCTTTTCCCCTTCCCCTGCCCTCCCTTCACCTCCTCCACCCTTCCCTATTTGCAAAGACTTTGTTTCCATTTTTTTTTCTTTTCTCGTATTTTTTCTTTTCCCTTCTTTCCTTTCCCCTACCCCTCCCACTTCCTCTACTCCTTTAGACCTTTTCTTCCTATTACACAATATCAATTATACATTTTAAAAATTACAATATCAAAATTTAGAGAACATTACCACAGATTTTACAGAATTTAAAAGGATATAGAAAGCATATTATAAAAATCTTTCTTGAAATAAATTTGATAACTTCTAAGAAGTACCTTGGAAGACAAATTAATGAAACTGACTCTGTAGACAATATAAAATTTGAATAGCACCTATTAAAGAAAGTATATTCCTAGCTTGAAAACCTACCTATATGACAACAATAGGCTCATACACATTTTAAATGATAAATTATATCAAACATTTAAAGCAAAAGAAAGAAGGAACACTTCTCCCTTCGTTTTAGGAAGTCAGCATTGTGCTAATACTAAAACTGGATAAAGATAATAGAAGAAAAAAAGTATGAACATAGATAAAATTTTGTTTAACGGGCTGGGGATTTAGCTCAGTGGTTCAGCCGCCTGCCTCGCCAAGTACAAGTTCCTGAGTTCGATCCCCAGTACCAAAAAAAGAAAAATTTGTTTAGCAAAACAAACTATTAGAAGTCAGATCTGGCAGTATGTAGAAAGTGGTTTTATTATAGGGATGGCAGTGTTGGTTCAGCATTGGAAGGTCCACCCCTATAAGTAACATTTTAACAGAGGAAAGGAAAAAGCCATATGATCCTGTCACTAGTTGCAGAAAAAGTATTGGACTAAATTCTACAGCTGTTCATGGTAAAAGGTATCAGGAGACTAGAAGTAGAACAGAACCTTCTCAACAGACAAGCCATGTACTCCATACTTCCAGCAACAATGCCTTATATGAATGGAGAAGATGCAATGCTTTCTCCCTAAGGTGGGGAACAAGGGCAGATATGCCTACTCTTCATCTGTCCATTAAACTTTGAAACCTAGGCCCAAACCAAAATAGTGTGGCAATAAAATGACACAACTAGGATAGGATTGGCACGACAGAAGCAAAATCTTTATATGTAGATGAAATGATCATCTACAGAGAAAATACAAGAAATCTCTAGGAGCCCCTAGAACTTGTACTTGAATTTAGCAGGATTAGAAAACACAAGGTATATATAAAAATTCAGGTCTGTGTATACTTGCTATAAATGAAGAATTGGATATTGAAATTTACAAGTTATGTAGGAGTACAAAGGACCTAGAAAAGTTAAAAACAAAAACAAAAACAAAAATAGTGTTGGAAGACGTTTAGTACCTAATTTTAAGACTTCTTCTAAAGCTACAGTAATCAAGGCAGTGTTGGTGTAAGGAAAGACATATAGATGAATGGAATAAAACAGATAATGTAGAAATAGAACCACACATATATGGTCCACTGAGTTTTGAAAGATTATTTAACATTAACATTTTATAGAACATAAACTCAACTCAAGAGCAGAGGAAAAGATAGTGTTTTCAACAAATGGTACTAGAACACCTGGTATCCGTATGTAAAAAATTAACCTCAACCCTTTATTTCCATACATAAAAATAACTTGAAAGGATCTATGAACCTAAATATGAAAGACTAAAACTATAAAACTTTTTATTTTATTTTTTTAAAACTATAAAACTTTAAGAAGAAATTATAAGGGAAAATGTTCATATATTTAGGGTAGGCAAGAATTTCCTAGGATACACAAAATGTGTATAAAAGAAAGAAATTGATAAATGAGATTCCATCAAAATTTAGAACTTTAAATGACATCATTAAGAAAATGAAAAGTAGTCCTTAAACAGACCATATTTATAATACATATAACCTATGACCAGAATATATAAAGAACTCTTACAGCTCATTAATAGACAACCCAGTTAAAAAGTAGACATAAGAAGATAATAAATAGCCAGTACAGATACGTATTGACTTATCATTGTCATGACTTTTTCTTTTTGTTGGATTCTCCCTCTTTGCGTTTAATTTCTTGTCGCTCCCAATGGGTTAATTCTGCTGGGCTTCCTGAGGTTGTGATCTTTGTTGTCTTTTCCTAGGATATTGTCTAAAATTTTTTGGAGTGCTGGTTTGGTATTCAAGAAGTTCCTAAGGTGCTCTTTGTCATGAAAGCATCCCACTTCACCATCAATTTTGAAAGATAGTTTTGCAGGGTACATCAGTCTGGGTTGGAAGTCATTTTCCTTTAGGGCTTGAAATACGTCACTCCAAGCTCTTCTAGCCTTTGTATTGAGAAGTCTCATGTGATTCTGATGGGCTTTCCTTTGTATGTGATTTGTTTCTTTTCTCTGCTTGTAGAATTTTGTTCTTCGGTTGGGTTTCTGGAATCTTAACAATTATATGCCTATGTGTAGATTTTTTTTTTGATCAAGGCTAGTTGGAGTCCTATATGCCTCCCTTATCTGAATGTCAAGTTCTTTTTCCCCCCCGCTTGGGAAGTTTTCTGCCATCACTTCTGTGAACAGTTTTTTTATGTCATCTGCACAGTCTCCTATTTCTTCATTGATTCCAGTCAGTCTTATGTTATTCTTCTTTGCATCGTCTAGTAGCTGCTGGATTGATTTCTCGTGGTCCCTTGCTATTTTAAAGCAATTTTTCTTTTCCTGGTCACTAATTGCAGTCTTATCTTCTGTGTTTGAAATTCTGACCTCACATTGGCTCGTTCTGGTGCCTAAGCTTTCAATGGAGTTTTTAATCTCCTGGAAATCTGTTTGTATCTGTTTTATGGATTCCATTTGCTTCCTATGTTGGGATTCCATCATGTTCCTCTGTTTTTTTTTTATCTGTGTCTTCTCTAGATTTATTAATCATATCTTGGACTATGGGCACAATCTCTGCTGTTATCTGAGAAATTATTTCTGATTTTATTTTTTCCACATCCTCTTTTGTTGCCAGTTCAGGGAATCCACGTGGTTAAGTATCAAGAGTGTTCCATCTTGTTTCCCTTTGGGGTTGCTTTAGGTGATCTGGAAGTCTGGTTTTGAGACTTGTTTACGTGTCTTCTCATTTTGATGGGGTGGTTGTTGCTGGCACCTATGCAGGTCACCTCCAGTGCACTGGGGCAGGGGGTGGTACTTCAGCCTGGAAGCTTCCTCCTAGGTGCTGGGAGTGGCACACCTCCTGTGTGCTGGGCAAAACAGTTGTATTTTAAATACAAGTTTAGAAACATTCAGAAGAGAGTATAAACAAGGAAATTGTTTCATGATTTCATTTTAATCTTTTTTCTCTTTTTTTGGAACTGGTGATCGAACTCGGGTCCTCACACTTGCAAGGCAGGGAGCGGAACCACTGAGCTAAATCCCCGGCTCTCATTTTAATCTTGTTTGTAACATACTTTGGGCAAGAGATGTCCTGTTTTACTCCTCACTCCCATGAACTCATAAACATTGTTTTCTTCTGTATCATAGTATTCAGTTTTCAAATATATTTCTGAAAGGAATTTTTTAAAATCTGGTATTTTGTGATCTTTACTATAAGAAATACAATCTAAAACCAATTTCTATACTAAGATAAGAATAGAGCAGCATTTATTAAATAGTTTTTATGTAAAATATGTACCTATGCATTCAGAACAAAATGCTTAGAAACTATGCATCTTTAAGTATTAATCTTTAATATTGGATATCCTTTGAGAAAATCTTCCACTAGATAAACGTTAGCATCCTGATAAAATACTACGTTTGGCAGCTACTCATGTCTTAAGTCTTGTACTAAGATCATTTGACCCTTTGAGAAAGAGTGAACTTTCAATGGGTGGACAAGGCAGGAGGATCTCTGGGAGTTTTAGGCCAGCCTGGGCTTTATAATGATACCCTGTCTCAAAAAGAAAAAAACAAAACAAAAAACACTAAATCAAAAACAAAAACAAAAAAAGAGTGGATTTTGTTGTAATTAAAATAGAAATTGATTGAAATTCTGGATTTTTAAATTTGACTTATAATTTATTTATTTATAATTAAGTTTATTGGTGCATTTTAGGTGTACATAATGATCACATTCATCATAGGGAATTTATACCTATACATGATATATCTTGATTCATATTTTTTTCCCACTCACCTACCCCCCCTTCCCCTCCTTACTTAGAAAAGCTTTGTTTCCATTTTTTCCTTCTTTTCTCATCTTTTTTCCTTTCCATTCCTTCCTTTCCTTGCTCCCCTCCCCAGTTCCCCTACCTATTTGAACATTTTCTTCCTGTTTCACAATATCTATCATACATTTTGGTCCTTATTTACACTTTCAGTTTCTCACACCAGGGAAACAATGCGGTATTTATACATATGTGATTGATTTATTTCATTTAAAGTATGGTCTCAAGGTGCATCCATTTACCTAGAAATGTCTAAAGTTTATTTTTCTTTATGGCAGAGTAATATTCCGTTGCATAAAAAAACACACATCTTCTTTATCTGTTCATCAGTTGATGAGCATTTGGGTTGTTTCCAAGATTTAGCTATTACAAACTGTGCCACTATAAACATGGGTGTACATACATCACTGTGGTACAGTGCTTTTAATTCTTTTGGGAAGATACCTAGAAGAGGAGTAGCTGGGTCAAATAGAACCTCTAGTTTTAAGTTTTTGAGGAATCTCCACACTGATTTCCACAGAGGATGCACAAGTCTACACTCCCACCAGCAGTGGAGAAGGGTTCTTTTTCCCTACAGCCCTTCCATCATTTGTTATTGGTTGATTTCTTGATAATAGCCTTTCTTTCTGGAGTGAGATGGAATCTCAGCGTTTTTTGAATCTCCTGGATGATCAGTGATGTTGAACATTTTTTCTTATATTTATTGCTTCTACTTCATCTGAGAAATGTCTATTCATTTCAGATGCCTATTTTTGGTCTGGGTCTTTAAATTTAGGGAGCCTGCCAATCTGAAAATGGGCATCTGAAATGAACAGACATTTCTCAGACAAAGAAGTAGAAATAGCAAATAAATACATGAAAAAATGCTCAACATCACTGGTCATTCGAGAGATGCAGATGAAAACAACACTGAGATTCCACCTCAGTCCAGAAAGAATGGCTGCTATCATGAAATCAACCAATAACAAATGCTGCCGGGGCTGTGGGGAAAGAGGAACCCTGCTCCACTGCTGGTGGGAGTGTAGACTGGTGCAAGCACTGTGGAAATCAGTATGGAGATACCTCAAAGAACTAGGACTGGCAGTCCCATTTGACCCAGCTATTCCCCTGCTGGGTATCTTCCCAAAAGAATTAAAAGAATCATACCACAGTGATATATGTGCACCCATGTTCATAGCAGCACAATTTGTAATAGCTAAAACTTGGAAACAGCCCAAATGCCCATTGACTGGAGACTGGATAAAGAAAATGTGGGCTTTTTAATGAAATGGAGTACTTACTCAGCCATAAAAAAATGAGAAATTAGAGACATTCATAGCTAAATGGATGCACATTGAGGTGATACTACGTGAACTAAATAGGACACACATGTATAAATACCGAATAGTTTCTCTAGTGTGAGAAACTGAAAGTGTAAATAAGGACTAAAAGGTATAATAAATAATGTGAAATAGGAAGAAAAGGGGCAAAGGGGAAGGGGAAGTGGGAGGGGTGGGGAAAGGAAAGAAGGGAATGGAATTATATGAGAAACTGGAAAAATGGAAACAAAGTCTTTGTAAATAGGGAGGGATGGAGGGGTTGAAGGGAGGGTAGGGGAAGGGGGAAAAATAAGAACCGAGAGAGATTATGTAAAGGTGCAAATTTCCAATGATGAATGTCATTATATTGTATATCTAAAATGTAACAATGATTAGAATGAATAATTGATAATGCGAAATAGGAAGAAAAGGTCCAAAGGGGTAGAGAAAGTGGGAGGGGCATGGGAAAGGAAAGAATGGAAAGGAAAAATTATGAGAAATGAAAAAAATGGAAACAAAGTCTTTGTAAATAGGGAAAGGGGTGGAGGGAGTGAAGGGAGGGCTGGGAATGGAGAAAAAATAAGAACCAACGTGCATCATGTAAAGGTACAAGTTCCCAATAAGAAATGTAAATGTATTGTATACCTAAAATGTACCAATAAAAGAATTTTTAAAAAAATAAATAAATTTAGGGAGTCTGATTTTTTTGGAGTTCTTTATATATTCTAGATAGTAGTTCTTTGTCAGTGAAACAGCTGGTAAAAAGTTTGTGGGTTGTCTTTTCACTTTGTTGGTGGTTTCTCTTGCTGTGCAAAAGCTTTTTAATAAAATGAGATCTTAGTTGTTGATTCTTTGCAATTGGGTTTTTTTCATAAAGTCTTTGCATACAACAGTGTCTTCAAATTTTGCCTAATCTGTCTTCCAAAGATTTAGTGTTTCTGTTTTACTGTTTAGTTGATCCATTTCAATTTTAATTTAGTGCATGGTAAGAGACATGGATCTAGTTTTAATCTTTGGCAAGTTGAAACCCAATTTTTTCAGTACCATTTATGAATGAAGTTATCTTTCTTTCAGTGAAGGTGTTTGGCTCCTTTGTCAAAGATAAAGTGGCTGAGTATGTTTGGAGTTGTTTCTGCATCTTCTAGTCTGTTCCATCGATTCTCGGGTCTGGTTTTTTTTTTTTTTTTGTCGCTATCATGCTGTTTTTATCACAGTAACTGTGTAGTATAATTTAAAGTCAGGAATGTGATGACCTCTACCTTGCCTTTGTTGCCTAGAATTGCCTTTGCTAGTCTAGGTTTCTTCTGGTTTCAAATGAATTTTAGGATTGTTTTTTCTTTTTGTGTGAGATATGCTGTTGGAATATTGCCCAGAATTGCGTTAAATCTGTATAACAATTTTGGAAGTATGGAAATTTTCACTGTATTGGTTTTTCCTCCCCAAGAGCAAAGGATATCTTTCCATTTTTTTTCTTTATTCCTTCCTTCCTTCCTTCCTTTTCTTTTCTTTTTTTGGTACCGGGGATTGAACTCGCGTCCTTGCGCTTGCGCAGCAGGTGGTGAAACCACTGAGCTAAATCCCCAGTCCTTCAATCTCTTTCTGAAAGAGTACTGTAGTTTTCAATGTAGAGGTCTTTACTTCATTCATTAGATTGAGTCCTAGGTATTTCATTTTTTTGGATGCTACTGTGAAAGGTGTTATTTTCCTAATTCCTCTCTTGGTGAGTTTGTTACTCCTGTACAGGAAGACTATTGATATTTTTTGGTACTGGGGATCAAACTCAGGATCTTGTGATTGTGAGGCAGGTGGTGGCACCACTGAGCTAAATCCTTGGTGCAAGACTATTGATTTTTGAGTGTTGGCTTTGTATCCAGTTATGCTACTGAATTTGGTTATGAAGTCTAGAAGTCTTTTGGTGGAATTTCTGGGGTTTTCTATGTAGATTATCATGTCATCCACAAATAATGATAATTTAACTTCTTTTTCTATCCTTATTCCTTTTATTTGTCTTGTTTAATTGTCTAATTTATTTTCTTTGTTTTGTCTTTGTCCTGGATAATGTTTCCAGAATTGTATTGAGCAAGAGTGGTGACCGTGGAAGTGGTGACAGTTGTCCTTGTCTTGTTCCTGATTTTGGAGTGGAAGCTTTCATTTTTTTGCCCATTTTATGATGTTGGCTGTTCATTTGTCATCGATGACTTTTATTTGATTGAGATAGACCATCTATTCAAATTTCCTGTAGAGTTTTTTTTTATCATGAATCGGTGTCGGACTTTGTTAAATACCTTTTCTGTGACTTTGGAGATGATCATATGGTTTTTGTTCTTGGCTCTATTAATATAGTGTATTATATTTAATGATTTGTGTATGTTGAGCCATCCTTGCATCCCTGGGATGAATCCTGTTTGGTTATGGTGTATAACTTTCTTGATGATTTGCTGCATTCTGTTTGCCAGTATCTTATTGAGGATTTTTGGGTCTGTGTTCATTAGGGAGATTGGCCTGTAGTTCTGTTTTTGGTTGGATCCTTCTCTGGTTTTGGAATCAAGATAATGCTTGCTTCCAGGAATGAATTTGAGAGTATTGCTTCCCTTTGAATTTCATTAAAGAGTTTGAGAACTGTTATATTTTATTTAGAACCTGAATATTAGTAAATTCCTGTTCTTTTCATCTTAGCTTTGTGTTTAAACGAATATAGTACAGGCTTGTATTGTTTTAATGAAGTGTTAGCAGAGTTTTTGGTTAACTATGATTTGTGCGTGTGTGTGTGTGTGTGTGTGTGTGTGTGTGTGTGTTAGCTGATGTGGATAGATACCTATGTTCTTTTTCTAATTTGGATTTAAATATGTAAACCTTTAGTGTTATATGTTGATTTTTTATTCCTAATTAATTCATCTACATGGTAACCCACATTTATTACTCCTCAACATTGACTAAGACTGTTGCATATCTAGTATTTGTTGACAGATTTGTAGTCATTTGAAAAATAGAACCTGTTATCTAAATATTTTTGATTAAATACATTTATCATATTGAGGTATAGGATTATAGAAAAACTTTAAAGTATTTATCTAAAAAGCACATGAAGCCTTATGTTTTCAACGTAGTTTAATTTTTTTGTTCATGCTCTTCATTACTTTTTTATGACTTAATAAAAAAAAAATAAGGAAATCATGGGCTGGGGAAGTAGCTCAGTGGTAGAATACCTACCAAGCATGGCCAAAGTCCTGAATCTGATCCCTAGAACTAAAAAAACAGTTGGGCATGGAGGTACGTGTTGGTAATCCCAGCTACACAGAGGCTGAGACAGGGTCTCATTGCTTGGGCCTTGGAGTTGAGAGCTAACCTGGGAGACAGAATGAGACCCAGCATATAGAAATGGATTATAGGTTGTGGAATTGCAGAAGTTAATTTTTCTATATAAATGCATAGAAAACACTTGAACAAAGATATTTATGAAGGAAGAATCACAGAAATGGTAGCTTTTAAAAAATTAAATAAAACCTCAAATGTTTAACATGAAAAGTTCTGTTCTTTTTGAACCATAACTTCTCACTTATTGATATATTCTGAAATTTTTAACTTGATTAAAAAATTCCAAGATAGGAAAGAGATAGTTTTAAAATAAAAGTATGTTGCTATGTAAATTTTCTGTTCTTTTTTTTTTTTTTTTTTTTGGTACCAGGGATTAAACTTGGGATCTTACACTTTCGAGGCAGGTGGTAGAACCACTGAGCTAAATCCCCAACCCATGTAAATTTTAAAAGTATATGTTTCAAGCAACAGGATTTCTGAAATATAATACTATCCCTTTTGTCAACATGAATCTGGCTTTTGTCACTAAGACCTTGTCTCTGATAAATAGTTCAATTGGTGTACTTATTTTTAGGTTACACTGTATTGTTTTTAAAAGACTCTAGTAGTCAGTGTCATAGATTTATCATTTTTATCCTTTTCCATTGGTGTTCTACCTTAGCTGTAATGTTTTTCCTTTTCCATAATGACCTCGGGAGCTAAAGTTAGCATCACATTGACTTTTCCTGTTTAAACCCAGTGTGCTTTTAAAAGGAATATTTTCATGTTCACCGTGGTAGTGTATAATATCTGATGAGCCATATTTCTGTTGGTGTATTGATTAATTTGATTTTATGGTGATGGGATCATTGTGTGGTAACTGCATTAAAGAGGAATGGATTTGATTGACTTTGTGTCCATTTTTATGTGTGCTGCGTTCATGTTTTATTTAAAAGCATTTCTTGACTAGGATAAGTTAAGTGGTTTCATTTGCCTTTTATACACATATATAATTGAAGTTGGCAATGTGGCAAAAACAGTAATCAAAATAAAATACTTCCGAATGATGACATAAACCTGAGCTGTTTCTTTTCAAGTGTTATTTATAATAATTTAATGGCTTCTGAGGTGTTTTATAATAAAGTCCTTTGCTTTTATTAATTTTGTGAAGTTGTTAATACATAATTAGAGGTTTACCCTGCTTAGGTTAGTGGCGAGTGAAGATTATATTATCTTGGGAAAATTATATTGGGATATTTCTGTATTAATAGTTTGATTAATGGTTTAATGCTTTAGGCAAGGTTATGATTCTGTTGAGAGGATCCTTCTATAAGTATCTATGTTTATCAGTTTCATGAAAAGAAGAATCAGAATATTTTATAGTATGAAGTTTTGCTATGGACCAAGATGTGTGTGATTTTTTTGCTGGATGGCTTCTGTCTTCATTTTTTCCATCAAATAAAGAAGCACTGCTATATTTTGGCATATTTGTACACACGTATAACCTATTTTAATCATTCCTCTCTCATTATTTCTCCTTTCTCCTTCCACACGTTCTTCATCCTTTCCTCCGCCCTAATAGTCACCTGTCTATCTTCATGTCATATTTCCTTCACTCCCTTCCTCTTCACTTCCTTGTGCTCCTCTCTTCTTTCCCTTAGTTTTCTCACATGAGAGAAGATACGTAACATTTGACTCTCTCAGTCTGGCTCTTTTCACTTAACGCAGTGGTCGCCAGTTTCATCTATTTTTTTTTTTAACAAATGACAAGATTTAATTCTTCTCAGTGGCTGAATAATATTCCATTGTGTATCTATACCCCATTTTCTTTATTCATTCACCTCTTGGTGGGCATCCAGGCTGTTTCTATAGTTTAGCTATTGTGAATTGTGCTGCAGTAAACATGGGTTTGCAGATGTCTCCAGTGTGCTGAATTTAATTCTTTAGGGCATATTCTGAGGAGTGGTATAGCTGGATCAAATAGTAGCTCTCTTCTCTATTTTTAGTTTTTTGAGGACTTTCTATTTTGATTTCCATAATGGCTGTACTGTTTTACATTCTCACCAACAGTGTAGAAGGGTACCTTTTCCCCTCCATCCTCACTAGTCCTTAATTGCTTTTTGTATTTTTTTTTCCTTCAGGCAGGATCTTGCTATGTGGTTCAGGCTGTCCTTGAACTCACTATGTAGCACAGGCTGGCCTTGAACTTGCAGCAGTCCTCCTGCCTCAACTTCCCAAGTGCTGGGATTACAGGTGTGTGCCACCACACTAGATCTTTTTTTTGTATTCTTGATAATAGCCATTTTTTTTGGTGGGGTGCCGGGGTTCAAACTTGGGACCTTGTGCTTGCAAGGCAGGTGGCAGAAACACTGAGCTAAATCACCGGCCCTTATGATAGCCATTTTTGATTGGGGTGAGATGGAATCTGAATGTAGTTTTGATTTGCATCTCTCTGGTGACTAGAGTTTGAACATTTTCCCCATATTTTTATTGGCCATTTGTATATCTTTTGAACAGTGTCTCTTCAGTTTCCTCATTTATTGATTGACCCTATTTTTAGTATTGTTTTTTGAATATTTTATATATTCTGGATGTTAATTCTCTGTTGGAAGAGTGGGTAGTAAAGATTTCCTTTCATTCAGTAGGCTGTTCTCTCTGTTGATTGTTCCTTTGCTATGGAGAAGATTCTTTAAATTTGATGTTGTCTCATTTGTTGATTCTTTTTTTTTTTGCTTTTTGTTTTTTGGTACCGGGGATCGAACTCGGGTCCTTGCGCTTTCAAGACAGGCAGTGTAACCACTGAGCTAAATTCCCCGCCCTCATTTGTTGATTCTTGCTGTTATTTCCTGTTCTGTTGGAATCTTACTAAGGAAGTCTTTGTGCCTATGACTTCAGTTGTTTCTCCTCTTTTCTTCTAGGAGTTTAAAAGTTTCACATCATATACCTAGGTCTTTGATTAATTTAGAGTTGATTTTGTACAGGGAGAGAATTAAGGATCTAGTTTCAGTTTTCTACACATGGATATCCAGTTTTCCCAGCACCATTTGTTGAAGAGGTTGTCTTTCCTTCGGTGTACAGTTTGACGTCACTGTGTAGAAAAAGTGGCTCTAGTTGTATGTGTTTGTTTTTGTGTCCACCATTCTATTTCTTAGAAAGTATTTTGAATTGAGTGAAAATAGAATATATTGAAATTCATGAAGTTCAAATATGGTATATGGAGCAAAACTTATCATTCCCAGTGCTCATTGTAGGAAAGGAAAATGGTCTTGATAGCTGAATGTCGTGATCCAGTATTGTAACAGATTTTTTTTCTTGGACGTTAGGTAAATAAAAACGTTTTAAAGAAATGGTTGTTCTGTACAGAAACAATGGGCAAATTCTATGAAATGTAACTTTTATTTAAATATACCTATAAAATTAAGGCAAATAAATGAAAGAAAGAAATTCTATTGGACATCAAACCTACCTCTCCTAGCATTGTTCTACCTTTATAACTTGGGTAATACAGTATTTTCAAAGAACTCCTTTTGGTTATCTGTAAACTAAGTGATAAATCTCACAATTCTTATACTTTATTCCATTTGAGTTTAACTTAAGTTATATTTTCTCCTGTGTTCATGTTCTAGTTCAGTAATGGGGAAAAATTTGTGATTTTTCCAGTATATTACACAGTAAAACTCTCCTTGAATAAAGTAATATTTGATTACATTTGATTTTCCCCCCTTAACATGTAATTGAATAAGTAATTGTATCACTTACAGCCAAGTCAACAGACTATTTTTAGAATTTAGATGATTTTCTGTTAAGGGTGTATATTTTCTCACTGCTCAAGTGAAATGCTCACCTTACATCAATAAGAATACTCTTCCAGTATAGTGGAAGCTTGTTCTTTGGTCAGAGGCATTACAGTATATCCGTGTACAGTCTTTAGCTCCTGTCTTTAATCTTTTTCTGCAGGTGATTGTGAGCGAAGACTCTGACGGTGATGGCATCATGGCTCATTTCCCTGCCCATGAGAAGCCAGTGTGCTGCATGGCTTTTAATACAAGTGGTAAGTGTTCTTTTGCTTTGCCGTTTATTTTAGGGGCTTCTAGCAATGTATTTTGACCAAAATAGGAAGTGTGGAATCTGACTTTTCTTCATGTGACTGTGTATGTCAGAGATGTTGGTCATGCTCAGCAAATGCTATTGAATGAATGAATTCATAATATACTTCAGCACCCCTCTGCTTCACCCTCAATAGTGTGGTAGTTGAATAGCAGCAGTAGGTATACAGTGCTGTTAAGTTGGATTAATTTTTGGATTATAATTATGCCAAGAACTTTTTGATGTTCCAAACTAGAATATTAATATATATTAATGGCGTTTTCTTTGAACTTGAAGGTCTTCTATAACTTAGAACATTTTCTGTGCTAATTTACTTTTATTTTTCCCTGTCTTTTGATGTTAGGTTTTCTGGTTGTTCTTTTTTTTTTTTGGTACTGGGGAATGAACTCAGGACCCTGAGCTTGAGACAGGCGCAGCACCACTGAGCTAAATCCTCATCCCCTTTCTGGCTGTTCTTAAGGTATTTGAGAAGGACTAATGTTCCAGCAATGTGGAATGTCATATTTTCACTAACCTTTTTATTATGTAAAGTTTCAAACACCAAATTAAGCCTAAAGAGGTAGTGTACTAGTCATCCATGTATTGCCACACCACCTAAACATGTGTTCACATTTATATTTGTCTCAAATATAAATGTTTGCCTGAAACATTTGAATATTTTATATACATTTAACATTTCATCCAGTTCTAATTAACCATGTATTTCCTTAGAGTATGACTCCCCCTATATAACCAAATATTATCTTATAGGCCAGAAAATCAGCACTTTATATATTCCAGTATCCATCCCATAATTTAAAATTTTTCAAAAATGTGTTCTGTACTTCAAACCAAAGTGTAATCAAGGTTCGCTCTTTACATTATATATATATATCTTTAAATTCCATTTAGTATAACATATAACTTTTACCTTTCTATTTTCTTTTTGTAATGTCCTGAATAATTGTCTTATCAAGTTCTGTATTTTTAAGATTTTTTTCATATATAATGATTTCTGTAATTCCTATATTCCCCTGGATTTTCATTAATTGTAAGTTAGATCTAGAAATGCTGAAAACCATTCAGACTAAGGAGGGTTTTTTTTAATTTTTAAATTTCATAGTTATTGCTGTGTCCAATATTTATCTCAATAGGAGACACATTGTATCAGGTTTTATCCCTTGTGAAACTATGTTTGGTCATATGGATAAGGTAGAGAATGTCAAATATCTAAATATGTGAGAGGGGAATTTATTGTGTAGATTAGCAAGCATTTTGTGGAATATTATTTTGACCTCAGTTTTGAAATTTTTTAACTTAATTGAATGTTGCAGAAAGATAATTTTTCTAGTTCTGTTATGTTACCTACATTTATTAAATCTAATCTATAAAGAAAGAATTCTCTTAACCAGGAATGAACTACAGCTCTATACACTACAATAGATAGGATAAATCCCTAATGCTTTTTCATTATTTACCAATTTTCTTAGTAAGCAGTGTAGGTATAATACTTCCAGTGGTGGAAAATGAATTATTTTTTAAATAATTTATTTCTATCTGAAAGATAAAACTGATAGTCTTTATAAATTTATAGTCTTCAGATTTTATCCATTTAGTTGATGTTTCTAAGGAGCCTGCCATTTTTAGCTTGTTATTCAGAAATGATTGTATTACTTAAAACTGATGGAAAGACCTATCTTTTCCCCTTTTTGTTCATTTTTTAAAATAAAGAATGATGGCAAGAGAATAATATAGAGAACTTAGAACAATTTCCCTTCTAATAGGTTAATCATTTTTGTTGAAGGGAGAAAGATTTTTCTAGTGATCTATATGATTGAGTGAATAAATAAATACAGATTTATTGAAACTCCTTGAATGTTGTAGGAATTAAGTTAAATTTGAAGAACTTTTCTTAAAGTTATATCACTTGCAGCATGTTACTTGGCATAACTAGTATGGCTCATTTTTATATCCCACTATTACATCAAATCTTTACAGCGTATATTTCGTTGAGCTGCAGTTAGTGTGCTTCTGATGTTGGAAACTACATATTAAATAATATAAAGATTGTCATAGTCATCTCTATCATTGTCAGCAGTTTTCTTTTAAAAATGGTTTCATTTTTTATCTGCATTTTGCTGTTTGATGTATTTGACCTTCTACACTTGTGTTTATTTGATAAGATTTAAAATATCAATATTGATATGTTTTTCTGTTTATAAGCATGATGTAATTTGGTTTGTGACAATCATTTGTTTAAATGCTTCTTTCCGTCGCGAACCTGTGTTCCTCCCAGTTAAGCATCAGATATTATTTATCTTTGATTTTTTTTCTGCACTGCCTGTAATCTGTTTTGGGGTTTTTTTTTAAACATAAAACAATAAACACCTTTATTACATGAGCTACACCAGGAGAAAGGACTTATATTTGCCTTTCCAGGCCTTGATTTTCCTCAGATAGAACTCCAGCTCCTTGCCCTCTAGCACATAGCCATCGGCTTGGCCACACTGGCCCGGTCTTGATTGCAACGCAGGCAAGAAGCTTGCCCTGTTGGAACTGCTCCTCCAGAGGTCTGCTGATTTTGGCATTCTTTTTCCTTTCATCATACTTCTTTTGAATTTTCTTTGATGGTTTCTTGTTTAAAAATCTCTTCCTCCTCAGGAGTCGGCTTGGCACCCTTTTTGCGGCCCAGGGGCAGTGCATAGTGGGATTTGTACCACTGCCAGTATGGCGTGCTGTCAATGAGTACAGTGCAGTTCTTCACCAGGGTCTTGGTGTGGACCAGCTCATTACTGGATGCGTTGTAGACAACATCGATGATCCTTGTTTTTCAAGTACAACTCTCAGAGCCCCAGGAGAAGTTCCCCACATCCAGTCTCAGGGCACGGTACTTCTTGTTGCCTGCTTGCACTTGGACCGTGTGTACGCGGTGGAGGCCAATCTTAGTGTTGGCAGCAGGACGACACAACTCATACTTCCACTTCTTGTGGTAGGGCTTTCTTTTGTCCTCAGTCTTGTGGCGCTTGTGCCAGTTGTGCCAGTTGTGCCAGTTTTCCCGAGAGATGCCCATTGCAGAGACCTGTAATCTGTTTGTTAG
Source organism: Heterocephalus glaber (assembly GCF_053883595.1). Lineage (NCBI taxonomy): Eukaryota > Metazoa > Chordata > Mammalia > Rodentia > Bathyergidae > Heterocephalus > Heterocephalus glaber. Next base: position 2,830,946 of record NW_028258351.1, on the reverse strand, counting down.
ATTCTCAACTTATTATTAATTGGTACTTTGTACAAAGGTATATAAGTTAAGCGGGCCTTAATGCAGTAGATGAGTTTTTATTTAAATTTTCCTTTTTTGAAGTGTAACTTAGAGATCCTCAAATAACATACTTCAGTTTTTCTTTACCCATACATGCGCCTGCACACATTCCTGAGTTTATTTATATCAAGAAGTTTTAACTGTGTTAATCCTCGAATAATTCTCTACTCTTTGTAAATGACATCTTTGTGCTGCATATAATATGGCTGATAATAACAATAGTGTTTGTTAGAATACATTTTACAAGTTTAGGGAACTTCATTTAAAAGAAACAGAAAGCATATAAAGATGGATTGTGTGTTTTTGTTTTTGTTTTTCTGTTTTTTTTTTTTTTTTGAGACAGGGTCTCCCTTTGTAGTTCAGGGTGGCTTTGAGCTCACTATGTAGCCCAGGCTGACCTCAAACTCATGGCAATCCTCCTACCTCAACCTGAGTGCTGAGATTATAGGTATGCGCCACCACACCCAGCCTTGTGTGTTTTTGTTTTTAAAGCTGGTCTTCCATAAGCCCATTTACCTGTATATATTACGATTATACTAAAGAATGTAGTGCACATAAATTTATTTCACTGTTTTTATTTTAAAAAAAGATGTATTTTTAGATGACAGTATTATAAAAATGTCATGGACAACAAAATTCAAGAATAAATAAGACTTGTGGCTACCTCCTTGAAAATGTTAAAAAAAAAAACCCCAAACAACAAAACAAAACATAGAGCCAGTAAATGTACACAATGGAGTAACACTGCAAAGTGGAGTAAGAAGAAAATGACTTCTCCTTACTTGACTGGGCGCATGAAGTTCTATCCTATGTGGGACCTATTCAGAAAAGAAATTAAGGGATGCCAGTAAATAGAGTTGTGAAACTTAGACTTCAGCAGCTGCATTCAGTTTGTTTTTCAAATTCTCATTCTTGTTTATTAGCTGTGACTCACAGTCCAGAATTAAAACAAATATTTTAATTATAGTATTTATGATTGTTTAAAGTGCCAGATTAGTCTTCTTCAGTTTTGGTAGGTTCAGTATGGGTGGTGAAAATCTGTTGCTTTTAGTTATTTAGAGTCAAAAATGGGTAATATTTCTTCAGAACTTTTTGAGGGGTTGAATTAATAAATTTTATTTTTTTACAGCAGTTTAGAGGCTACAGCTAAATTGATAAAAAAAAAAGCACAGAGTTCCCAAATAGCTACTTTCCCTTCACATGCCCAGTTTCTTTCACCATTGACTTCCTGTGCCGCAGGGGAACATTTGTTAACACAGTGGATGAACCTCCATCACTGTCCTTCTCACCCATCACCCGCCATGTACACCAGGGTCCTCTCATGCATTGTACATTTTATACTTCTTGACAGGATCTGCTATTGTTCTATCATACATAGTATTCATGGCCTTACATGGTTTTTATATTAAATAAAATTTGGGATTTTCCCCTCCTTTTCTCCTTTCTTCTTTTCTACCCTTCCTTTCTTCCTCTCTTCTTCTCTTCAGTGGGGATTGAATCCAGGGCCTTCACATTTTCATGTTGAATTATCTCCCTAACTCTTTTTTATTCACTTTTTATTTTCAGGCAGGGTCTGTCACGAAGTCACTAAATTGCCCAGGTTGACTTGTACTTTTGAGTCCAACCCCAGAGTGCCAGGGTTACAGATGTGAGCCAGCATGCCCATCATAGCCGTTATTTCTTTTTTTCTTTTTGGCAGTACCAGGGATTGAACTTAGGACCTTGAGCTTGCGAGGCTGGCGTGGTGCCACTGAGCTAAATCTCTGGCCCTTATAGCCATTATTTCTTAAAACATTATTTTTTCTCCTTTCTACTTCTCTTTTGAGACCTCAGTTCCTTGTAAATAGGCATTCCCTTCATGGTATTCACAGGTCTCAGAGGCTCTATTCAGTTTTCTTCATTCTTCTTTTATTTTTTTTGGCAACCTGGATTATCTTGCCTGACCTGTCTTCAAGTTCATTGATTCCCTCCTCTGTCAGTTCAGTTCTGTTTGAGCCCTTCTAGTGAATTTTTTTCATTTCAGTTACTGTAGTGCCAACCCTAGATTTTTTGTTCATTTCTTTTTTATAATGTTATGTCTTTATCAGTAAGTGAAACGTGTTGTCATACTTTTTTTTAATGCTTTAGACATGGTTTGTCTGCTCACCAGCACTTTAAAAAATTGTATATATTCTAGATAGAGGTCCTCTGTCAGATTTGCATGTTTTTTCTTCTAGTGAGAAATGTCTTTCTCTCCTCTTACCATGTTCATCTTAGAGATATTTCTTTAACTTTTCATTAAATCTAATTTTGTCTTTTATGGCTCAAGTTTTTGATTAAGAAATGTTCACCAATCTGGGGCCTGAAGATTTTCTTCTGTGCACTCTTTTTTCATTTTTACAGTTATATTTAAATCTGTAATCCATTTTAAGTTGATTGTTGTAAATCATGTTAGATTTTGCTTGCTGTTCCTTTTCTCTCCTGTGGATATCTGATTGCTACTGCATCATCTTTTCAATGCAGTCCTTCCTCAGTTGAATTTCTTTCGTACATTCCATCTAAATAAGACAGTTATATAGGCTATTTCTGTGTTTTTCTATCAAGGTGAATTATTTTTGTGTTTTTGTCTTTCTGGGAACATCTGTATTTTGTCTATAATTTTGAAAAATATTTCAACTATGATATTTTGATTTGAGTTTTTTGCTTCTTTCAACAACTGCCAACTCTCCTCTGTCAAGGTTTTGGCGTTATTAACCTTGAACCTATTGGTTAGCTAAGTGCAGAGATGTACCATTTTAAGAGCTGTATTCTTTGTGATATCATATTGAGACCAGTGCAAGTTTTTAAAAATGTACTGAGTTTTCCTTATGCTCACCTTTTTTTTTTTTTTTTTTTTTTTGGTGGTACCGGGGATTGAACTCTGGACCTTGTGCTTACAAGGCAGGCACAGTGCCATTGAGCTAAATCCCCAGCCCATATGCTCACCTATTGTGCAGGTTTCTTCTTTCTGTCAGAGGTGAGGTCAGCTACTTTTACTTTCTTTTCTACTGAACTTTCAAGTAGATTTTTAAAAACTTATGATTTTGTTGTTTTTCCAGTTTGTTTTCATCAGGGAGCAAGACCCATAGTCTCTTGTGATTTTACAAATTGAATCTATCACTTTCCTTTCTCACTGGTCTTTTTTGCACATATAGAATGTGCTTTGTTTTGGACAGTCAGTTTAGACAATAAACATATCTTAGTGTAAACCAGGTGGCTTAAATAGCAGACAGTTTTGTTCCACATTATTCTAAGATCAGTGTTCTAGACAGTTTGGTTCTGGGGAGTGCTTCTTCCTATTTGCAAGGCAGCTACCTTCTTGCTGTGTCCTTGTGTGACCTTTTCTCTGTGTGTACTTGTGGGATGGGCGGAGAGATAGGGAGCCAGTGATATCTGGGCCCTAACCCTGTGGCTTCATTTAACCATGATTACACCCTCAGAGGTCCTCAGTGTGTGAATGTAGAGGGCGCACAAACTGTCAGTCCTTCACAGTGAAATTGAGAATCATTCTGTGACCCTCAGTCTTGTAAAAACAACCACTTGACACCCTGATTTTAGAGTCTTAAATATTTACATACGTATCTTGTGTTACAGGTCACATTTACTTCCACTTTAAGATAATAAAATATTTGGTAAGCATTAAATTTTAATGACATTTTCATCTTCAACAGTTTCTTTATTGCCCTAATATATTGTCCTAACCTGTTCTAGTCTGATGGCAGCTCATTTTTCCCATCTGCTCGCCCACATTTTCCTCCCAATGTCTAGCCATACTATGTCCCCCAGCCCCTTTTTTCTTTTTCGTCACCATGCTGGTGATCAAACCTAGGGCCTTGTGCATCCTAGGCATATTTTTTTTTCTTTTTTTGAGACAGGTCCTCACTGTATAGTTCAGACTGGCCTTGAACTCACTATGTAGTCCAGGCTGACCTCAAACTCATGGCAATCCTCTCGCCTCAGCTTCTTGAGTGCTGGAATTACAGGCTTGCTCCATCATGCCTGGCTTTCCTGGGCATATTTTGTTTTTGTTTGCTAGTGAGCTACATCCAAGTCCTATTCTAAATATCTTTTAACTCTATTAAATCATTTATGCTTTATTTATATCTTTTTCCTGGCCAAGTCTTATTTATCACTTGAGTTCCATCTTAAATATCATTTAAAAGACTTCCTGAATGAACCCTAAAATGCCATGCCCTCCTTCTTCCCTGACTTTTCTACTTAAGTGGGCAGGTTATTTAATCTGCTTGTCTCACGCCCAGTTCTGCATTAGAAACATGAGGGATAATAATAATATTTAGTTAATGCGTAACATATACTTTGACCTCAGAAAATACTAGTTTTGTTGCTGTTTCCCCTACTTCCTAATTTTGCACTAACCCCAGAGTATCCTTTCATTGTTCACATGCTTCATACAGAGAAAAATTTACAGGTGGGCCAGGGATTTAGCTCAATGGTTTCACCGCCTGCTGTGCAAATGCAGGGACCCGAGTTCGATCCCTGGTACCAAAAAAACCCCCAAAAAACAAAAAAACAGAGAAAAATTTACATTAAATGATCACATTAATTCCATTAGATTTTTCATAAGTATCAAAAACTAGTGCAGCAGAGATAGAACATTTTTAACATAATTATTCCTTTGTTAGGTAAAACCATCCAATTTCTAAATTGTGGTTTGGATAAGAATTGTCTCTAAATCACGAGCATGATCCTTTATGGCAGATTATACTAAGAGCAGATACATATTGCAGTTAATTATGATTGAAATATTAATTAAAATATCCTTTGAATGACATTTAATTAGAAAAGCAATAGTAGATGGGCATGTTATTAATTATATTGCCTCAAACATCAAAAAAATAAATATTTTTAATTAGAAATCAGAGTCAGGAGGAGGAAATCCTTACTCTGCAATATGTATAATATTTTAAAATAAGACCTGATGTTTTTAAATCAGTAAATGATTGATCTGTTTTCTAGAGGCATTACTTCTGCCAGCTGAGCTGCTTTGAGCTGTGAATTGCCACACATCTACATTTCTAGTAATTACCCCTCCTTGGCAGGGAAGTTGCTTTTCCATCCATTAATAAGAGGAAAATGAATGTTGAGTTGCTAGTAAAACAGATTAAACATGTACCCTTATGGATGCTTGACTGCATCTTTAACAGAATTGAAATTCTTCTGGTTACTTAAATGTTGTATATTGAAAGGTGATGGTGGTTTGGGGTTAATTGTTAAAGAAGTTTAAATTGAAGTTTTTTTGGCACAAAAGTTGTTTTAGTTCATCACAGCAAGGCACCAGAAAAATACCTTGTCTTGATTTTTCTTAACATCTGTAATGCCTCACGGATTTTTACAGAATATTTTACAGAATAATTGGGGAGATTTTTTTCAAGATATAGCTTTTGGTTTGTCACTACTAGTTACCAATACTGTATCATTAACAATGCAAAGGCAACTTGAAGGATTTATCTTTTTCCTTAGAAAGAAGTGTTTCCCTTATGGGTTGGTATTAGTTTCATCATCTTATAAAGTGGTGTCCTTTACTGATGTTATGGATTACTCCCTGAATACTTAGGATTTTGTTGTTAATGTTGTTGTTCTATGTTGATTGTGCCACTGTAATTGTTTGAGAATTAAGGGAAATTTTCAAGCATAGCTTACCATTGAATATAGCAGGTACAGTGTCTAGGACTCACAACCTACTGGTTGAGGGATTTTTTAATACTTGTCCCTTCATCTTGCTTCTTCTATATAATCCCCTGGTCCCCTTCCAGCATAGGGCTTGTTTTCACTATTCTCATTCAGATTGGTCTTTTTTTCTTTTTGGCCATACATTAAATATTTTGAACATTACTCTGAGAACAGTCCAAACATTTCTTAAGGATGCATACATTTCAAAGGAAATTTGTTGTTTAGAATAGGGTAGGTTCCTAGGTAGGAACTAGTGGGGGATGGCAAGGGGGTGCAGAAATGAAGGCTCAGAGGGAAAATATAAAAACAATAAGAGAAGGCTCCTTCATGTACGGACTCCTTAATGTGGATGAATGGAAAGTATGATAATTTTTCTTTGTATCTAAAGCCTAGAAAAGGATGATATCTAAAATGCTAAGAAAGTGGAAGACATATATATTTATTAGTAATCAGAATTAATAAGTGTAATCTTAAAGTTTTAGAAATATAAACTTGAGTACCTATATAGTATTGTGTTGGTACCTGATTACAGATAACAAATGTTTTTATACTTAGTCTTAAAAATCTATACTTCTTACTGTCTCCCGGCTTCAGTTATCACATCCATTGATTGAAATCAACCATGCTGTTTCACAGATCCCTTTAAGGTACAAAATTGAGAAATTGTATCACTTGTTTTCCTGAATTAAGTTATGAATAAAATTAATATTTGTAAACGTACTTCCTTATCCTCCACATTCAAAGGAGCCAAAATCACTGAATTGATCCTGAAAAAAATGAGTAAATCTTGAAGGATTATACTATGTAATTTTATTTTCTTAGTCTAAAGTTGCAGTAATAAATAATTTTTGGAGTTTAAATATAGACATGGATGAATGGAATGGACTAGAGTCCAGAAATAGTCACTTGATTTGTTAGAAAAGGGTCAAGAAACTTAATAGGGCAAGTATAGTGTTCTCCACAAATTGGTGCCGGGACAATTGGTGTATCCTTCTTGGAAAAAAATGAACTTACACTTCGAGCACAACATACAGAAAAATTAACTTGAAATGTATAGTTGACCTAATATAAAAGCCAAAACCATGAAATTTAAAAAGGAAAGCATAGGGTTATATCCTTTTGACTTTGAGACAGAGAATGATATGTTTGGACCCCTTCATCACTGATCACCAAGGAATATGGCAAATTAAAACCATGAGAAATCACAAAAATATCCATTGAAGTTATTGAAATGTAAAAAGATGGACAATACTAAGTGTTGGTGAACTTTCAAAGCTTGTAAAATGTAAGGTGATACAGCCACTTTAAAAAATATTTTAGGGCCAGGGATTTAGCTCAGTGGGACCATGCCTGCCTTGCAAGCACAGGTCCTGAGTTCAATCCCCGGTTAGGCAGTTTCTTATAAAATTAAACATTTAATATATGACCCAGTTATCCTACCTCTAAATAAGTACTGAATAGATATAAAAAGATTCATACAGAGACTAGTAATTAAATCTTCATAGCAGTTTGAGTCATAGTATTAAAAAACTAGAACAAACTAAGGAATGGATATATAAATTGTGATAATATCTACATACAGTAGACCCTGAAGTTATGACTGGCCTGACATGTGAACAACCTGGATTATGACCTGAATTTTAGTTTTAACTTATGATCCCTTGAGTTATGACCTGAATACCAGCCACTTGTGCTTCCTTATGGTCTCAAATACAAATTTAACCCTTATAACACACAAATATCAATAGCCTTCCTGTATACGGACAACAGACTCACTGAGAGAGGAACTGGAGAAACAACTCCTTTCATAATAGCTTCCAAAAAATGAAATACCTAGGAATCAATCTAATGAAAGAAATCAAAGACCTCTACTCTGAAAAGTACAGCACTCTGAAAGAAGAGATCAAAGAGGATATCAGAAAATGGAAAGACATCCCTTGCTCCTGAGTAGGAAGAACCAATATAGTGAAAATGGCCATACTTCCAAAACTGCTATATAGATTCAGTGCAATCCTAATTGAAATTCCAATAGCATATTTCACAGAACTAGAGAAAACAATCCAAAAATTCATTTGGAACCAGAAGAGACCTAGAATAGCAAAAGCAATTCTAGGCAACAAAGACAAGGTAGAGGGTATCACAATCCCAGACTTGAAACTATACTACAAAGCTACTGTGATAAAAACAGCATGGTACTGGCAAAGAAACAGATCCAAGGATCAGTGGGACAGATTAGAAGATGCAGAAACAACTGCAGACATACTCATCCACCTAATCTTTAACAAAGGAGCCAAATACCCTCACTGGAGGAAGGATAGCCTCTTTAATAAATGGTGCTGGACAAATTGGGTTTCAACTTGCCAAAGATTAATACTAGACCCATGTCTCTCACCATGCAGTAAACTAAAATCAAAATGGATCAAAGACCTAAATATTAAAACAGAAACACTAAATCTGCTGGAAGAGAGATTAGGTAGAACTCTTGAAGACATTGGGGTAGGAAAAGACTTCATGAACAAAACCCTGATCACACAGGAAATATCACAAAGAATCAACAACTAGGATCTCATCTTATTAAAAAGCTTCTGCACAGCAAGAGAAACCACCAACAGAGTGAAGAGACAACTCACAATGTGGGAAAAAATTTTTACCAGCTGTTCCTCAGACAAAGGTCTACTATCTAGAATATATAAAGAATTTTTAAAAATCCGACCTCCCAAATTTAAAGACCCAATTCAAAAATGGACATCTGAAATGAACAGACATTTCTCAGTCAAAGAAGCAGAAATAGCAAATAACCATAGAAAAAATGTTCAACTTCACTGGTCATCCAAGAGATGCAAATGAAAACAACTTTGAGATTCCACCTCACTCCAGAAAGAAAGGCTCCTATCAAGAAATCAACCAATGGGCCGGGGATTTAGCCCAGTGGTTCTGTCATCTGCCTCGCAGGCATAAGGACCCGAGTTTGATCCCCGGTACAAAAAAAAAAAAGAAATCAACCAATAACAAATGCTGGTGGGGTTGTGGAGAAAAAGGAACCCTTTTCCACTGTTGGTGGGAGTGCAGGCTGGTGCAACCACTGTGGAAATCAGTATGGAGATACCTCAAAGAACTAGGGCTAGAGGTCCCATTTGACCCAGCTATTTCCCTGCTGGGGATCTTCCTAAAAGAATTAAAAGAATCTTACCACAGCGATATATGCACAGCCATGTTAATAGTGGCACAGTTTGTAATAGTTAAATCTTGGAAACAGCCCAAATGTCCATTAACTGGAGATTGGATAAAGAAGATATTTTTTTTTTAAAAAAAATAAAATGTAGTACTACTCACACATAAAGAATGATAAACTAGAGACATTTATAGCTAAATGGATGGGCCTTGTGACTATACTCTTAAGTGAAATAAATAGGACACATGTGTAAATACTGAATTGTTTCTCTGGTGTGAGAAACTGAAAGTGTAAATGAGGACCAAAATGTATAATTGATATTGTGAAATAGGAAGAAAATGTTCAAAGGGAAAGGGGAGCTAGGGAGAGGGGTGGGCAAAAGTAAAGAAGGGAAAGAAAAAATGAGAAAAGAAGGAAAAAATGGAAAAAGTCTTTGTAAATAGGGAAGGGTGGAGGGGTTGAAAGGAGGGCAGGGGAATGGGAAAAATATAAGAACCAAGATATATCATGTGCAAGTATAAATTCCCAATGGTAAATGCAATCATAATATATACCTTAAATGTACCAGTAAACTTAATGAATTTTATATATATATATATATCTCGAAAGAAATATATAAATTTAACCCTTAAAGAGTGCTGGAAGGAACATTACAGCCAGCATCCTTTCCTCTGTGGGGTTAATTGAGAAATCCTGGGCCAGTGTCTCTCTCAGGACCCTGAGATCTGCCTGTGTACAGGAGAGAGACTTTGAAGGTCGTGTAGAGGAGCCTGAGCCTTCAGTTGACCAACTTGAGTTACAGGCAGCCCTTCTAAACAAATTGAGTTTGTAAGTCAAGAGTCCACTGCAATTGACTAGTATCCACTAATACAAGTAAATGACAGAGCTAATGTTATTTGAAGCACATGGGTTCAGGAAATACTTGTTAAATTCTAAAGTAGGCAGCATTAATCTCTATGGCAAAAAGCCTGTCAGTAGTTGTGACCAGGTAAATCGGGAGGGGTTGCACTGCAAGTAGACACAAGGTAATGTTTCTGAGGTATACATTTGTTAGACTCAACAGACCAGACAGTGAAAATGAATCCACTTATTGTATGTAAATTATACATTAATAAAGATTAAGAAAGTTTTAGAAAGTATTCTTACATATGACCAAAAATATATTCAACCCCTTGGAAAAATAAGCATATGTAAACATCCAATACCTTTCCAAATACCTATTTCATACATAAATCTATTGAAAATGAATACTATAGTACTTAATATTGAAACACATTGGATGTGGTCAAAGATGTTTTCCTAACTGTGAAATTTCATGATTTAAGAGAAATAAAATAATTAAATAAAAAAGCATTAAGACACTTGTAGCTGCTAAAAGTGCAGGAGAATGGATATAAATATTTGAGTTAGGAAAGAGTTAACAACTTTTTAGACTTTTCTGCATGGAATATTTATTTATTTATTTATTTTCTGACACATTACTTTTTTTTTTTTTTTTTTTTGATACTGGGGATCGAACTCAGGTCTTTGCGCTTACAAGGCAGGCGGTGGAACCATTGAGCTAAATCCCCGGCCCATATTACTGTTTTTTAATATAATGATAATTGCATTACATCAAGATTTCATACATGGCAAAATATGGATAATGATCAAAAGTTTCCAAATGTATGTACTTGCTACATGTTAAGGTCAAAATATAAGTTAAGGATTTGGTTTTTTTCTTTTTGTTTTTTTTGTTTTGAATTTACATTAAATGTTTTTTAAAGGCTGTTACATGAAAAAAGAACACAACACAGATTACATTATAATGACCAAGACAGTGTTCTACATGACAGAAATCAAAACAAAACAAATGTATACAGTAAATATACCAGTGCTGAACACAGTACTTGAAATTTAACCCAAGCTGCATATGCATAAAATGATCTGACTACAGGATTATGCAAAATAAATTTTTTTAGAACACCAGAATGTCATCCATTCGGACTATAAAGTGAGTTATTCCCCTAAAGAGTATTTTGGGACAATTTCTGTATGACGTGAAAAGAACTGACATAACACTTAAATACTACAGAAATAATTGAAAACATATTTTTAATGCAGTTCTCTATAAAATGTACAGTTAATCTTATTACTTAAAAAACTGAAAAGCAAAAGACCACCCTGAATTATGATGAAAACCTCAACAAAGAAAAATGCTCATCATTTGGATATCATTGGCAGAAAACTGATAAGATTTTGTTGAGGGGAACAAAGAAGGTATCTAATGAAGTCATTCATGTAAAATTTGTTCAAAAATGTTCATAAAGTTGTAAATTTCTGCTTGTAACATCTTAAACACACTTTCTACTATTTAACTGGAGGACAAAAGAATATCTTGAAGAAAGTTTTCTCAAAATGAGGTTCAAAAGTCCAAAAGAGTTCTAATGTGGGCTCAATAATAAATATGGTAAGCAAACACCCTGGGTGATTATTCTACACTCTGAAATGCCGTATGGAAAAGAACAACACTTAAAAGCAAGATCCTAAACATATATCTGACATGTTAGAATTCTCTATAAATTTATGTTGTGAATAAATTCTGCTTTTTGTTTTAAAACAAGTTCCAGGCATTAAGAGAAACGTACATGCCTTAGAAATGAACAGGAGAATGTCTGTAAACATTTTCCTTTGATGTTTTCATTAGTTTCAAACTAAATTATATGAAGAAAAGACAATACATGAGTACAAGCTTTGGGGCATCTAAAAATGGGTAAAAGATAATTTCTTAGGGCTGGGGATTTAGCTCGGTGGCTTCACCACCTGCTGTGGAAGCACAAGGACCTGAGTTCAATCCCTGGTACGAAAAAAAAAAAAAGATAATTTCTTAAATGTTTACAAATTTTAAATCATTCTGAATTTAAAACTAGATCATTAAGTAAAATTAGGATGCTATATATCATCCTTCTGTTTTAGTATCATTTTTATGCCAAGGATGTGGAAGGTAACCATCATCATCTAAATATAAATAAGTTATAATGGTACAATCTTAGTTTAATTTAATTTTAATGATCTAGTTTTAAATTTAGAACAATTTAAAATTTATAAACATTTTTTTTTTTTGGTACCAGGGATCAAACTCGGGTCCTTGTGCTTGCACAGCAGGCAGCAAAACCACTGAGCCAAATCCCCAGCCCTATAAACATTTAATAAATTATCTTTTAATCTTTTTCAGATGTCCCATTTCATGAGAACTATTACCTTTCCAAAGCTTGTAGTCATATATTGTATTTTCTTCATATAAAAAAGATACAAGTATGTGTGTTTTTATTCACAATTGTTGGTATTTTTTTGGATTTTCCTAAAGATTACATAAATTGACACCAAAAGGTGGTCAGTTTCAAAAGTGTAGTTGGAGAGAAACTAACATAGGTAAGATATTTTACTGAAAAGACAAATTGTTTTCTTGTATCATAAGTGAAAAGAGAAAATATTAGGCATTATGTCCCACTCAACAAATGGAATGTACATACAAGTGTGGTTAAAAGTGATTGCCTCATTGTTATTTAAATCAGTTCATAAAAATCTAATCTATGAACAAAAAGTTCCATATTCTCTACTACAGACTATAAGAATCAAGTATTACATCTAAATATAGCTTCAAAACAATAAATTAAAATTAGCTTCCTGACATCTCTGAAATGGTTAATTCTATCTAGGCTGCTAACAAGTTTTTCCAAGCATTAAATAGGAACTTAAGGAAAATGCATAGTTGAAAAATGGGGATCAGACCCCTTCTTCATACATCATAAGATGATTGATATACTCAAAACCTGCAAATTCATATCTGTCAAGCTCCCTCACGACATCATTATCATCTGGGGTCAACTGGACAGGTTCGTTAGTAAATTCAGGATCAGAGTTGTCCAAACCGAATCGCTCAGAAATATTTGAGGGGGTTTTTTTTTGTTTTTTTTCCAGAAGAAACATTTATTTATATTTTCAGTGGACTAAAAAAGGTTTTAAACTGTCACAGTTAAAATTTTATGCTTCCAAAAATATCATATAATTAGTGCAGTTAACTTAAAGCTTCAGGTATTAATTAACTTCATTTAGACTTCTTAAAAAACCAACACAAACATACTTTCTAGAGTGCAAAATGCTTATTAAATACTTCAGTAGCACAGAAGCAGTTGGTTTTGAAGTATAGGAATCCTTTTCTGAATTGCCACCACACAGAGATACCCATTGACAGCAATGGGTGTGGAACAGAACTGCCAGCTCTGGGCAATTGCAACACTGAGATTTTGTGTTCAGTCTCTTCTCCTCTTAGGATGACCCACTACTTGTATAAGCTCATGGTTGGACTCTGGTACATGCACATATATGCATTGCAAAGAAGTCTGCGAGCACAGCCTTGGATTCTCCTGGAGTCCAAGGAGTGTAGGTCCTCAGGAGACATCTTCAGGTACTCGGCCACTTCCGGGCAGGGGGTCACCTGGGGAATGTTGAAGCCATCCTGGCCACCATCCCGGTCAGCCATACTGTCAAAGCAGAGCCAGGCAGAATCGTCCTTCCCATACTTCACAAATGCAACGTAACGGCTTGTTTCTATGCAGAGAACAGCAAACAACTCCATCTTCTGGCAGGGTATGCAGCCGTGTCTCCAGTCCCAGTCAGGCAAATCTTTGGGGAGTGACACTGGGTTATATTTATGATTCAACCTCTTGGGATGAAGGTGGACTTGAGTGTTGCAGGTTTTACAAAAGTGCTTGATCTTTCCAGCTGAGATGTCTGGATCATCATACCGCTCTCTTCACTCATACATGGAGAGCCCTCCGCAGATCCGGCACTGTCTGGGAGTATCTTCAAGTAAATCTGTTATATTTAATTCCAAAGAAGGAAAAATTTTAAAAAATAATTTAAAGTCTTTTCCAAATCGAGGCATCTGAATAATCCGACATGATGGTGCCTCTGCAAATTTCAGGTTACTGTAGATAAACGACCATTCTAATAAATGTTGAATTGTAGGAACTCCAACTTTTTCATTTTTTTCAATAAAAATTTGATGGAAGTAACAATCTTGTACTTTTTGACCTGCTGATCTTATTTTTAACAATGGTTCTACCCTTAAAGTGTGGTGAAACAGGATATTTAAGAATTCTTCAGGATCTTTTTCTTCACAGGTAAATCCTGATGCAGGTTCAACTTTTTCAAGTATTTTCCTCAGTTTCATAATTTTTGTGGCACATCCATATCCATATATTCTCAGAGGATTAACAATTTCTGTCCTCAGTAGTTCTTGTGTTTCACTGTAATACTCTACATCATTCTTTTCTTTGGGTCTAAGTAATACAGTGTCCAGAACAGAACTAAAAGCAAATAAGCAAAATAAGGTTGAATCTAAGTAACAAGAATTGTAATGACCCTGGATCCCTTTCTTCTTTCCAATCATTATCTCCAAACCTTCTTTTTCCATTTTTGGTGGAGTGTTTTCTTCTACCACTTCACTTAAATAGCCTCCAAATTCTAAGGAGTTGCAGCGCTCAATCTGCTTGGAGACAGGCTGCAGGAATGCAAACCTAGAGTCTGGCCAGCAGCTCTTCAGTTTCACGAACAGCGCCGTCTTCGGGGCACAGGTGAAATATCGAGTGACCCTGAAGGTTCCATCTGTGCAGCCTGTGCATTTGTTCTCCAGTTCCAGTCCAGCTAGAACTTCATTGAGCCCCGGTGGCTGACCAATCCAGCGGATGACCCCATAAAAAGGAGGATTCTCCTTCACTTCAGCCAGTGAGCCCACTTCCAGGCCATGTGATCCATTTAAGGTATAAAATAATTCAGATCTATTTCTATTTCCAGGGTCGGAGGTAGATTCTGTAGCCTTTGGTTTATTATGGCTGGATGAACCTTTGTCCCCAACACCTCGTGACATAAAGGCAAGTTTGGGAGGTCTCCTTTGCAGTGTCATACTATCTGGGATGATATCATTGATGTACAAGAGAATTGTACTTTCAACACTTGCAAAACTACAAAGCTGTACTCCATCAAACTTTCCATCCCAGTTGCCAATAGGGTTATCCATGTCCACACCAACAAAATATCCTAAGCTCACTTTTCCTGGCAAAACATCACAGAATGTAACTGTTCCAGATTCTATAGTTTTTCCAACCTTCAAAGAAACTCTGGAGTTTATTTCCGTAGGGGGAAGTTCAACCTGCATTGTGTCCACTGGACCTGCATAATCACTTTCTGGTCCATTGTCATCATCTTCTATGATTTCTAGCTTGTCTGATGCAACGAATACTCCATAATCTTCATCACACCGAAAAAGCTGTTTCTGTTGATATACTCCATCAGTGAAATCTTGACCACGACCTTCTTCCTCCGACGTGCGGGCTCCCGTGCAGCCAAACCTGCTACCTGAGATATTTGGTTTAAATGGAGGCACCACCTGCTTTTGTTCCGTCATGTCCCAGTCCACATTTTGAAAGAATGGATGCTCCTGAATATCACCAAAGCCCCTGTGAGGATGGCAACCCAGTCGTTCTTTTGGGTATTTGTTTAGAAAATCCTTTTTCACTGCTTTCACAGCATACATACAATTTGATTCTTTCTGTTGGACTAACAGTACTTTCCCATAACTTCCTCTGCCAATCACTTGGAGCAAATCAAAGTCCTCAACACCTAAGCCAGATGAAGCTTTGCCACTTTCCCCGGTGTTCCTTGCCTCATTCTCTTCATCAGCTTGTTCTAAAGCCTCATGAGTTGAAAGGTTATGTGGGATCGCTGTGTGTGCAGGGTCTGAAGCCATGGATGATGGATCGACTGGCATCGTGGTCTCTGATGGTAAAGAACACTGCCCACATTCACTTGTTATAAGTTTGTGGCACTTCTTGTGAACTGGGAGTTTACAGTCTGTGCACTTATACATCTGGTGGCCAAGTCCCCCTACACAGTCTGTGCAGACAGCACAGTGAGTTCTCCTGCTGAAGCGTTTGGCCTGAAAAGTGTGGCCATTCACATAAATACAGCTTTCTCCAGCAGCCTGCAGCTCTGTGGTGGATGGATTTCTCTACTCCTGGACAAGGCACTTTAGGATGTTCTGGTAAACAAGGTGATGAATGAATTAAGAGGTCAGAATCTTTCTTTAGCTTAGAAACCCTAATGGCCTCTTCTAATTCCAACTGAGGTGACACAGTGTCCAGGTCTCCTCCCTCCTCTACCCAGTGTGTGGTGAAAAGATGTTTATTGTCTAAACACCACACATCTTGATCTTTATCACACAGGCCCTCAAAGGGGATGGAATTCTCAAGTGATCTTGTCATGATGTCCCTTCCCAAAATCAGGGCTGATCGGGTAGAGATGTAGGTGGTGGAGGTGCTTAGGAAGAAGGGACCATAGACGGGTTGGCTGCCCAGGGAAACAGGCAGGCAGAGCTCAGAGAACGAGAGCGGCCTGACTGTCTACAGGGACCACACTGGCCGGAATCCTGCAAGGCTCTTTGTGAAGTTGTTTCCAATAGTGCCGGCCAGGCCTGGACGGATGTACACCAGGCTTCTCAGTGTCTCTCTGGGGCCGGTGGCTGTGATTTTGGTCTCCCTCCCTGGACTTTGACTCTCTAGGTTTTCTGTGCCAGGCTCTGGAGAGGCCTGCCCAGAGGTACTGGGTGTTTCTGGGCCTGGTGATACTTGCCCCACGCTCTTCCCAGTTTCTGTGCCATTGGTATTTGTGCTTAGGGAGACTTCACTGGGGTACCTTGATTTTGGTAGGTCACTGGTGGTCACTCCTGGGGAGACCATCCCTGGGGTGTCTGTGACAGTTGTGTGGTGCTGCAGCATGGCCTGCAGCATCTGGATGGAGTCAGCCATCTTCTTAATCTTTCACAGATACTTTCTCTACCTGGGGTCTTGAGGCTGTGGCCTCTCGAAGTGGAGAAGCAGTTCAGCATATTCGCTGTTGACCGTCTCTGGCCAAGTGAGCTTGGGAGACAGCAGTTCCAAGATTGTGACACCCGTTAGCAAGGGTTCCAAGTTCTGTTTGGAGATGTTGCCAAGGAAGTGACCTCATGTCTTGGGGTTCCATAACCTGAGTCTCCATGTAATAGAAAAGCCTATAGCCCTGTAGGGATAGAGACCCCTAGGCAGGGAGAGATGAGCCCCCCCACCAAAGGACTTCAGATAGCTGGCAGAACAGGCTTAACCACCAATAAAAAGCTGACAGTCTACTGAGCATACACCTCCTCTTCATGCTGTACCCTGCAAAGCTTGGTTTGCTAAGATCAAAAGGAAAAAGAACCTTGGCCCTAAGATGTAAAAGGCCCCTGAAAAGATCCTTCCTTGTTGTCCCTAGTAATGAGCTAAGTTAATCATTAACCAATCAAGTAGGGGAGCCCTCAGCCTAGAGGCAGGATAGGCCCCCAACTACTACAAAACCAGCATCTTGAGCCCCCCTGCAACGGTGGCTCTGTTTCAGGCACCCCTGCCTGTCTCTCTGTGAGAAGGCAGCTGTACTCTTGCATGCTTGCTCAGTAAAAGTACGACTTTGCTTCTATGCTTTCAGTCTCTATCTGATTCTTCCACAACCTTCTGCGTCGTCGGGAGATTCAGGCCCGGGACTGTGGGGACTCTCCCCCTGTCTCCCCGCCCGTGACAGCCATTTTTTTTTCATACTAAATAAATCAGTGGCCACTTATTTTGTTATTTTTATCTAAGTATCTATGAATATTTTTTTCTATTTCTCATCTATCTGTTAGTTTTTCACTTTTGCATTACTGGGGCTTGTACTCTGCATCTCCTCAGTGAACTATATCCTCAGACATTTTACTCCAGATACTCACTAAGGGTCTCACTAACTCACCAAATTGGTCAAGCTGGACTCCACCATGTGACCTTCTAACCTCAGCTGTCCAGCGTGCTGGGACTGCAGTCACACACCATCCTGCCTGATTCATTGTGCAACTACAGTGGTCTGGGGTGGCTTTATTGCAGATATTTTCTTCACTTTTCCAATGGGCTTCCATTTTCATCAAGGAGCTTGAGAGAGGCCCTCTCTCTGATGCTCACTTCTGCTCTGTCTTCTGGAGCTCAGAACGGTGTCCTTTATGACCCCCTGCACCTCTGTGCTGTGGATCCAAATACTGTCTCAGTGCAGCCACCGGGGTGGGGGAGAGTGGTGCTGCTGGCGCCCACGCAGCTCACCTCCTCCGCACTGTGGGGGGGCTCTGCTCCTCGAGTTTTTTTGCTGTTTTGCACTGTGAAGTACATCTGAGGATTTTATGTGGCTATGGTGTCCCTGGGCCTACTCTAGAAAGTTGTATAACAAATTTCTTCTACTTGAGGGTCAACCTGATACCAGCAACGTTGAGCTATTGAAATCTTGATTTCAGGATCTGCAAAGAGGTGAACCTGAAGAAGATAGCCTGTATAGGACAGTCCCCTTTGGAGCACTGCTTGTTTACCCTTCATGACTGTGCAGCCAGCTGGGAGCAGCAGCGTTTATCAGGAAGAAAGTATCAGGTCACATGTTGCCAGCAAATTGTTGTTGTTTTTTTAAGTTCTTTTATTGGTACATTTTAGGTATACAATTCGTTTACATTTATCATTGGGTGTTTGTACCTGTACATGATATATCTTGGTTCTTTTTTTTTTTCCCCGTTACCTGTGCGCCCTTCACCCCCTCCACCCTTCCCTGTTTACATAAATTTCATTTCCATTTTTTTTCTTTTCTCATAGTTTTTCCTTTCCCACTTTTCCTTTCCCCTTCCCCTCCCTTCAGTCCTTCGTCTTTGGACCTTTTTCCCTATTTCAAATTATCAATTATTCATTTTAATCATTTTAACCCTTGTTTGCACTATCAGTTTCTCACACTAGTGAAACTATTTGGTATTTACACGTGTGTCCTATTTATTTCACTTAAGAGTATGGCCTCGATATGCATTCATTTAGCTATAAATGACTAGTTTTTCATTCTTTATGGCTGAGTAGTACTCCATTTTATAAAAAAAACACATTTTCTTTATCCAGTTTCCAGTTGATGGGCACTTGGGCTGCTTCCAAGCTTTAGCTATTACAAACTGTGCCGCTATGAACATGGGTGCACATATATCACTGTGGTATGATTCTTTTAATTCTTTTGGGAAGATCCCCAGCAGGGGAATAGCTGGGTCAAATGGGACCTCTAGTCCTATTTCTTTGAGGTATCTCCATACTGACTACATGGAATATTTATTACCTATTTTGTTTTAACTTTTGTTGGTGTGTATATATTGCGACTTTAGGAAATGATCAAATAAATCACCACCTTTGTTTTATTTCATAGTATTTAATGCCTTTAACAGGATATTATGTAGCAGGTTTGATAAAGATTTACTGTATGCTTGTGGTTTCGCTGCCTCCTGTGCAAGCACAAGGACCCAAGTTCGATCCCCAGTACCCCCCCAAAAAAACATTTACTGTATTCTGGAGGCTGAGGGTTTTAGCTCAGTGGTAGTGTGCTGGCTAGCCTAGCCCTGAATTTGATACCTAGTGGCACAAAAATATAAAATAAAATATATTTGTATAAGATTTATTAGATCCTGGGCTCCTCAGGTGAAAGAATACATTGATGAATAGAACTATCAACATCTTAAAGCAGCTCAAGAAATGTGCTACTTTAAGCTACTTAAGAAATCAACAGACTTTGGTCTATTGTTTTTCAGTACCTGTATTCTGCTTCAAAGTTATATTATTCAGACATGAATAGGCTATAATATAATAGGTTTTATGTAACTTGACTAGCTTAAAGATTTCTCTCAGTAGTGAGATTTTATTTGTTCTTGTGTTTATGAATTTGATTGGAAACTTTTATAGATAATTTGTAGGTTTTCATTTGTGCAAGTATTGACTGGACAGCATCACACTAGAAGAATTAAACTAAAATGTTAAATTCTTCTAGGAGTGATACAATCTGAATTTCCGTAAATATTTCTGTTTAACCCAGCATATCAGTGTTCATGCCTCTTTTTGGAAGAGAGTGTGAATAACTGGTAATTTGTCTTCCAATTCACATGTGGGCACATGATAAAGAACCATACAATTAGATAGGTGTTATAAATAGTATATGGGAAAAAGACAAACCTCCTCATGTTTCCAAGATTTTATAGCATAGGCCCAGTGCAACCTTGGTCCTCTTTAATTTTGCTTTTTGGTCTAACCAGCTGACGCCCAGTTGAAAAGACTTATGTTCTTATGAGCCCACAAAAGCCTTAATGTTCATTCTCCAGCTACCTCCAATTTTGGGGAACACTGTGTGCCATCAGCAGCTTCAGTCCCCACCCTCTAACATTGATACTCATCTATCAAACTTGAGGCTGAGAGTGAGGGAGAGGAAGCCTCCAGATAAACATACAGCAGCGCCTAAACAGCTAATCACTCTAGGCTTCCGCTTCCAGGCCCTATAATTAGAAGTCCTTCTTTTCCTTGTATTCCCAGATGACGCAAATGCTTTTTGTGGCTTGGCACCTTGTTTGGGGCGTGGGTTTAGTTTATGGCCAGGCCAGAGTCTGGTTTAGTCTTCTGATGCTGCATAAATAGTTCTCAAGCCACTGTCTGCTCTGTTTGAATTTTTGCTTTTATGTATATGTGCCTTTAAACTCATTTTCTGGGGAGAAAAGCGGCGTACTATTTCCTCAATAGAATGTGTACGTAAGAGGCAATTGTAAATTAAAAGAAAGCACATGATTATGCAGTTCTGTACTAGCTGTTTCTTCCCCTTTTTTTCCTTTTTAAAATTTTTATTTTTATTAGTACATGTTTTCAGTACATAATGATTACATTCATCACGGGGAGTTGATACATGCAATGTATCTTAATTCATTTTTCATCCTTGTCTTTCCCCTCCTCTTTCCTGCTTTTTGAGGTTTTTAAATATTATTTTGAACATTTTGTGGAAAAAAGTAAATCTATTAGTGGGTTTTAGAAGCCTCATTTTTATGGCCAAGTTGGAAAAGAAAACGTTTGAGATACAATACACAGATGATAGTAGACATAATTTTTCAGTGGATTGTTTTGCCTAAAATTTGAATTGGTTCTACACAATAACACCTATGCAGATTAACGCCAGTTTGAAAAGCCATATTGATATGTATTCATCTGTGATTATCATTCATATATGAAACAGTTATTTTGCAAATTGAGCCTTTTATTAGAATGGTTATTCTGAATTAATGTTGATATAATTTTGAAAGAAATATTGTGAAGTTTGTCCTTAGTACACTAGAAATATAAATGTATTATAAATGACAGTTCACCTTATTAACTGATGAGTGTTTCTATTAAACAATTTGACAAGTGTTGAGAATCACATTTTTTGCAAGGAGGTGGAATCAGCAGACAGTAGGATGTTGTGGTTACTCATAACTTGGTATAAAAGAGTGGAGGATGGCGGCAGAAGCTGAGAGCCAACCACCTCCAGGCTTCTGAACCCAAAGGTTCTGCAAACAGTTCCAGGTTATCCAGCACATGGATAGAGACAACAGCATTTACCATAAGATTTGAGGGTTTTTTTCATTGAGCTCTGAGAGCTCTTGTTAACTAAGCAAGTGTTTGTGTTTATTGTTGTCGTTTGTACTGAACATTGTTAGTGTTGGGGTAATGGAAACCCACTTTTTTATTCTTATGACTTTCAGGGCTTTTGTTGGTGAAGGAGGATGGGGTAAAAAGCAGCAGAGGGGGGTGGCTCCACAGATTGGATTTGTGCAAATGACAGTCCCCATCGTCGCCCAGAAAGCTGTCAGCCACTGCATGTTTGCTGAACTCTTTCGAATAGCTCTTCCCTGGGTGGCAGTGGAAGTCCCACCCAGCTTGGTGTTAGATGAGAACTAGAATCTGTAAGTTATTCCGCCTACCAGGTTGACACAAGGGGCTTCCATTCTGGGTTTTGTAAGAGAAACATTTTATTCGTGACCACCATGTTCATGATAATACTTCCAATTTCTTTTAATGAATGTTGTCATGATTCAGAAAATTTCCAGCACTTTAATGGCAAAATTAATTGAGACTGTAAGGAAGTAGGTGCTGTATAAGGTAAATAAAGCTGTTAACCCTAAAAAATGGTGGAGGAAGGAATGGAAAAATACTGTCTATAAAGACAAAAGGTACTTATGACCAACTTTAGAGATTTATTGTTGGAATAACAATAAGGAAAGAATGTAAAGTGTGTCAGTGACCAAATGACCATTACTAGGTGCATAATGGGAATCGAGGTTATTAAATTATTTATAATAAATGCCCCTATTCATCATCTAAACTGAGTTCTCTTTGCAATAGCTAAGACACTAACATCTGATAGTTTAATGTAGTAACTAGAACTGTATCTTAACCAAAGAAAGCAGTTTCAACATTTCATCTTTTCCCTAAAGGACTACCTTGTCTCTACATAAATGCTTAATATTCTTTCATGCCTTTTTTCTCAATAAATGTTATAGTTTCATCTAAAATATTCACCAAAAGGCTCATGGGTTCAGAGGTGGGGGTTTAGGATGGTAATTAGATCACGGAACACTAAGCTCATCCATCAGTGGACTAATCCATTAATAAATTCATTGTTCAACGTGCTATTAGTAGGTGGGGCCTGGTAGGCGGAAATAGAAATGGCTTATTGGAGTTGTGACTTTGAAAGGTACTGTATATCATTTTTCTGGCTCTTCTCGGTTGTGCTTCCTTCCTGCCATGAGGTTCATACCTTTCCTCTGCCTTGCACTTCTGATAGGATGTTTCTGGCATGAGGCCAGCCAACTGTGGGCTGAAATCTCTGAAACTGTGAGCCCAAACAAACCTTTCCTCCTTTGAGTATATCAAGTATTTTGTCCTCAAAATAAAAAGTTGACTTCTGCTACAAGAAAGAAAAGTTTGGCAACAGTTAATGTGATTCCACTATGGAAAAGAAGACTAAGCTAGCAAGTGGTCCTTTTTATAGAAAAGTATAAAATTTGCACAAAATGCAAAGGAACAAACACACAAAGTTAGGTGTGTGTTTTATAATCTCTAGTGAGATTACAATTAATTAATCACAGTTATAATTACAATTAATATGTAATTAAAGAGGTATAGACCCAAATGAATAAATAAATAAATACAAATGGCAAGAAATAAACAAAAACAAGCATAAAAAATGATAAAATAGTGGACATAAATCATACCCTGTCATAAGTATACTAAATGTGAATGTACTAAAAACACCAATTAGAGGCTGGAGATTTAGCTCAGTGGTTTCGCTGCCTCCTGCACAAGCACAAGGACCCGAGTTCAATCCCCAGTACCAAAAAAAACAACAATAAAAGTCATGCTAAAAAAAAGACCCAAATCATATTGATAGATAGGAAATAAAAAAGGCAAATACATATACCAATCAAAACAAGTTTGGAATAGTTTTGTTAATTAGACAAAATAGACTTCAGAGTGAGGAAAAACACATTATTACTGTCCTAAAGGAAAAAACAGGTGTCACTAAAACCTCTAAATGTTAAAATAGAGAAACAGATTTGTGTTTATGATTGTAAGACCAAGCTTCTCAATGAATATCAGCCAGTTCTTGAATGAAAATAGTGCATCATTCCAGATCCAACATCAAGGTGAAGTAGATTGTGTTTTTGACTTTGATGGAATTATGGGAGCTAGAACTCTGATTGTTATCAGGGCTTACTTCAGCATTTAAGAAACTATGTAAACAGAAAACAGCCTGAGAAATGGGTAGTTTCATCCTCTTATGATAATGATTGATTCTGGTATGGCAGTTTCTGTTAATTAAGAACATTATGCTGTGTCCTCATCCAAATTATTCACTGGATCTTGCACTGTGCAACTTCTGTCTTTTCACCAAAGTCAAAATGATCATGAAAGGTGAACATTTTGAACTGATTCAGGACATCAAGGCAGCCAAGACAGTGCAACTAAACATGCTAATGAAAGACGACTTTCAGAAAATGGCAAGAATGATGGGATAAATGTGTTTCAAAGGAGGAGGAATATTTTCAGGGGGATTAATGGCAGTGTGTCTTTTATTTTCAGTAATTTTTTACTATTAGTAAAATTTTAAAAAGTAAGCATTCATCATATTTGTGATAACAATAATGTACTGCCTACTTATAAAAGCTAGATTTTGCAAGTTTTCACCATAGAGAAATAATAAATGTTTGAGAAGATGGGTATGTTTAAGTGGATTCAAACATTATATAGCATATACATGTATCAAAACATCTTATGGTATTAAGATATAAACTTTCTGTATCTACTTATCACTGAAAACATTTAATAAAAGATTAACCAATGGGGGAAAAGCAGCAATGGCTTTGTTAGTTTGTATTGAATGGTTTATATTTACTCTTGGTTTTGGGGATTGAGTCCAGGTCTTCTCTCATGCTGAACATGCCTCTACGAATACTGTTTTAAATATCCAAATGGATCTACCAAACAAATCTCATTCCCAGAAATATGGCTCATTGTAAGCTATGTTCATTTCGAATGGAAATTTGATAAGTGTGTTATTTCTTGGGTCAGTTTATGACAGTGGTGGCGAGCCTAGCACGCGTGCAGCAGCAGGCTGTTTGTATCATTGAAAGTTCTGTTGTTATGTTTTTTTCTTAATGTATGAGTTGTTTTTTCTAAACCAAAACCTGTGTTCAGGTTTAATTTCAGTGTTGGCACTTTGTGATAAATCAGAGGGTTTTGAGTTGCAGTTTGGGTACTCAGTCTCTTAAAAAGTTCACCATCACTAATTTAAGAACTGTGAATTGAAAACAAAAACTAAAAGCAAAATCATGAAACTTCTGTAAGAAAACCAAATATCTTAATGACCTTGGATGACATCAAAATGAAGAACCAACACTGGGAAAGGCACTGTATAAGCAGTTTCAATACATATCACGGTAGCACAGATATAAATTTCATTTTATTTTTTGAGACAAGGTCTGACTATTTGTTGAGGCTGGACTAGAACCTCTGAGTTTGAGTGTGTCAGCCTCCTGAGTAAACTGGCTTACAAGTGTGTGATACCACACTCACCTTAGTAGAGACAAATTTTAAGCTGGTGAATTAAGTGGGGGAGATTAGTGATTTGACCAGTTGATAAACTGGCACTTAGAATTCAAGTTGGGTTCTCTAGTGTGAGAAACTGCAAGTGTAACTAAGGACTAAAAGGTATAATAGATAATGTGAAATAGGAAGAAAAGGGGCAAAGGGGAAGGGGAAGTGGGAGGGGTAGGGGAAAGGAAAGAAGGGAATGGAATTAATATGAGAAAAAGAAAAAATGGAAATGAAGTCTTTGTAGATAGAGAGGGGTGGAGGGGTTGAAGGCAGGGCAGGGGAATGGGGAAAAAATAAGAACCAAGATGGATTATGTAAAGGTGAAAATTTCCAATGATGAATGTCATTATATTGTATACCTTAAATGTACCAATATAATTAATAAAAAAAAAGAATTCAAGTTGGGAAAAATTACAAAAATTGGGACTAAGTTTTGATTCTGTGGAATGACATCATTTTCACATTCATTTAAAAAAATTACATGCAGCAGGAGGATCGCCGTGAGTTTGAGGCCACCCAGGGCTATGTAGTGAGTTCAATAACTATATAGCAAGACCTATCTCAAAAAAACAAAACAAAACAAAACAATTATGATGAACATTGTAACTTGAGACATATAACATCTCTCAACAATTATGATAGGAAAATATCATAATACTTTCACATCTGTTATTTGTATTTTGCTGGTTTAATGCTGTGGCACTAAATTGGTACTGACAGGAAAAATATATTTAGACTTAACTTTTTTATTTTGAAAATTTTATATCCTTAGTAATTTTTTGATTAATATTTTAAAATGTGTAGTTTAAAAAAATACTCCATCCACATATCCAGTCATTTTTATTTTTGCCTTTTGTTTTTTGTCTTCCAGGAATGCTGTTAGTCACAACAGATACCCTTGGCCATGACTTTCATGTCTTCCAAATTCTGACCCATCCTTGGTCCTCATCACAAAGTGCTATCCACCATCTGTACACTCTTCACAGGGGTGAAACTGAAGCCAAAGTAAGTTGTTAATTTTTCAGAAGGTTGATTTCTTTTGTGTAATATGATATCTAATCTGGTTGGTTATTTATATCACATTGGAACTCAGTGTTTGTCAGAAAGTATTGTTCTCTGACAGTGGGTTAGATTAAATTTTAAAAATGTCCCATTTGACCCAATAAATACATAAACAATAGATTAACACCTTATAATTAAAATTCAGTGATTTTTGTTAAAACAGGAGTTCATTTTATCCTGGTCTTGCCAAACTAATACTATTTCTTGCTCCAGAGAAAACTTCTTTCATTCAACTAAGAATCTCTCCAAACTTAACATTTTGATTTTATACATATACACACACACACACACATTCACATATGTGTACACACACAGATATTTACACACATATTAACATATCCATATTCACGTATATGTACACGCATACATATATACACACATTCACACATATACACATACATATATGTATACACATATACACACATTCACAAATACACAAAAATAATTCAGTTTTATAATAAATATGGGCATATAGATAACACCATCAGGAGTTCACAATGACTGTTGATTATTTGTATGTATGTATGTTTGTTTTTGAGACAGGGTCTCCCTTTGTAATTCAGGATGGCCTTTAACTCACTATGTAGCCGAGGCTGGCCTCAGCCTCCTGAGTGCTGAGATTACAGGCGTGCACCACCACACCCAGCCACAATGGCTATTGAAACCTGATTGTATGCATCTCTTTTCCACCACTTCATTTAGTGATATCACTTTGGTAGTTTAAAATCACCTGTGCTGGGTATATTTGATCAGGAAAATTGACAAACACTGCATATCAGGGCTGGGCTATTTTTTCCCCAGAGAACCAGTTTTTAAATGTCTATACACACAACTACACAAACATGCATTCCCCCCAATTTACTGAGTGATATATTGTGCACCATGTTAAATGATTTAAGTACATTCTTTGTTTAATGTGTACTTAATATTTTTACTATCACATTGTATAGATACTGTACATTATCTTAATAGCCTAAAATCCCAAAAAGCTTGTTTCACTGAGCTGCTTTTGATGTATTTACAGTACACCACCATATGTTTGTCACTGTAGGTGATAGCCTGTTGACCCTATACTATTTATAGGATTGTCCATCCTTTCTCAACAGTCTAAAGTACTGTTTCTCTTCAATTTCCACCAAAGCAAGTGACTGTAATAAAATGAAACATCTTAAATACTGTATATAGAAATCAGTGAGTTCAAAATGATATATAACAAAAAATTGGGTAGCCTGTTATTATTGTGAATATTGATAAAATATCTACCATTTATCCTGCTTTTCTTCTATCAAGTTAATAATACAACCACATGGTTAATGAGAGGACATTTTTCTGTTGAATTCCAACATAAAAAAATAAACATTAGAAAATAATTGTTTTCAATTATGGACCTATTCAATAATCATCTGTGTTAGTTTTTAGCTGATGAATCTTAGCCTTACTCAGGTGAAACAGTCATATATTGTGTGCTTATTAATATGATGTAAGAGGGTATATACATCATCAATGAATTACTCTGTCCAGCCCTTTAAATTAAACCTATATCTAGTTCAGCTTCTAAATATAATTAGCACTCTACAGAAAATACATAAATTTGTGACAAGTTAAACAACACCATCAGAATGCAAATAGCCAATTCTAAAATGTAGGAAGTTCTACAGTATAAATGTGATCTAGGTGGTGGCTCACACCCGTAATTCCAGCACTTGGGAGGCTGAGGCAGGAGGACTGCCACAAGTTCAAGGTCAGCCTGGGCTACATGTAAGTTTAAGACCAGCCTGAAGTACATAGCAAGACCTTGTCTCAAGCCTCAATCCCCAAAAGTGACCTAATTTCTTTAACAAGTAATTGTAATGGGAAAATAAAAGTTGATTTGTAGTGGGGGAAAGGTATACTGTTACAGATTAAAGGAGATATTGGAGAATATTATCTAAGTGCAAAGTGTAGACTTCACTTGCATCCTTTCTCATATAAACCCAGATTTAAAAGATATTTTTCATATAAGTGGTTATTTATTTATTTATTTATTTTGTAATGGGATTTAAACCCAGGTCCCTGAGCTACATTCCCAACTTTAAAATTTTTATTTTATTATTATTTTTATTTTGAGACAGTGTTTTGCTGAATTGCTCAGGATGGACTTGAAGTTCATCCTCATTCCTCAGCCTCCCACAGTGCTGAGAGAGATTTTTTTTGGCTTATTAAATAATTAAAGAATTTTTCTTTATCTTTTAGTGAAACAGTATTGTGATACAAAGATAATCTGGAATTTAAAGTAAAATAATCTAGCAGTAGAGGAGGTTTGACGAGGTAATACAACAAATGACACAAAAGGAAGGATGGTCCTGTTGATTACAAGAGATATGTGAAACATGTCATGTGAATGGATTTGTGAACTTTGTACCCTAAGTTAAACAAAAAATGAAGAGACATTTTTGAGACACTTGGAAAATATTACCCAGGATCTGGGTATTACATGATATTTATTAAGTATTATTAACCTGCTGGGTGTATAATTATATTGTAGTTATGTTGTTTTAAAAAAATCTTTATACGTTAGGCATACAACCCAAAGTGTTAAGAGGTCAAATCATATGATATTTTTAATCTGTGTTAAAATTTTCTGTCAAAAAAGTGACAAGATTCGTAAGATTTTCAATATGTTAATAATTATTGAAGATTGGTGATGTCCGTATAATGTGGTACATTGTACTATTTTGTAGATGTTTGGAAATGTCTCTAAAAGAATGTAAAAATAAAACCCTTTAACAGCATTATGCAGTTTTGTTTATTTTAGCTTTATAACATGATTTACCATTCATTTTCTAGCATTTTCCTAGCTATTGTCTTTAGGCTTTTTGGAGTTATATAAGAAATCATGTGGAGTTTTTTGGGGGAAGGCATTCCATTGAAATTACATTTTTATAGTTAGAACTGACATTCCTACATTATAGAAGTTTTTCATGTAGGAATTACTACATAGTCATTGTAGTATAGCTAAACTGTTGATTATTTTATTCCAAATTTCTATCTTCTTACTTTGGTAGACTCTTATGAGATCAAATAGTTTTTCAGTGAATTTTCTTTGTGGAATGTTTTATGGAAAGTCACAGTTTTTTACTTTTTTTCAGTTTTGTTTTTCTATCTTATCACTTGGCTAGACACTCTGTGCCATTTGTGCAGTTGTAATAGTGATCTCTTATCTTTTATTTTCTTTTTCTTTGTCTCTATCATTTTGCTCTATTTTTAGCATCTTTTTGATTTTACAAGTAATACATAAAACTTTTGAAAAAATGTATTTTATTTTTTAAATGTAAGTTTTACACAATTCTGTGTAAAGACTTTATTATATCTCTTTCACAAAATGCCTATATGTACATTATAATTTGCTAAGATTAATAAAATTGATTTCTCAGATTTCTGGTTAGAAGTGTATCATTTGGATCATAACCTACACTTAGACACTGATTCACGTTAAGAATTTCACTGTATATATCCTCTCCTTATCTAGTAGAATTAATAATTTTTAAAGTGCCAGTTATCTTTTGCTCCACTAAAGTTCTTATTTGTATTTTTTTTTTTTTTTTTGCCAACTGCTAAACCAGGAACAGGGAATATTTAGGCAGACTAGTCCCTGCTAGAGTGGGGCTGAGAGACACAGAGCTGGGTTTCTTGTTTTTGTTCTTTGTTTTTGTGATCTCTCAAGGCCACCAAAACTCAGAAGGGTCATGGTCACAAGTTCTGACATCGATATTCTAGGAAGGTAAAGTCCAAGGAAAGAATAATAAATAAAGCTAAGAGAGTTAGAATTTGAAGATATGTAGCGTCTTAGGGCTCTGGATACTTTTGTTTTGTTTTGTTTTTGTTTTTTGGTACTAGGGATCAAACTCTGGACCTTGCGCTTGCGAGGCAGGTGGCGGAACCACTGAGCTAAATCCCTGGCCCTCTTGTTTGTAGTTTGATGGGCTATTTGTCCCTTTTGAATAATACTGGGGTTTCTTTTAAAAAATAAAATATACCTTGGATTCTCATGTTCTTAAGCTCTTCAGCAGATCCAGATGGCTCCTTTTTTCCCCCTGAATCATTTAAAAGTTGGCTGTCAAAATTGTTATCCTTAATGTTTGAAAATGTATTTACTACAAATGATAAAACTCTTCTTCTGAACCCTAAAATAACCATCAAAATACAAATCCATAAATTTATGCCACCTGACATTCATACCCCATTTAAGTTTCACCATTTGTCCCAATAACCAGCAAAAGGATCTAGTTCAGGAAACTGTTGTCATTCTTCATTATGGAGTCGTTCATCATTTGTTTGCCATTTATGATTTCAGCAGTTTTAAATATTGTAGCCTATGTACTTTGTAGAACATGCCTCAGTATTTGTCTGGTATTTTCTCATGACTAGACTTAGGATATTTGGCAAGAATGTTACTGTTCTCATTGCATCCCATCAGGTCACCTATGAGTTTGACTTATGTCATAAAATTTTCAGCTCATAGATTTCTGTTTGTTAAAATGTGTTCTATTTGTTTAATAATTGTTAATTTTCTTCCTCAGAATGTCCCAAATCTGACCAGTGAGAACTTATTAAGGGAACATCTGTCTCTTTTGACATATCTCAATCACTTTGGAACATTCCTCACTTCACGTCACAACTAAGTTGCTTAATGTTTAGTTATGATTCATTTTTGTTTCTTTTAGTTTTAAATTAGATGGACATTTTAGGTAAAGATTTAATATTTACTTTATGCTTTATTAAACCCTGTCCTATCTGTTCTGTTGTTGGTATACTCTACCTCATCTATAACTATTTCATGTTTGAATATTTATTTAATTAATTAATTCTGAGGCAGAGTCTTGCTATGTGGTTCAGGCTGGCCTTGCACTCACTCTGTAGCCCAGGCTGACCTTAAACTTGTGGCAATCCTTGTGCCTCAGCCTCCTAAGTGCTGGGATTACAGGAATGCACCATCATGCCCAGCTATTTGAATATTTTAAACATTCAGTATCTCTTTTTGATATTTGGTTTTTGTTAGCATTATATACCATTTAATATATCTGCAAGTTCATTTTGGAAATAGAAATCTTGCTTAACTTTCTTGATGTCCCTCATCTTTGGAACAGTGCCTTGCATACTAGTTTATTTCAGTGCCTTAGTCTACTAGTTTATTTCTGACAGTGGTATTCATATTTTACAGGTAGACAAAACAGATCGAACGTATTAAAATGATTTTGGTCTAGGAAACACAGTGTAACTTGGAATTTCCAAACAGGTATCAATATCTAAGGATCTCATTTTGTGGCCATAAAATTAATTTTTATAAAATTATACTTAAAATTATTTTGATGTGATAAAATTTAACACTAATCATTAAATATGTATGGCACATGATCATCTAGCCATCTTCAAATTCTTCAAAATCATATTATTCTGAATTCTTCCAAGAAGTCTGAGGGTACTTTAATCAGACAGAGGGAAAAAGTATGTGGATTTAATTATGTTGAATTAAGTTGTTTTGTGGTATTTGACTTGGGATATCCTCTGCATCTGACAATAATTTTCTTCATAAAGCACATATGCAGTAAGAAAACTAGACCTTGTTTCGAAAGAACATATAAATCTTTTTTATTTCTCATACTACGGATTGAATCCTGGACTGACTTACCAACACCACCCCCACCACCCCCACCCCACCCCTGCCGCTTTATTTTATAACTTTGAGACCAGGACTGGCTAAATTGCCCAGACTGGATTTGAACTTGGGATCCTTCTTCCTTAGTTTTTCAGAGCACTGGGATTGCAAGTGTGCACCACCATGCCTGGCTATTACACATAAATCTGATAGGTATTTTACTCAGGTAGACTTTTCACTTTTGTATTTAACATGCTAATTTTGGTAAATAATGAAAATGATTTTGAGACATTTGTGCATCAGATAGTAGTTCTTGACCATATGAAAGTAGTCCTGCAAAACAGTACGATTAGTCCCTTGAATTGTCAAGGATAAAGGAATCTATTTGTTTAGTATTACCATCACTATTTGATGGTCATTTGAGATAAAACCAAAATTTTTACTGTGAATAGGTTACAAATACTAACTAGTTATGCTTATATTCAATTTTTTTTTTTTAGGTACCGGGGATTGAACTCAGGACCTTGCGCTTGCAAGGCAGGCGCAGTCCCACTGAGCTAAATCCCCGGCCCACTCATACTCAAATTTAACTGGACTTTCTATTATTTTTAAAACCTGACCACCCTTTGTGTAGCTTGTGGTCATGTGATTTTGTTTATTTTTTTTCAAAACTATTATTTTTATTGATATAATTGATAACTGTAAAATTCATTTCTTTTCTTTTTTGTTTTTTTTCATGAACAGAATCTTAGCTATGTAATTCAGGGTGGCCATGAACTCACTATGTAGCCCAGGCTGGCCTCAAACTCATGGCAGTCCTCCTGCCTCAGGTTCCTGGGATGATGGAATTACAGGCATGCACCATCATACCTGGCCTTAAAATTCATTTTTAAGTGTGCAGTTCGGAAGTTTTTAATATGTTCTCAGAGTGAAGCAAACCATCAATAGTATCTGATTTCGCAAAGTATTCATAACTCTTAACCCCTCATTCATTTACAGTCAGTTCTCATTCCTGTTTTCCCAGCTTCCATCTATACTTGTATACTGATTAATGATTATATAACCAAAGGAAGCTAATTAATTTTTTTTTTTTTTGGTACCGGGGATCGAACTCGGGTCCTTGAGCTTGCGCTGCAGGCGGCGAAACCACTGAGTTAAATCCCTGACCTGCTAATTAATTTTTTTTAAGTTGTTCATCTATATAATGGGGCCTATACCTAGTTCATAGGGTTTATTGATCTTATGATCAATATTAGGTGTAAAATATTTAGCACCTACCACAGTGAGTGCCAAATAAAGGATCTTGTCATTACCTACACTTTTGGTTAGTGTAGAGTAAGAGGAGATTTACTTACTTTCCTCCTTGAAACAACTAATCATTAAATAGTGCTTGTTCTAGATACTTTATAGCAACTTTGAAGGATGGCTATTTTTGAGAGATGGGAAGCAAGAAGAGGACTGTGATTACCTCAATGTAGTGTCTTGAAAGAATTTACAGTTTATGGTACAGGAAGCAGAAGCCCAAGTAGAACCTTGTAATATCCCCAAGTTAATGAGATGATATTAAGAGTCCAGGGAGACCAACGTTATAGATTCTGAAGACAGAGTAGAAAACACATGAGACCTGCCAAGGCAGTGAATCCTAATAGCTGCAGAAAATGCATGAGAACATGGAAGGAACAGCTATCAGGACCGAAAGGAAAAAATAAAACCATCTTTATTCAAAGTTGACAGGATTGTATGGAGTATCTCTGTGATTCCATAAAAAACAGAAATAATGAATGCTTTAAATCACATTCAGGATGTAGATCAATATGTAAAAATCAACTGAACTTCCACATATTAATAAAAATTGATTGTTTAAAAGTTTCAAAAAATATAAAATACTAACATTACTATGTGCCAGACTCATACACTAAAAACTAGAAAATATTGCTTGAAAGTAAATAAGTGTGGAAGTTCAGCTATTTTCTTGTGCTGGAATACCTAATGCAATTATGATGTCAGTTCTCTCCAACTTGATCTGTAAATTCAGTGTACTCACCATCAGAATCCCAGCAAGATTTTTCCCCATAGAAATTATCTAACTCTAACATTGATTTGAAAATATAAAAGACTTATAATAAGCAAAATAACCTGAAAAGTGAGAACAAAGTAGAATAGATATTACCTGGTAGCAAAACTTATTAAATGCACATTAATCAATAAAGACTTTAAGAACTTTGTCATACATGTGGACAGTTGATTTTTTTTTTTTTCACTGCCAAGATCAACCAGGTAACAGTTGATTTTTGACAAAGATGCATAGATGCAAAGTAAAGAAAGGTTAGTTTTTTCAACAGATTAACTCGTATTGGGTTATACACTTAAATGTAAAACATAGCTATAAAACTTCTATGAGGAAACATAGGACAAAGCTTTGTCCCTTCAGTTATGAATAGATTATCGAAAATGTGACACTAATAGCAAAATCCATTAAAGAAAACCTGATAAGTTGTAGCTCATCAAAATGAAACACATCTACTCTTTGAAAGAAACCATTAAGAGAAACAAAAGACACAAGTTGTCTTGTATGCACAATTCCTTTTAAGAATTCTTCAGTTGTTAGCGAGTGAAGGAAATAGATTTCTCATACATCAGACCTTGCTATTGGAAATGTAAAATGGTATAGCCACTCTGGAAAATAGATTAGTGTTTCCAAATCTTAATATAAACTTTCCATAGAACCCAGCAATATTAGTCTTGGGTATCATGCCCACAGATTTAAAACTCACATCATTTGAGATGTGTCCACAGTTGCTTTCCTGTGGTTGTTATAACAAATTGCCATGAATTTGTGACTTAAAATATTAGAAATTTACTCTCGCAGATGTTCAAAATCAAGCTGTAAACAAGGCTGTGCTCTGTTTGGACTTCTTTCCTTTCGTCTATTCATTTCTTGTACTGGTCCCTTTGGAGGTTCTATGGAAAAATCTTTTGTTTGCCATTTCCAGCTTTAGGAGACTATCAGCATTCCTTGGCTTATGGCCACTTCACCCAGTTTCTGTCTTTGTGGTCACATTGTGTCCTTCTCCTCCTATGTTTCTAATAAGGGTACACGTGATTACTTTTAGTAGCAACCCAGAGCATCCAGTGTATGTTCCTTGTCTATAACTCTATTACATATGAGCATTTGCTGAAAAGCCAGTCCTGTAGAGGTTGTGGCAGTGTCTTTTTAGGGACTACCATTCCCTTCACTTCAGTCCATATTCCCCAGAATATATGTGTTTGCCTTGTGTGAAATACCTTTACCCCATACCAACATACCTAAAAGTCTGAACCAATCACAGCGTAACTTCAAAATGTCTTGAAAATACCATCTCAGAATCTCCAGTCTCATCGTCTAAATCATCCAACTATGATGAACTAACCTAAAACAAACTTTGTTTCCATCTGTGGACTTGTGAAATTACAACTGAGTTTATCTGCTACTAAAATATATTAGGACATTCATGAGACAGACATTCTCCCTTATAAAAGGGAGAAATGGGAAAGAATACATGAGTCACTGGTACCAAAGAAGTTCAAAATCCAGCAGGGGAAATGCCAGGGAATTTCAAGCCTTGATCTTCCTCTGTGGCTTGAGGCTTTGCCCAATTGAACTGTATGTAACTCCATTTTCTTGGCCTGTTGCTCTCCCTACTTTTGCCTTTGGACATGACTTGGGCCTTTATGGCCACATAAATGCCCTTGAACTCATTCATCCATTTTATTTAACAGAGCATCTACATACAGTACCTAAGTGAATGGACATAGTGACTCATTGGCATTGTTTGCCTATCCAGGATTAAAGTGGGACTGATAGCTTTCCATTATTCCCCTGTGCTGGTTGCTCCTTACTTCAGTTAGGCTTCTGTTGTTAGGGTCAGAAAGCTGCCACAGCCCTGTGGATAGCATTATATTTCCTCTTATCTAAGTTGCCAGTGAACCAGGCCTAGGTATTTAATGGGAGCTGTGTGAATAGAGGGCCTGTTGAGTCAGTGGCATTGCCCCAGGCAGTGGAGTAGGAGATAATGTAGGCATAAACCCCAAGATGCCAGGCAGGCTGCACTTTGGAATATACCGTTTCAGTTTCTTTTGCAGTTGTTGTTATGGTCTTTCGCACCTTGTTTGTTCTTGTATTCATGTAGAGCCATCCCAAAGTGGATCTGGAAAGTCAGAGACCTCCGTGGGACAGTTGTTCAGTTGATTAGAACATAGCAAGTTAGTCAGGAGCTGCCTTCTCTGAAAAAGGGAGTGTACTTGGTTGCTTCATCAGGCAGGTGGCGATATTGTACTTGGATAATACCTCTTAGTACTTAGGCAGCCATTAAGCCTTACCTAAACATTTCTTCCTGGAATTCTGTGTTGTTTCTGTTATATGACATGGGAGGGAACTGGAAGCCTGGTAGGTGGTCTGTTGTGAACTTGTCCCACTGTCATCTCAATATAGATGGCCAACGATATCCTCTGACACAAGTGTTTAAGTACAAACAGGTAAGCAATTAATACTCATGCATACATCAACAAAAGTGACAGAAGTACACGAATTGAACTAAGACACTTAATCTTTTATGCCCCAGTCTAGCATATATTTCCTTCTGTGAAAACATGCAATAATGCTTTCAATGAGAGCATTGTCATTTGTTCCTGTGACAGCTTGGCCATTCAACGATGTTATTCCCTATCTAGGTTGCATGGAAGGCAAACTTGTGACTGCGGTAGGGTCAGCTTGGAACTTCGGCCTTTTTTCTCACTGGGCCCTTAGATCCATGACTGGTGTACCTGTGTTGGTGCCACTTCCCTGCCATGAGCAGTATTGTTACTTCCCAGCCTCCAATTCATGTCCGGGCATAGCAGGACACTGATTCTTTCTGTCTCCCCAGCCCCCCTTCCCTCCTTTTCCCCAACACTGACCACAAAGACAACTCTGTAGTCTGTCATTTCTGGGCAGCTCTCATTCTCATTCCAGTGAACATCAGGGAGGCTGCAGCGAGAGACAGGCCCTTAGAGTCTTCTGATCTGCGCTATTACTAAGGCCTCACAGTCACTGTTTTCTTTTTAAATTTTTAAAAATTGAGATGATTATTGTTTCACTTGTACTGTAAGAAATAATACTGAAATATCCTGTGTATACTTTACCCATTTTCCCTCAATGGTCACACTTTACACACTTCCAGTGTAATATCTCATAAACCAGGATGTTGCCCTTGATAGGTCCACCGCTGCTTGCTAGATCACACCAAATTTATACTCATTTGTGTGGTGTATGCATTGTCTTGTGCAGTTTTGGCATGTGTAGGTTTGTGTATTTAACATTACTTTCAAAGTACTGAATAGTTTCCCACGTTGCTCTTTTATGACCGGACCTGCCTCCTCCCGTGGTGGTACATTCACCTGTAAAGGGTATCTAGAATATTTTCAGTGGTCTGTAATAGATATGTGAATAGTTATCATTTCTCTGGCCTAGGTACCAAGCATGTAGCTACATGCTTAGTTTTAGAATTTATACAGAGTCAATGTCTTTAATTTTGACTAGAACCTTTTATAGATACTACTTCTTTGTAAGATAAATGCTTTGCAGTATTTTTCTGCCATCTACCTGACATGGGGTTAAAGAGCTAAAATTTTTTAGTTTAATGAGATCCAATCTGTCAAATTTTTAAGTGGATGATGCTCTTGGTAGTAAGCTAAAGAACTGTTTGCTTCTCTCTGAATTCTGAATGTTTATCTCCTATGTATTTTTCTAAGTTTTATAGTTTTACATTATCAGGGTAGAGTGGCCCCATAAAACCAATTATGAAGTCCTCTTTTCTCTTTTAATTAATAAAAGAGAAAGTCATTAGCTGTATGGCTTTTGAGATGACTTATTTCATCTTAGTTGAATCTGTTAGCTTTTGGTTTTGAAGAGTTGGTCTGTTTTTTCTGTTGTTGAATTTATTTAAGTGGAGTTATTCATAGTATTGTTTTATTTGTTATCTGCTTTAAAAAATCTGGATTTTTAGTGATATCCTATAGCCTTCCTGATAACAAGTGACTTATGTATTTTTGAAGATTTTTGTTTGTTTTATAGCTTTTTCTCTTGTTTTATCTTTCATTAATTTCTGCTCTAGTCTTTATTATTTTCTTCTTTTTGGTTTGTTTGCTATTTCAGTCTTCTTGTTCTTGTTCTTTTCCTTCAGATTTTTTGGGAGTAGAAATTTACAATATTTGATTCTTATTTTCAATTTAAGTACCTAGAAGAATAATTTTTTTGTTTTTTTGGTTTTTTTAATAAGAATAATTTTTTCATCAGTATTATATTAATGTCCTCTCACATATTTTGATATTATATTTTAATTTTTATTGTTTATTTTTAACTCTCATTAAGCATTTTTCTTTGACTTGAGGATTATTTAATGTGTTGTTTAATTACCACTCATATTTAGATATTTTTCCTGCCATTTTTCTCTTACTAATTTGTGTGATTGCTTTTTTTTTAAGTACCGGGGATCGAGCTCAGGTCATTGCGCTTGCGAGTCCGGCAGCGGAACCACTGAGCTAAATCCCCGGCTGTGATTGCATTATTTATTGTCAAGGAACATATACTCTGTATGATTTTGTTTCTTTGAGGAAGAAAAGCTTATCTAAGGGAGTCAAAAGAACTTTCTTTACTACTGACTTTGTGGGCACTTTAAAAAAATACATTATTGGCAAGTATTTTACTTAAACCTAAAGATATTCTTGTAGGCAAAGGTATTTGTATCTCCAGCTTCAGACTCATCAGAAGTGTGAGAGCTTGAATTCAAACCTCGATCTTTCCCATCTTGTAATCATCTTCCCTTTAGATCTTCCTACCTTTTTCTCCTTCCTTCCATGTTTTTCTACTACTCATTTTATCTTTTTCCCCTTGTCTTTTCACTATTGGAATGGCCATGTCACATCCAGTTTAGGGACACTGAAAGTAATTTACAAACTAGATTATTTTAAGCTCTGGTAGAAAGTCTGTTCGGGATTAAAATCTCCATGCGTTTCTATTATAAGGTAAGAACATAACCCTTCTGTGTACTGGAGAGGGCACATTGCTATTCTTAATTGCGAAGAATATTTTGAACTCTTTGTCTTACATAGCAGTATCCCCATTTCACTGATGCACTACTAGCCAACAATTAGATCATTTAAAATAGGCCAGTTACTGTTTTATTTGCTCTGCATATATTAACTCCTTTATCAACAGCAAGTTCCTATTAGTTGACAACTCTTTACGGATATTTTAGGGTTGACAAATTATGTTAGACACTAAGATTCATACTTTAAGATTTCATTCTTTCTCATTCCTTTGGAAAAAAAAAAAAGAATAAAGGAGGAACAGATGTGTCAGTTCCTAAAATGCCTTTTTGCGTAGCTTAGCTTAGCTTAGCTTAGCTTAGCTTACCTTTGCTTTCGTTTGCTTTTTTTTAGACAGAGTCTCTCTGTGTAGTTCAGGCTGGCCTTGAACTCACTATAAAGCCCAAGCTGGCCTTGAACTCGAAGCGATCCTTCTGGTTCAGTCTCCAGATGCTTTGATTACTGGTGTGCACTACCATGTCTGGCTGAGACCCAACATTTTACTGAAAGTGTTTTTAATGATTTTGGGTTTTGTTTTTTTTTTTGGTGCCAGGGATTGAACTCGGCTCCTTGCGGTTGTGAGGCAGGCTGCGGAACCACTGAGCTAAATCCCCGGCCCCTTTAATGATTTTGAAAGATTAAAGTTTTTGAAGTATGTGACAGGGATGTTTCTGAATCTTGTATTTAATTCTTACACACATACTTTCCTTTTTCTATTTCTGTGTATTTTTGTTAACTGTAACCTCATATGTTGGCTTGGACCTTTTCGGCTTAGTTTTTGCTATGTGGCAGTTGTGATGAGTTAGTTTTTTGCTACTTGTGATCAGTTGCCATTTCTGTAAGAAATCTTGGTTTGAGATTTTTTTATTAAAACACTGTCAGCTTTGTGGTTTTTTTTATTAGGGTTGAAGAGGGAGGCATTATTTGAATCATTATGCATATGTTTCTGAGTAAAAAAACTGCATTTAACAATGAGTGTTAAAACAGCTTTTATTTTTGTCATGATACAAGAAGTCTTCAATACAATTGCTCAATGATGCCTTCGATTTTTTTTTTTTGCCCCTTCTTCAAGGCTACTTTAAAATGCCATTTTCTTGGGGCCAGGGATTTAACTCAGTGGTTCTGGCGGCTGCTTTGCAAGCGCAAGGTCCAGAGTTCTATCCTCGGTACCAAAAAAGAAAAAAGCCATTTTCTTGGGCATCATTTCTGAATTCAAGGCGATAGGATGAGAAATGAAGGTATCATCAGGGCTGGTTATTTTATTAGGAAACTTGGCGCTTTCCTAGAATCTGCCAGCCACTTCTTGCTTTTGTCAGACCAGACTGATCACAACTCTGTTGGTACTCACTGTGAGAGAGAATGGCGAGCACATTGGAGTCTGTAGAGAGGTTCTGTGAAGGAGTGCTATTAGGTGAGGGAATGGGCATTAGAGATGAGCGTTGGATTTTCTGTCAGTAATTACATCTCTGTCACAATCGAGATATGGAGCAGCGTTTGACCTGATTTCAGCATTACACAGTGTGTACTTGTCTCAAGATCTCAAATCATATACCATTAATATGTATAATTTTTATGGTTTTTATGTATCAATTAAATAAATTTTTTAGAGGATATAGAATATTTTCCTTATTAGGCCCAGTGTGGTGGTGAATGCCTGTAATCCCAGCTCTTGGGAGGCTGAGGCAGGAGGATCACTCTGAGTTCAAGGCCAGCCTGGGTTACATAGTAAGTGCATTGGTAGCCTGAATTACATCGTGAGACCCTGTATCAAAACAACAAAATGAAACAAAACAAAAGAATATTTTCCTTACCTTAAAAAAAATTATTCCTCCTCTTCTCTGTTTTACTTTTGTGCTAGGCTACCATTTGCTATCACCTTATTTAAAAATTTTTTTCCCATAATTTCTGAGGTTTGGTGTGGAGTTGGAGGGAATGCCATTACTGGTCAGTTTATTTTATAACCATAACATTGCAGTGTTTGGATCAATATTAAGGGAAGTATGAGTGTTCTGAAATAGAGATTTCTTACTTATCATTCCACAACCTACCCTCTCCACCTGCTAAATCACAGTTCTGAGGGTGGAGGCACAGGATCTGCATTTCTTACAAATCATCTAGTTGTTTCTCCCCTCTCCCCCCTCCTCCTCCCTTCTTCTTTTTGGAGACGGGTTCTCCCTAAGTCACTGAATTGTCCAGCCTGACCCTGAACTTGCAGTCCTCCCTGTCAGCCACCCTGAGTGCTGCGGTGTGTGCCACCACGCCCCACTTTACTTTCTTTTTAATCACACTGAAGTCTGAGAATCAAACTTCAAGATTTAGGAGGTTAGAATAGCCCACAATTTTATTGCTGTTATTGATCCAGGTTGTTGATTGTGGTTTTGGGGTAAATTTGCAGCGTTAATTTGGAATTGTATAAGATGGTCATTATTGCATTTTGGATGCTGAAAAAGTAGTAAGAGATCATTCTGTTACTTCATTTCTCTGTTATATATTTTGAGTTTATCCTCTTATGAATTCAACGTAGGGGTTTTAAGTTTTGATAAAGGTTGGAATTTCTAAAATATTTTAGAATTTTATTTTCCATGTGGATATATGCCTGCTTTATTAGATATTTCTTGCTTAAATTTAATTCTAAAACCAGTGAAATATTTTTAAAAAATCATTCACATTGCCCAAAACAGTTATATAAATGAAAATTGTGTGAATGTTGTAAATGTTAAGAAGCTAATACATTAGATTTCTAGAGCCTAATTGGTTTTTGATCATACCATTTTATATCACTACAATGAGAAATGAGTGTAAGATGTTATAAATATGATAAATAATACAGGAAACATTTAAATACTAAACCACATAATATAAATTTTCAAAACAGTTAAATACTCTAATTTTGGGGGGGGGGGAGTTACCGGGGATCGAACTCAGGACCTTGCGCTCGTGAGGCAGGCGCCGGAACCACTGAGCTAAATCCTCAGCAAAACTCTAATTTTTAATTTGTGTCTGTTAGATAAAAATTGGGACATCTTTCTATTTAAACACGCTTAATGATGGTAAGTCCCAATGAGATTTTACTTGGTTTCTCCTTTGTCTGTCACACTTTTATGCTCAATGGAGGGAAACTTAATAAGAACACCTGGTTGTATCATTTATCCATATCGTATTCAAATCTTGTTTAACTTAACCCCAGATGTGTTGGAAGCCGAAATGGGCATGGTTAACACACTAGTTTAGTCTTCCTAATAGCTGCTTATCTTTTCTTCGGGCTTAGGATGTCAGAGGCATCTCTTAAGAGTTCAGGGGCTATGAATTGAAACCTCAGCCTATGAAAAGAGACTATTGGATTTCTCTTTCAGCACTACAGCTAATTTGTGTTCCTTTTAAAAAATTCCAGCTTTATTGAGACATAATTCATATACATAAAGTTCACCATTTTATAGTGTACAGTTTAGTTATTTTTAATGTATTCTCAGAGTTGCCAGGGATGTAGCTCAGTGGCACCCGCACTTGCCTGGCAAGCACAAGGTCCTGAGTTTGATTCCTGGTATGGAAAAAAAAAATAACACAGGTATATTTTCAGAGTTGTACATCAAACACAGCTATCTCTTTGCAGACTGTTTTCATCACTCCAGAATAAACCTGGTCCTTATTAGTAAACACTCATTCCCTCCTGCTGGCCCTTGGCAATTGCTAATCAATGTTTTGTATCTGTAGACTTGCTTATTCTGTACATAGAATCATATGATTTTAGCCTTATGTCTGTGGCATCTTTTACTATGCATAATGTTTCAATTTTAGTCCACCTTTCTCTTTGTGGTTGAATAATATTCCATTGTGTGGATGTACCATAGTTTGCTGATCAATTCATCAGTTGATGGACATTTGCATTGCTTTCAGTTTTTGGCTCTTAAGAATAGAGACTGTTAACGTATAGATTTTCATGTGAGT
Organism: Heterocephalus glaber; assembly: GCF_053883595.1. Classification (NCBI taxonomy): domain Eukaryota; kingdom Metazoa; phylum Chordata; class Mammalia; order Rodentia; family Bathyergidae; genus Heterocephalus; species Heterocephalus glaber. The sequence continues at coordinate 2,788,222 of NW_028258351.1, read as the reverse complement.
AGATTTTTTTTTTCTTTTGGGCAACTAGAAGTGAAACTGCTGGGGCACATGATAACTCTGATCTATTTTTTTTATTGGTATTGATATTAGGGATTGAACCTAGGGTCTTATACTGAGGTATACCACTCCAGTCCCACCCCTCCTTTTTAAAATGTTGAGACAAGTTCTTGTTTAGTTGCCCAGGTTGGATGTGAACTTGTGATCCTTCTGTCTCAGCCTCCTAGAGTGCTGAGAATGATTAACATTTTGAAACATTTTCTAAGTGCTTGCACCGTGTACATATCCCCCAAGAAATATATAAGGGTTCTAATTTGTATGCATCCCTCATGAGCACTTATTTTTTTCTTTTTTCTTTTAACCGTACTTATGGGTAAGAAGTGCTGTTTCTGAGGTTTTGATTTACATTTTCCTGGTGTCAATAATTTGGTAACTTTTAATTGAGTTCTTTATATTGTTGAATTGTAAATTATTTAGTTACTAGATCTTTATCAGATGTCTTACAAATACCTCCAGTTTTGTGGTTTGACATTCTAGGTAGTTCCTTTGATGCACAAAAGATTTTAATGTTGAAGTATAATTTATCTACTCTGTCTTGTGTTGCTTTTAGGTGCATGGACTATGTTAGGTGTATATTAATGGAGTAATCTGGTAGACAGATGGTAGTGGTTTAGTCCCTGTTACTAGAAGTGAAAACCGAAATATTTGAACAGTTGGAATATATTTTTATGATAAAATGACAACTATATATATATGGCTTATTAAGTGCTAGGCATTATTTTTAAGTCTTCTACATATTAATTCATTAGACCTAATAACCCTATGAGATTTCTTTATTATGGTTTTTTTTTTTTTTTTTTGGTACCAGGGATCGAACTCAGGTCCTTGTGTTTGCTGAACCACTGAGCTAAATCCCCAGCTTTATTATGGTTTTTATTTTTGCAAATACAGAACTTCAGAGTTGTTAGCTTACTCTCCCGTGGTCATATAGGTAACTAAGCATAGATATATTTACTATTATATACCACCTCTAGGGAAAGCATATAGTAATGTGTAAGGCTTTGTATTTATAGCACTATTTCCCTATGTTTTCACAGCCTTTTATACTAATATTCTTAGATTGCTTTGCATATCAAATAGGCTATTTTAATGTAATCTGATATAAAATTATGTATGGAGGCACATGTGTGTATTTTATTATATGTTTACATGGATAATATAAATCCATTTATGCATTTAGAGATGCTTAGATGTATTTCAAGATATTGAGAAATAGTTGTCTCTGGGTAGTTTGGATTTATGTGCATGTATTTTTTTCACATTTAGATACATTTCTGAAATAATTATGTGTTATTGTATTGAATGTAGCTGTATTCATTTTGAATACCAAATGAAACCAAATGTCTGCACCTGAATTTTTAAATTATGTTTATTATGTTAATCTCATGTTCTTAACCCATGTCATGTGTGGATTCTTCTTTTAGCTTTAGCAAGGATATGTATTTTTTTCATTGTGCTATGTTGATTGTTCTATACCATGTCAATACTAATTTTAAATCTGAGAATATCATACCCTTTGTTAATTCTGATGTTAGGTTTATGAGGCTTTTTCTACTTGGCATTCTTTCTTGACCACAATGTAGATAGTATAATATGATTTGGCAAACTATGGTCTATGGCCCCCTGACTGTTTATTATATTCAGTAGTATCCACCTGAAATGGTTCTAATAGATGAATTTTGCAATGTAATAACATTAACTTTGAACCTCTGTTACACAAAATATTATCCTCCAAAAATGAGTTTCGTTCTTCTCAACAGAAGGCTTATGTTACAAAAATATTACAGCAAATTCATTATATTTTTGAATTTCATTAGTGAAATTTTTCATATATTTTTTCTCTTTTCATTACCGACATATAATACCTTTGGTTTTGCTTCCTTGCCTGCAGAGCCTAAATTTTTACTATTTGACTGTCTATAGAAAAAGTCTGCCAACCTCAGTTCAAGTGTGCCAATCTCAGTCCTTAAAGAAATCCACACTGGTTTGGTGCCCACAGACACCCCCTGCTTCAGTTCAGTAGCATTTTGAAATGTGGCCTGCTGGAAGCACATACGCTGTATCCTTTGCTACCCAAAACTGCTTAGTTCCTGTGTTACAAAGTAATAGTGTTTTCAAAAATAGGGATAGAAATATGTTTGTTTCCTAATTTTGAGAATAGGGTTTTAGACAGTGACAGGATCCTATAGTTTATCTCCTGTTTATCATAAGTGCCTAATCTATACATGGTAAATGTTATTTTCCATGACATTTACTACTACTGTACAACTGAATCAGTGAGACACTCCCATAGAGCTCTCCTGTTTTTTTAAATTAATGTATAACTTTATTATCATTCACTAAACATACACATATACAAAAATTAAAATTATTCAAAGAAAAGCAGTGCAAGGGAAAAAAAACTATAATAATATTCAAATATAATAGAACTCAACCAAAGCAAAAGCGAAAAGTACTTAAACATTTTTCCATATAATTAAAAAAAAATCGCAAGCATTAAGAAGACATCAGAAGATGTGATTTGTTTTAGAAAGATTTTCAAAACTAATACTGAACAAATAGTGGTTTGGAGAAAAAATTCTAATTAACTAGTAGATTCTACATAGGCCAGATTATTTTTTTATTTAAATTTCAATACAGTCATGTGACACATGATGGAAATATAATCTGAGAAATATGTTATTAGGCAATTTCATCCATATGTATCGCAAAGTACCACACAGAGTGCCAACTTCTAAGTGCAAACTGAAAAGGTATACGTCAATCATCTGTGATGGCCCCTTGATGTTATCCAAATACGCAGTTAAACATGAGATACGTGGAGCTGTCCTGTTTTTTGATGAGAAAATGTTAGTTAGAAATACCATGGCTTTTAATAGTATATGAAAAACCACCCGGCTAACTCGTTAATACCAACAGATGTATCTGTTGTCATTCTCTGGGTAGGTGACTTGTTATCCTCTGTAATGTTATGTAAAGGATTTAGTTTCTGTAGTTCGCCTGACAGCTAACATCTTTAGCACCCCTTCTCTGCTCATTCATATATGCTGACATGTCTTCAAGGTCATGCAGCAAAGTCACTTCTTTAATAGCAGTTTTCTGAGTAGCAGTAGGTGGAATTCTGTCTTCTCTGCCTTGATACTGATTGTGAATGCCACCTCATATCACATGTAGTCTTAAAATGAGAGAAGGAAACACCTTTTCATTGATACAAATGTTCCGGAAAAAGATTTTGGAAAACAATGTGGATGGATTATAAATTACTAAATAAGCCTAATGATGTTTTTCTTTATATATTTGATTCTCTCAGGCAGAAGTACATTTGATATTATGATATTAAAAATTTCTGTTACTGTATATCTCTTTTCTAGCTTCTGCTGCTCATACTTTTCTTTTGCACCTCTCCTTTCTTTACTACCATTTTCACTCTTTCTTTCTTTTTTTTTTTGGTACCGGGGATTGAACTCAGGACCTTGTGCTTGCGAGGCAGGCGGCAGCACCACTGAGCTAAATCCCTGGCCTCTTCACTCTTTCTTTTGATAGGATCTTTAAACCATTTTTAAAAGTCTGTTAAACTGAAAATTGTTATAAGCAAACTGCAGAGGTTAAAGTAATCGTGGAACAACTTTTTATGTGAAATGCTGGAATTGTTGGTAAATTTGTCAGCTTTCATGTAGAGTTTCATTTTAACATTAACGTATCATTTTGATCTGTGACGGTAATCTAGAAGAGTAGGCACGTGGCTGAACTTTTAGTTTATCCGTGTATTGGTAATGTTTTTATAGCAGTAGAATCACAGTGAAGTTACCTTGTCTTGCTATATAAGATAAAAATTTTTATTCAAGAGGTTTCAGATCCCTTTCCAAATTTGTACTTCGATGAACACATACACCTTTTATTCATAGTAAATATCTGATATATTAAGATTTTAATCTTGAGTTTAGACTTACTTAAAAATCTGATATATTGGAATGCTTTTCTCTGCTTGAGGAATTTTACTTAATTCATGTTGTTATAATGAAAGTTAATACACCTGACACTCATATATGTTTATACACACAGATACATAGTTTTCATGTGAAATTCTACTCTTTAGATATCCTTATACCTCTATGATTTTCCTTTTATGGATTTCCCTTTGCCTCTGCCTCAACCTCCTTTTTTGTTTATAAAGCACTATTTGACAGTTGTGTGATAGAAATTTTATATACGTCAATGTAGGAAACCTTCTAAAATACTTGTGGACAGCCTTCCTTTTTAGAAGCTATGTGTACAATGCTTAGAACAGGATGATGGATGTAGTTGGTGGTAGAGTGCATGCTAAGTAGGCATGAGACCCTGGGTTGGGTTCCCAGCACACACACCCCACTTTAGAGCAATAGCAAATTTTACTTGACTTTCATTTTATGAAAAAATAAATGGAGATATTTTTGCTCAAGTGTTTACCTTTAGATTGATACTAAGATAGAGATAGTAAATTAAAATTACTACTTCAAATATCAAAGAACTTAATTCAGTGTATAAATCTAAAACAAATTAGTGATTAATTTTCCCTAGATCAGGTCTGTGAGGAGCTAATTGCTTTTGTAAAGTCTCCCAGACCTCAGAACATGACTGTATTCATTCATTTTTATATTTTCTGTTTGTAATGGCAGGACAAGGGCAGCGTTGCATGGGCACATTAGACAGTAGAGATGGTATATTACGCAAAATCCAGTGGCACCTGATTGAAAAACTTTGCCAATCTCTGCAGATATAGAATATCATCTTTGTCGTTATCATGGTTGTTGCTGGGTATATGTTTAGAGTGTTTTTATTCTTTCTTCGGTCTCCCATCGCTGTTCAGGGTGTTTATCCCTGAATATGTAAGAGAATTCCTACCTAACTTTCCTATAGCTACCCACATCCCTACCACTATTCTTCTCCTCTACATTTTGCTTGCAGAACAATTTTTCCAAAATTGAAATCTCATTCCACTACTTCTCAAATAAAACCCAAACTTTTTGGTGACTTCTGTGGAGCTTCTGACATCCTGAAGAACTTACCTACCATTTCTACCTTATATTTGTTTCTAAAATGGAATATCTAAATAGATTCAAATTAGAATGGGTTTCTTATCATACTTAAAACCGAATTCCAGGCTGAGCGTGGTGACACATCTGTGTAATGCTATCAACTCTGGAGACTGAGGCAGCAGGACACAAGATCATGCATGGGCTGCCAAGGCAGCTCCCTGAGACCCTGTGTCAAACTCAAAACAAAACAAAAATAAAATAAATAAACAATGACAAAAAGATAGCTAAATTTCTTGGTCCAGGGGTATTCTAAGAATTTTTCTGTGTAATTATTCCTTATGCGCTAAGTCATTATCTTCTAGTGAGAAGTGAACACCTGTTTATAGAAGCAGAGTCTATAGTTTCCTTCCTTTTTGTGGCCACTGTGCCTGTATACTTGAAAGTTATTTCACTTCCTATATATTATCTCTGAATAAATTTCTTATGTCTTAGCTTCCTATTAAACTGCAATAACGTGGATTTTCATTCCTAGTGTTTAGCATGGTGTCTAATTAGTATTTGAGTAAATGATTGAATTAACAACTTTCACTGTATTATATGACTTAAGTTTTTATCATTCTATGCTTGTTAGAAAATCTTTTAGGAAAATAAGCCTGACTCATCATTTTTGTTACAACTCTATATAAGAAATCGGATGCCTAGATCCTGTTTTCTGACTTGGCACTCCATGCAGGAAGGAACAGAATTCCCTTCTCTAAACTTTATAGATTCCCGACGTGGAGTTTTGATTGACATTCATTGTGAAACTCCTACCGATAAAACAAATTTTTTCATTTACTAACCTATTCTTAGGGAGATTTCAGAATGAGACAATCATTTCTATTACTATTTGGTGATGTGTTATACCCTTAGCAAAATCCACATAATTTCAGCTATTTTTGTATCTTGTCTCATCTCTAGGTTCAGGACATCTGCTTCAGCCATGACTGTCGCTGGGTTGTGGTCAGTACCCTCCGGGGTACCTCGCATGTTTTCCCCATCAACCCTTATGGTGGCCAGCCTTGTGTTCGTACTCATATGTCACCACGAGTAGTGAATCGCATGAGCCGTTTCCAGAAAAGTGCTGGGCTGGAAGAGATTGAACAAGAGCTGACGTCTAAGCAAGGAGGTCGTTGTAGCCCTGTTCCAGGTCTATCGAGCAGCCCTTCTGGCTCACCCCTGCATGGTAAACTTAATTTCTCTCTCTCCACTGCTCCCTTCAACCTTCCTTGACTGCATTTTTAGTTTTAGGGAGCTAAGGTAAAATAAAAATTTTTGCAATCTGTTCATAGAATGACAAGATCTTAAACTCATTTAAAACATTCTTATTTATTAAATCATTAATGAACGCGAGCCATTATAGTAACGATAATCTTTACCATGCTCCCTAACTAAGGATATAAGTTTTGGTATCATGCTTATATAATTTGAACTACTTTCATAACTTTAGAGAACTGATCTACATTTCCACATATGTCTTCTAGAATATTCTGTCTGGAATGGGCCAGTACTATAGTTTATTAAGAAATACTCATTGTTGCAAAAGAATAGTCATTAGTCATGTATACTTTAGATAGAGCAGTCATTTTATTTTATTTTAAAGTACCCTCTGTGGGATTTATGCTGGTACGTTACAGGAAAAAGAAGTAAAGATGTATCTCAGGAATTTATCTGAGATACATCTTTTATTTTATCTCTATTATAGAGCAAATAATTACATAACCACTATACTGGTCAGTCAGTGGAATCTTATCAAAATCTCTTTTCTGTACCCCTTCTCTATAATGTTAAACTATGATTCAGGTTTTTATGGTATTCACTTTCTTTTTTTTTTTGGTACTGGGGATCAAACTCGGATTCTTGTGCTTGTGGGGCAGGCGATGGAACCACTGAGCTAAATCCCCGGCCCTCACTTTCTTATTTTTTATAAATAGTTCTATTTCTAAGGAAGTATCCTAAATGTTGTTTTTCATATTTATATAAATAGAATTATAGAATATTTATATTCTAGTACATTTACTTTTTGGATATTATATTCATAAGATTCATTCATGATATTACAAGTAGATTTAGTTCATTTATTTCTGTTGTTTGCTTTGATAATTGTTCTGTGTGGTGAAAAATTATTTTAGGCAGTATACAAAACAGTTTTAAGTATTTCTAACCTGCCTTGTTTTTTGAGGCTGTGTTTAAAATTCTTTTCTTATTCCTTTGTGGAGATCTGCTTCCATTCATTTATCTTTTCTAATATTGTTCATGTACATTTGTGTGGTTTCTAGTTTGGAGTTTTTCTAATGATGCAATGAAAATTTTTCTACTGTTTCTTGGTATAAATGTATACTTATCTTTGAATGGAAATTCTCAGTCATTACATTGTTAATCTTAATCTTTGTAAGTAATATCAGAGCGATTATACCATTTCAGTCTCATCAGAATGCCTTAAAATGTGGGCATTTGATTACTCTTTTTCCATATTCTTCTTGTTGATAACCATTTTAGGTTTTCAAGATTGAGGTATTGTGCCGAGCATTGCGGCACACGCTTGTAATCCCCTGTACTTAGGTTGCTAAGGTAGGAGGATGACAAGTTCAAGACTGGCTTGGGTAATTTATTGAGCTTCTGTCTCGAAATAAAAAGAGAGATAGTGATAAATTAAGAAGGATTTGTAGTCCTTCTGTTTGTATATCATCAGGGAATATTCTCTTACATGTCTTTTTTTCTCCCATTCTTCCTTTTTCATTCAGCAAACCACATAACAGCTTTTGTTCTAGGCTTTGGGCAGAGTGTGCACAAAAAATTAAGGTTATTCTTGTCCTCCTAAGTCTTTTACTTCAAGAGAAAGACAGACATTAAATGACTATATACAAATACCTTTGAGTATATTTTGGTGAAGGTTGCAAAGTACCAACCAATGAAAGATTGTATCATTTGTAAAAGGACAATAGTTGAAGAGTAATTCTAGATTTCCAAATCAAAGTATACTCCTTCTAGCTTTATTGATTGCATTGTTTTCATTATTTTATAGAAATTTCAAAAAGATTCCACATTCTTTGACAGTACTTAGAATTTTAATTTTCTTCTATATGGCAGGAATTTCAGGAGACATCCCCCCCCCAGTAACACATGTGTTAAAATGTTACTCTCAGAATTTCACCATCATGTGTGTAGATTTTGGAAGCAGAGACATTAAAGTGACAGTCATTTTTCTTCATTTTCTTTCTGTGTCTTACATGTCAAAACAAAATGGGCATTGTTGTTGGTTAGTTCTAAAAATGAAATATTTACCAGTTTGTGTGAGTAAACCTTTAAACAGGGAGGGAGTCATCTTGAAAATGAATCATGTTTTGGCGGTAATACTGTTGTTGTCTGTGCTCTTTTTAGCAAAGTAAAGGAAACTGTTAAATAACAATTGATATAGGGGTGTTTCCTTTTTACTTTTTGGAGGCAATCCAGTTTAGGTTAGGATTATTTTATCTATTTGCCTTTTCCCAGAGGATGTTTATTTATTTGAAATATATTCTTTCTAAATATCTCTTTCATTTCCTAGCTTGTTGCCAGGACCTTAGTGTAGATGAGGACTTCTTAAATTGAAATTCATGGACAGAGACAGGAAAAACAATTCAATCTGTATATTCACTACCCTTTGACCAAAAGTAAGCATTACTTTTCAGTATGAGTATAGAAAACATATGTAATAATGTTAGCAGTACTTATGACATTGTTACCAATAGAAAATACAGATGTTTTCCTATCACAGTGTATATGAAATATATATATGTCTTGAATTACTGAATATTTCTTCAAATATTGTTTATACTTATCATTGCCTTCAAATTATTACATACAATTGTAATATTAAATTGAATTTCTTCTGAATATCACTATACTACATTTTAGCTGTTTTAATATAATCATTTTCATTTTAATTATACACATTATATTCCATGCATTTATGCCTATTATTCAGAAAAGGAATCCACAAATCCACTGTGATGCAACAATGGTTATAAATTTCGGATCATGACCCAGTCATTTTTCCTGTCATACCACAGATATCTCCTCTGTTAACCATAGGATCTACTAGTTTTGTACTTAAAATTATTGTGTCTCACTGTGCTGCTAGAATGTTAGAGAATGTCCCATCTTATTTCTGTCTTTTTGTTCCACTATACCTAGATTTCTGTACTTTTCTATGAATATGCCACATATGTTCATTTTTTCTTTCCTGTATGTGCACTTTTCTTGAAATAATTTTTACTCTTTAGAATGCCTACTCAACTAGCTAAAATATCACTTAATCCCTTAAGTCTTGTCTTGATGTTGTAAATGTGTAAACCTCAGTATGGATATCTGTACATACTTCTATCCTATGTAATACGGGAATTATTCATGTCCGCACCTCATATTATATTGACTTCCATAATGACAGAGGCTTTTTTGTTTTTATCTTGGCACTTTACATATTAGTTGGTAAAATGTAGACTCTAAGGCTTTTACCATCTTTAAATGTTATTTTAAGAAAAACAAATGGAGGGCCGGGGATTTAGCTCAGTGGTTCCACCACCTGTCTCTCAAGCACAAGGTCTCGAGTTTGATCCCTGGTAGCAAAAAAAAGAAAGAAAGAAAGACAAGTGTGATTTAAATCATTACTTGCCAGAAAGAAGAAATTTTCATTTGTAATGATTCCAGGTTTCATTTTAATATATGTAAGATACAATCATTTGTTGAGCAACTATGAATTACTGTGTTATGTCTAGGCATTGTTTTGAGCTCTACGAATACAAAAGTGAACAAAAATGGAAAATGTCCCTGTTTCTATGCAGCCATGGAGAAAAGGAAAGAGTGGAAATAGAATAGGAAATGCCTGGAGAGGATGGCTATTTCAAATTAGTATCCTTTTTGTAGGCCTTTACCGAAATGATGACATTTCAGCAGAAAATGGAAGTGAGAAAGAAAATGATGCAGATACTGGTGGGAATATGCCAGGAATTTTCAAAAAAAAGCAAGGAGGCAAAAAAACAGTAAGATGCTTAACAGGTGATGAGCTCAGAGCGGGTAATGTGGCCAGGTTGTGTCAGCCTTTGACTTAGGGAGAAGGGAAGGCTATGGAGGGTTTGGAGAATAAGGTTGAAGTGATAAAACAGTTTTTGACACGATTCAAGTGGACATCTGTATGGAGAAAGCGTAGTCTCTAAGTGGACAAGGTAGAAACCTAGTGAAACCACTTAGTAGAATATTGGAACAATCCAGGCAAGAGAAGATGAGGTTTGGAGCAGGTTGTTTATAGTGAGGTTGGCCAAAGTCACTGGATACTTGATTTCTTTTTTATAGTAGGACCACCAGTGTTTCTGGTTCATTTATGATCAAGTGTGAAAGAACAGATGAGTCAAGGTGACTAGTAAGGCTTTTTACCTGAGTAACTAGAAGAGTGGGGTTGCCATCAACTGAAGTAAAGAATGCTATAGGTAAAGCAGATTTGTGGATGGGGACAGGAAGAGGAGTTTTTGACATGTTAAATAATTGTATCTTTGGCGCCTAGTAATGTCAGTTATCTGTGCCTCAGATTCACTGGAAAGCATTCATTTATATGGAGACAAATGTTTGGAAGGCATAGACCATAGTTAAAACTGAAAGCAGGATGAGATGGCCTGATGCGGGATTATAAATGAGAGGTGCCCTGGAACTGACCCTGGGGCTCTCCAACAATGGAAAAGCATGTATGAGAAGTCTTAGAGGCCAAGTAAATAAAATTTGGGAGTGTGTGTGTGAAGGAGAAGGGAATAATGAATGTGTTAGATTCTACTGATAGGCCAGTGCAGGTAAGAAGTAAAAAAATGACAGCATTAAATTTTTCATGTAGGAGATACGTGACTTTTGTTCTAACAGTTTTGGTGGACTAGTGGAGGCATCATTTGAGGAGATTTTAGTAAGAAGGGGAATTGGCAATATCACTTTTTTTTTAGCGTCTGTGCCCAGTATTCATTTTCCCACTCTGAAACTGTTTATAGCCTTCATTTGATGGTTTATTGTAATTATTTATTTTTGTTGATCGGGAGTTTTCTAGATACAGACCACATCATAATTGTAAATAGAAAGCAACCACATATTGCAGCCTTATATGATTTCACCTACTTGCAAGAATCAATAATAATGTGATGTTTCTTGACTTCTCTTTTCACATTATTGTTTACTTGTGGACTGAAGTTTCCATGAGTATGTTTTAATTTTTGCCAAGGAAAATCAATCATGTGCACTGTAGCTCTGCTTTAAATTTTATGCCTCATATGACATAGAATATATAAATAGTATAAAATGTTAAATGGGGGAAAATCTTCTTTTAGCATAGTTTAGTACCTAGGTTTTTGCTGATTTTATGGATTTTATTGTCTTAGCTCGGATGCAGTCTTATTTCCAGTTATTTTAGAATGCAACATTTTCTTGGTGAATTTGTTTTCCTTTTAATCCTTCTATTATCCTTTAAAAAATTTTGACATTGAGTGCACACCAAAATCAGATGTATTTTAAATATTTTTCATGACGTTTGTTGGTAGTTTCTCAGAGATAGCAGAAGAGTTCTTTATATGGAAAGTGTAAGGAAAAGAGTGGCTTTCATGAAAACAAGATATTTTCTTTTTAAAATCACTAATTGGAGAAACTGTCTCTTAGAAAAAATAGTATAACTATTGTTTTCAAATAGATTTTAATTTTTAGAAGAGCTTTAGTTTCATAGCAAAATTGAGAAGGTAGTACAGGTACCATTGTTTGGGGAGAAAATCAACTAACCTGTGGAAACTCTTTAAAAATTCCAAATGTTATAATACCTATAAATTACACTTTTACATTACAGTAATTCTAAAGTATACTTTTAAACTTCTACAAGTGCTTTATTAATTATACTATTCAGATATTTTATGTTTTGCTTGTATTTCCTTTTGTGAATGCTATAATTTTTCTCTGTAAATTTGGCTTTAAAATAAATGTCTATTAATGTACTTAGCACTTGAAGCTAAGCCAGAATATTATTTTTTATTTTGCTTTTTGCTTCTCATGAAATATTTTTTTGTTGTTTTTCTTTTTGGTGCTGGGGATTGAACTCGGGTTCTTGTGCTTGCGCAGCAGACAGCGAAACCACTGAACTAAATCCCTGGCCCCTCGTGAAATATTTTTATGAAATATGTATATGTACTTTCTATGTATTTTCTTACATTAGTAAATTTATGCACATCACTTCAAAATAGTTTTGGTTTTAAATGGTTAATGAGACAAGCCTCTAGAGGGCAATATTTTCTCAGCTTTTCTATAATTGCAATAAAGGCAAGCTAGTATGAATGTGGGAATACTGTGAATGTTGATGTCTTATCAGATCTTATAATAATCCCTCTTTCTTTTTATTATGTTTTCCGTGATTTATTTCTTAAAGTCTTCTTAGAGAATTGGCCTTTGGTAATATATTACTACTAATTAGTATCTTCTTTGAGTATTCCATCTAAATACCTAGTTCCTATAAATGTATTTAGATAGTGGAATAGAAGCAAATCTTTCAGTTATAATAATAGGATAAGTAGTTTCAATGTGTTCTAAAAGGTATTTCTTTGTTTTTCTGTATATTGCAATTCAAGGATTTTTTAATCTGAATACTATGCTACCAAAGTGATGAAATTCCATGTTGAGTCACTGAATCATTATTATGGCCCATAATCTCTTTCCTTTTCTGTTAACATTGTGTGGCATTGATTGTTGTGATTTGTTTTTTAAAGCAAATTTTATTTTTTATCAAACAAATATATATATTCATTATAGAAATCAAATACCATCATTTTCTAATGAAATACAAGGGATTTTCTTGCTCTGCCATCCCTGTCCATGCTGTCATTTCCCAAAGGCCTCTTCTTTCAACTTTTCGTAAAATTTTTTAGCTGTTTTTTTTGCTCCCCACTTTCTGGAAATCCTTTTAGTTAAATAATAGATCTACTATATTGGACTTCTAACTTTTTGTTAAAAAGTTTTTATTTTATGAGGGTATTTCTATAACTTCCAATCTTGTTGCAATTTCATTTCTGAAATGTTTTTAATATGCTTTTATTTGAATGTTTCTTTTAATAGTACTTCCTTTGCTTAATTGTTTGTCTGTTTGTCTACCTATTTATTTTGCATACTGGAGATTGAACCCAGGATCTTTGTACTGAGCTACAACTCCAGCTGTTTTAAATTTTCTTATTTTCATACAGGTTCTTGAGATACATCTAAGTTGCTCAGACTGGGCACCAACTTGTGATGCTCCTGCTCATCACCATGCCAGGCTCTTTTTCTTGTTTTAAAGATGTCCATATTATTTAGTTCTTTGAGAGAGAGTTTTTTAAATACGCTTTTGCTCCTTGTATTCTTTATTTCCTCCAAATTCCTTGTTTACAGTTTGTTTGATATTTTTGTTTCATATTAGAATAGTGGTTCTCAGCTCTGATTTTACATTTGTACTTAACCTAGGTAGATTCAAGAAGTATTAATGATAAAGCTTCATCAGACTGATTAAGCTACAGTACTGACGTCAGTGTCTGGGAATTCTTGACTGATCATTCTTATTTTTAATTTTATTATTAGCTCATTTTTGTTCATCTAATCAAGAACTCAGTAGTAAGGAATTGATTGGGAGCTCTTTAAATGTAGAAAGGGCAATACCAACATAATAGGGCCCATAGGTAGGTCTGCGCATGTAATAGTTACTATCTTTTCACTTAGCTTCATCAGTTTCCTCATAAAGGAATCTTTCTCTTTTCTGTATAGGATGATGCTGGAGTAGTGAAGACTTTTTGGCAGTAAACTTAAAAGTTGGTTTTCAGGGAGTCGAAGGAGTTACAGGGATTTGAAGAATCCACTTGTATATTAATGTTGTCTTTTCAGGAAGGAGAATAGTTAAGAATTATGGTCTGATCCCAGTGAAATAGAAATATTTCTATGGAAACTTGAAAATGAAATTTTTAGTTATTGGAGAAAAAAAGTAAAAACTATGTATTAATAACCAATGTGGTATAAGGGATTGAATGTTTACCTTTATGTACTCATCAAAAGGTGATCTGAAATATTTTTTCAGTACTTGGTTTTGAAAAAAATTAGAGGAGGAGAAGCAGGAGGGCAACCAGTGTCTTGATGATAGAGACAAATAAATAGATTTAGAAATTATCATTTTTTCTCTTGAGTTTTCAAGACCTTGCGCTTGCCAGGCAGGCGCAGTGCCACTGAGCTATATCCTTGGCCCTAGGAATTATCATTCTTAAGTGTAACAGACATAAATGGTCTTGAGGTTTAAAATCTGAGCAGGAGTTAGAAGTTTGCTGTTGATAGTTGTAATCTACCAAATGTTAAAAAGACAGATCAGTGCTATACCATGTTTCTGTGTATTGAGAAATAGAAACTCTGATGGTTCTTAGAATAATAGAGTAAATGGCATTTTGAATTTGGAGGAAGGTGAGGAAGGGAAAAGGATTTAAGGTTCATTGAAAGAGTTATTCACATTGGGTGATTTGTTTTTGCAGGTGAGAATATTGAAGTTATAAGGAGGCACTAGAGAAAAAGTATTTCGGAATGGACAGAGGAATTAATGTGGCATTTGTTCTTGGCATCTTCAGTAGAGATAGGCTATTCCATTTTTGATGTGAAGAGCAATTTCTGAGAGGGAATATTTACTAAATTTTCAGTGCTATGTCATTCCAGTCAAATTTTGGAGGGAACTGAAATGTGTCTACATTTGATAAAATCATGGATGAGGGAAAATATGAAGTGATAGAGCTAGCAGAGAATCACAGGGAAACAGGAGTCATTTTTTTCATGGTATCACACCGCTTTGTGGGTTTTATGATGAAAGCTTTTCCACAGAAGAAATTTTTATGTATGTGGATAAATTTACAGGTATGCTTTTGGAAAAGTAAAGTTAGAAGACCAGGACTTGAATGAATTATTAGTGTTCATATAATGTGCCAAGGTTAAATTCTTTATTGTTATCAATTCTTTTCATAAGTCTTTGAATAATTTAGGCAGCACAATTGAATATTGGTTTCTACTTTTTCTTGTGCAGAATATGTAAGCATATTTTGATGGAAAGATATAAGTGTTTTGAAACTGGAAATAAAATATATGTGACTATAAAAGAGTTTTTTTTATTCCTGTTGTCAAAAATGCTGATTTGGCCCTTTTGCACTATACTCCCATCTTTGCATGGTTGTTAAATTCTGTTGCTTTTTCCCATCTGAAGGAAATGCATCTTTGACACTTCTCATGACCTGAGTCATGATGCTGAAATAGAGCCAAAAAATATTCTTAACAGTCATGGGTAATAAGAAGGAAGGCTTCTGTTGGGGTGGGGTGGGGAGGGACAACTGGAGGAGCTGGAGGCTGCGGGAGAAGAGAGTCTTTGCTATTTTGGTTTATATCTATTTGCTTATTAGGAGAGTTTCTTACACTTTACTGTGATGCTTGTTCTTCAGGGAGATACCGTGGTTTTAATATTTAATCATTCTTAAAGTCCACAATGTTCAATGTAATTGAAAAAGACAAGTTCTTCAAATGTTAAATCATTTTTTAGTTCTCCATGTCCTAAGAAAATACACTTTATATATTGCAATTAGTTAAATGCTTCATCTTATTACAGAGTTTTTTGTTTTTTTGTTTTTTTTGTTTTTTTGGTACCGGGGATCGAACTCCAGTCCTTGCGCTTGTGCAGCAGGCGGCAAAACCACTGAGCCAAATCCCCGGCCCAGCAGAGTTTAAAAAATTTCTGAGCCAACTCTCCATACTGCTACATGTTCTCCTGTTTACCAAAGTTTTATTTGTTTAATCAGGCAGATAGGATTCTATATTTTTTTCTTTGAAAAGTGGAATGCTTCTGTTAGGTCTGCTGATATGATACAAAATTTATTATGAGATAAGTGTCAGAAAGTTGTGTATAGAGTACTGTTAAAAATAATTTTCATGAGACGTTATACTTTGGGCAGCCCATCTTATTCCATATTTGGTCTAAGGGATCTTAGATTATGCTTTTAATTCTGATTTTTTTTCAGTAGGGTTAAAGTCTTTAGTTAGTTCCGCCACTATATTTGAGCTTCTTTCAGAGGAGTTGGAAACATGTGTTTTAATTTGACAGTTTACATATCAAGGTAAAAGGCCCACCATCTTTTTATTATTTTTTATTTTACAAAGAATTTGTTTTGTCCCCTCTAGTGTTAAATAGATTATCATCTATTCATATATATTTATTTGTGTAAGGACAGTCTTGTTTACAGTTTTTTATTTTTCATTGTTGAACATGTATAAAACTATAATCCTAATACTTAAAACGAGTTATAATTGCTAAAACTTTAAAATATCAAGAACACTACCTCCTAATAAATTTTATTCATCCTAGAACCATGGAGTACCCTAGGAATAATAAAGTAACAAACTTCCCACTTTTAGGGAGATTTTATTCATTCAGTTTATAAATTGAATTGACTGTGATTCAGATTAAATTGTATAATATTTTTAGGCAGATTTTTGTATTTCAGTAGAAGTCTTTTTAGCTACTTCTGTTGCTTTTCCTCCTTTGTATTTTAAATCTTATGAACATTGTCTTTAACTCTTGATTTCATCTCCTTTTCTCACTTTTTTCCACATAACAGTTTGACATTCTTTGTTCTAGTTACATTAGTGCCTTTTTGGAGAAATATATGCTAAACTTACTCTACTTATGATTTTAGCAATAGTAATTATTTCTTTATGATTTTTTATTTTTATGTATGAATTTTCTAAATTGAGTTTATTTTAGCTTTAAATAAAGGAAAATACTTAAAATTACATATTATGATAGCCTCCACATTAAGAATAATAATGAACAGGTAAGAATGTATTAAGAATAAAAAAGGAAAACCTTTTAGCAAATGATTCATTAAATTATTTATATATAAAGTAAATGTGACCATAAATAATTAGTTAATAATTAATACAGTATCATTCCCTTCAAAGTGCAGTTTTAATTCTAATGGCATTTAATAAACAGTAGTACAAAACATTATGTAGGCTTTGTTTGCTATTGTAAGAATTAATTATAATAGTATTAGTAACCTCAATTCTTATCTTGAAAAAAATTGGATTCTTGTTTTGAAGTCCATTTTGTGGGAATTTCTTTAACTTTTCTACCTTTTCACGCTTGTCCAAAGTACCAGTAATGGTGTATATGGTGACTTGATCTGCTTACTTGGAAAAAGCAACAAGTGTTTTTCCTTGAAATGCATAAAATGTTGCAATGTTTTTACATTATCATTTATTGCCTCCAAAAGAAAGTTGTAAGAAAAATCATGTTGGAATTATCCTTGAACATTTTGTCTTTAATCACATTTCCTAAATTGTTAGTTGTGTTAATAGTCTTTTAAAATATGTCTCTGTGTGTTTGTGTGTCCACACACTTATAAAATTCATTTTCTTTTAATTGTGTGTTCTATTCTCCTTGGCTCCTGTGAACAAGCATTGCTTCCGCCCAGCTTGGTATGTGGGTCAGAAGGCACTGTTTCTCACCAGGGCGCTGCTGTTTCCTTTTCCTACTTCAGTAGATTACAGATTATACTGGAACATGCCTGAGAAAAGGTCAAAAAGGAGGGTGAAAGTCCTGGAACTGCAGCTGGGAAACTTGTCATTCTCATCTAGGAAAGCGGAAGGGAAAGGGAGAGAGAGGCTCCCATTCCCAACCAAAAGCAACCCACATGTAGGAAATTCCCATTTGCATAGGATACTGTTTGTATATTCTAAAAGGATTTTGACTTTGATTAAGTAATTATTGAGAGTTAGGTTGAAAAAGCTTTAATGTTAAATTAGATGGGAAGCAAGAACTAAGCAGCTTTTAAAGTTTCAGAGTCCACATTTTCAGTGATTGTTTCGACACAGGCTTCCATTGTACTCCTTTGAAAGAGTCAAGAAGTCAACTTTTCAACCAAGGAATTAACGTAAACTCCTTGGTAAAGTTTGGATTTTTATTCCTCTCAATTCTACAGCAGGATATTAAAAGCAGACTGAATGTTTTGGTCTTCAATGGAATGCAAAATGCATACAAAAAACTCTGCAGAACTCTTTACTCAGGTTTTTCTTTAGGAAAGATACGATGTGGGGAACAGAACATCTTTATGACATTTTAGAGGTAGGGAAAACACTGGAAAGAGGACAAAGATAATAGAAAATTTGGGGAATAGGGCCATTTCTGTAGATTTGTCTTTTTTTGGGGTGTCAGGGATCTCAACTGACATCACGTTTCGGTGTTACTTTCAACTGCAAGAGTTCAAAACAGACCAGAGACACTGACTGGGTGTTTTATATCCTAGAACTATAGTGGACCTTTGGGAAAGTGTGTGAGAGATGATGAGGACAGAATTTGGGACAATTCAAAAGATTTAAGTATACTGAATTTTATGAAGGTTTCTATCATCAACCTTGAAAATTCATGTGCCTGAGTAAGGTTTGAGTCCACGATAAGAATGGTTAAAGTCAGAGGAGAGGACGACCTGGTAATAGCAGGCTCCCATGGGGCACCAATAACACTGCCTCCTTTCCTTTTGCTCTTTTGCAAATGAATCAGTACCTGTTTATCTCCAAGTCCCAAAGGACAACAAAAGGACAGTTCTTCTTTATCCTCCAAATGCTTAATTTGGCGGACATTATTGGAGTTCTTAGTTTTTCACACATTCCTTTCTTAAAGAAACTTCCTTTGACCCTCATTGGCGACAGTCTGCAACTTGTGCTTCTAGAAGCCTGTAAAATTTTTTCTTGGACTTTTTGATCTGTAACTGTTATCCTTTGAGTGCTTAATATGTTTTGAGGAGATAATATTCCCTTTGGTTCACAATATAAAGTAGTGAAATGTTTTAGAGGTTGAAAGAAAGCATATAATTTCACCCTAACTTATTTTTGTCTTGTTTGCATTGATGAAAAATACATATATATACACAGTACACTGATAATAACTAAGATTTAGCATAATCTGAAATGTTCAACAATTTTAGGGTCTTGCTTACTTTAGAAATTTCTTGCAATTGGCAGTTTGCCACATTCACATGTTCTCACATCACTGCATTCAGAAGCTAAGAATACCAACCTGGCAGCTTCTGCACAGAGAGTAAAGATAAAAAAAGAAAGGAGTCTAGCTTTCCAGCCACATTACCTGGGAGTTGCTGCTGATGTCTTTTCCACAAATGTCCAACTTTGTCAAAGCCCAGTAAATCTTGGAAAGTTTATTTTCCTTGTAGCATCTGTGTTTTATAATGGGTCTTTTAATTTGTTTTTACTTTGTCTGCAGGGATTTCTTTTGTCCGGAGTTTTCAGACTCTGTCTTTTTTCCTTTTCTTTTTTTCCTGTGGAAGTGAGTCTGTTAATGATGACTGGTTTGGGAATATGCCCCTCTGCAAAGCTGACCTGACAAGCTGTTCCTCCAGTGCAGCAACAAAGCCCATTGTTATTTTCTCTGTTCACTTTTATCTTCAACTCATTTTTCCTTTGTATTTTTATAGTAGAAAATGTCTGGGAAAACGTAATTTTGGACAATGCATAAAGTGGCATTTTGTAGTTAACAAAACTTTTAGTAAACAAATCATACCACATCAGTCTCCCATATGCAGACAGTGATACTTGAGGAGGTTGACGGTACCAGTTCCACAGAGTACCAGGTACCTGCAATTGTTCCTTATCCCAGAGGTAGCAGGGTTGAAAGAAGAGTATCTGGGGCTGTTTTCTCAATTCCATTTACAGTGATGCAAACTTGTTCACAGTAAACATAGAAAGTCTGGTTGAACCCCAAAGTGAGCTATCCTGGCTTCGTACTTTGCATTGTAACACTGAAAACAGTAACAACAATAAACACACAACTGAAAACAGAGCAAAAACAAAAGCTATCGTAGATTTAAACATGAAGGGATGTTTTAAAAGTTCTTATTTTTCTATGATTTTCTATTCTCAAATAGGATTTCTGTTTTAATTTATTGAGAAACCATCTTATTGGAACTTGGGATTTTTGCCCCCGGACAAGCCCATCGATGGTGGGACTGGTAACCCGCTAAAGGATCAAGGCTCTAGTGGATTTGGATAAAAACTCCAAAGCCCGAAGGCTTATGCAAGTTTATCTATACACAGTAAGCCCCAAAAAACTGGGATGAGAGTCTTAGAAGAGCTTATTTTCTCATGAGATTTTTGAGACTTCCTCTGTCTAGTTGTGCCAGAAACTCTGTGAGAATATCCATTCTCATGGCATTTGTCACTTACAGATCTTGTCCCAACTGGAATTTGTAAGTATAATGGTCTGTGAAATATTTTATGTATCTTAGGGCTTCATGAAGCACCATTAAAAAGGCAATTAAACAACCTCTGCTCTTTTCATTGTACTCATATGGTAATGAAAAGGAGCGGTATAGACAGAAAGGTTAGTGAAGGTGACACAGTTGTATAATCACTCTGTATAGATCTCAGAAAATTTTCACTTTATTATTATTGCTAAATATATTCCTTAGAGGCAGCACAAAGGATGATAGGGAAAGACTTAATCCAGGTCCAACATGGATACTACAGGTTTCTTCCCGCTGAAGCTTATTATTCTATGAGTTTGAAGTATATTGAAACATCCTGACATGGAAATTTAGGTTTGGTTTAACCAGAGTAAAATGTCTAAATATCTGTTCTTAAAGGTATCAAGTTGAGGCTCCTTGGGCTAATCGGCTTGAGACCGAGCAGGACAGTGAAAGCCACAGACCCAAGTCATTTGACCATCTTTTAAAGTACTTTGGGTCCCCTCTAAACCTATTTTTTATATCACAGGGATACATTTTTCTTTACCTCCTGGTTGTCAGAAGAATGTATTTCCTTCATTCATGAAACATTTATTGAACTGTTGATCGTAATGTGTTAGCTATTGAGATTTCTTGTCTAAGCTAGTTCCCTCATTTTACCAACTCCTGATGTTATTTCATACATTTCTACTTTTTTAAATCCTTCATGTTCTATTATAAAAGCAAACTAAGAAAATATAGTATCATTCCTTTATTCTAAAAATTTAAATATTTTTATCTCACTTTTTAAATTGTTCTTTGAAACAATAAAAGTGACTCCTTCCTCTTTGTTCCTGAAACATTTTTCAGAACTTTGTATGTTTTTCATACTTTGTTAATATGTTTCTGCACCGCCTTATTATGAACTCTTTCAAAGTCCCTTGGACTTACTTGCAGTGTCTCATCTTGTTAGTGGCTTTTCTTTAGTCTCAGTCTTTAAGTCTTTATTCTTTGTCATTAGCTTGAAAGTCCCTTTCCTTAGCTTTTACATTTGACTGTCTCTCAAATGAAATTACCCTACTGAAGACTAACTCTAACCCTACCAAGGGTTTGACTCGCTGAACTTCATCCTTAGTGACTGTTTTATTAAAGTACTTATTTTTTAATTTGAACGTATTTTGGACCGGGGATTTAGCTCAGTGGCTCCATGCCTGCCTCCCAAGCGCAAGGTCCTGAGCTCAATTCCTGGTGTGTCCCCCCCCAGTTTAAACTTATTTTTAACTGATACATAAAACAAAGATTATACATTTATATGGAACACTATGTGTTAATTTTGATACATGTATGAATTGTGTAATTTGTAAAGCAGGTTACACATGTCTATCTACTCAAACATTTATCATTTCTTTATAGTGAAAATGTTCAAATTATTTCTTCTAGCTTGTGACATACAAAGTTCATTATTGTTTTTTTGTAGTCATCCAGCTGTCCATTAGCACACCAGGGTGCTCCACTGTTAACTATAACTTAGTACCCATTTGGCAAACTCCCCATTCCTCCCAGCCCTGTACACTGCTCAGCTTTTAGTAACCACTATTCCACTCACTACCATTCTACACTCCACTTCTATTAGATCACCTTTTTGGATTCCACACGTGAATGAGATCATGGGACCACTTATTATCCGTGCCTGGCTTATTTCACTTAATGTAATGATCTTCAGTTACATCCAAGTTGTTGCAAATGACAGGATTTCATTCTTTTTATGGCTAAATTGTATTCCATTGTGTTGATGTACTATATTTTCTTTATCCATTCATCAGTTAATGGACACTTATGATTGTTTCCATTTATGACCATTGTAAATTCTACAGCAATAAACATGAGAGCAAAGATGTTTCTTTGACATGTTTCATTTCCTTTGAATATATACCCAGTAGTGGGCTTGCTGGATCATGTAGTAGTTTTCTTTTTAAATTTTATTTTATTGGCACATTTTAGGTATACAATATAATGACATTCATCATTGAAAATTTGCACCTTTGCATAATCTCTCTTGGTTCTTATTTTTCCCCCTTCCCCTGCCCTCCCTACAACCCCTCCATCCCTCCCTATTTACAGATTTCCATTTTTAATTTTTAAAAAATTTATTAGTAAATACTTGTAGTAAGTACCTACTGCTTACATTCATCTTATGGAGTAGCTACATGTACTTATCTTGATTCTTTTTATTCCTCTTCCCTCCATCCATCTCTGGATTCCCTTCCCCCATTTTCTTTCTTTCTTTGTTTTTCTTTTTGATTCATGTTTACAGCATGTTACATTTTTTGAAAAACTTCTGTGTTGTTTTTCATAATGGCCGTACTAATTTAGATTCCCACCAGCAGTGTACAGGTTCCTTTCCTCCACATTCTCACCAGTGTAATTCTTCTGCTTTGCTCTATATGGCTTTGGCTATTTGGTATTTTTTGTGTTTCTATACCAATATTAGTATAGGTTTTTCTAAACTGTATGAAGGATATTATTGGTATTTTGATTTGGATTGCATTGAATCTGTAGGTCACTTTGGGTTGTGTGGGCATTGTAACAATATTTCAGTCAATGAATATGGGATGACTTTCCATTTTTGTATATCTCTTTTTTTTCCCTTTGGTACTGGGGATTGAACTCAGGGCCTTTGCACTGAGCTACATCTCTAGCACCAATTAAAAATTTTTTATTATGAGACAGAGTCTCACTGATTTGGCCAAGCAGGACTCACACTTGGGACCCTCCTGCCTCAACCTCCCCAGTGTTGGGATTACATGAATGGACCGTCACACTTGGCCTTTGTGTGTTCCTTTTAATTTTTTATTTTTTTTATACCGGGGATCAAACTCAGGACCTTGTGGTTACAAAGCAGGCGGCGGAACCACTGAGCTAAGTCCCTGGTGTTCTTTTTAATTTTTTCAATGTTTTATAGTTTTAATTATAGAAATCTTTCACCTCTTTAGTTAAATCTATTCCTAGAGGGTTTTTTTGGATAGCTATTATAAATTAGATTTCTTCCTTTATTTCTCATTCAGATAATTTGATATTGGAGATAGAAAGCTACAGATTGTTTTTGTTTTCTTTTCTTTTTTTTTTTTTTTTTTTTTGGTACCAGGGATTGAACTCAGGACCTTGCACTTGCAAGGCAGGCACCAGAACCACTGAGCTAAATCCCTGGCCCTATAGATTGTTTTTGTAGGACACATCTTTCATTAAAGTTATGTTTATAAACTACTTGCCCAATATAGTAATGTATAAGAGAAAAATTACTCCTACAAACCTGAATATGAACATAAACTCTACACAACTTATATCATATATACAGGTTACAAGAGTAGAAGGCTACACAAACTTGTGTGATTCTTGAAAATACAAAAGTAGTTTGAGAAAGATAGGTCTCAAGTACATTACATGCTGTTCTGAGGTTGTCCTGTATCCTAGTGAGACAGTGAGCCCCTTTTCATCATGGCTAGTTAAGCCACAACATTTGGAATTTCTCATTTCAACTGATTTTATTTTATTTTATTTTTTATCCTGCATGTGGGGGTCAAACCCAGGGCTTTAACCATGATAGGCAAGTGCTTTACCAATGAGCTATATCCCTAACCCTCCTGATGTTATTTATAAAGTTCATTGACATCAACGTATGTAGTCCTTCCTTGCTAACAGACTTACCACAGTTCGCCTCTATCTCGATTGAAAGGCCTCGTAAAACGAAAATAATATTTTCCAATTGCTTTGTATCATCATCCTCACTTCTGCTCACATGTCAATATCCCTTTACACCCTTTCCCTTCATATTCTCCTTCATGCCTTGAATATTCCTCTCCTCTAATCTAACTAGGTAGTATCCCCATGTGGTCTTTCAGCCTGTTTCCAAATAATTGTTCCCATATATTTATCTTTAGTCCTATACAATTAGCACTTAATCATTCCTGTTTCATGCATGTTAAACTGTAGGCTTTGTGATAAGTGGGAATATAGTTCCTCACAGCATGTTATCTTAGGCTGCAGCACTCAACAAATATTTGTTGAGTGGATTTTATTAGCTTATGACCTATTTACTATTGAACCCTGTATTAGCATAGTTGTCTAAAGGTGAATATTACAATTATTTTCATTGACAGTGGCCTTGAGAGTGTGATAATAAGCAACTTTGACTTAACTATAAAAAGTTTTTCTTTTATTTGTCCACAAAATATTCTAATGGAATTCTCATTCATCTCTTCTATAAGGTTCTGCATTTTATAATTGTAATATTATCTAATTTATTAAACAGCCTAAACCATCTTGTTTACATTATAAATTCTGTTATTTTAATCCTAGCAATAGGTTTAAATCACTTCTGTTAACATTAGTGTATATTCTGTATTGGAAATTGGTGATTAGGGGATATATGAATTTATTTATTTGCATGAATTTCTTGTGTTCTCCTTATTTTGAAAAAGAGACCCCTGTCAGCATTTAGCTTGTTTATTCCATCCAGTATTATAAGAAGATAGATTTGTGCCCAAGGAAGGAGATTTGGTTAAGTCATTATCCTACTTCTGAAGTAGTATACCATCATCATATTAGCTGTTTTAAAAAAATGAGATTCTAGCCTTTCATTGTCTCCAGCAATACCATTAGATACTGTTTGGTGGAACCATGCTGATTTAAAAGTGAATGTCTTTCAGAAGTTAGATACCAATTATGACTTCATTTGTTACCCATATAAACTTTCTTTTTCTGGTTTTTTTTTTTGAGATAGGATCTTGCTATGTAGTTGAGGCTGGCCTTGAACTCACTGTGTAGCCCAGGCTACATTTTGTAACATGGACAATGATGTAAACTTCATAAAGTTTCTCTGTGAGCCCATGAATTAATAAGACTCATTAGAAAGCTACAGAATTCAAGAAAACAAAGTGAGATTGGTGAACGAATAGACACAAATTAATGGAATCTAGAAATAGGTTCATACATAGAGAATGGACTTTTTTTTTATGAAGGTGGGAAAGCAGCTAGTAGAGAATTGATAACTACTTTAAAAGTGGTGATAGAAATATTGGACATCTGAAAACAACAAAAAAGGAAAGTTGTACATCTGTATTCGAAATAGTGAGCACAGTAAATCTCAGCCAATCACATATGCAAAACTGAAGTAAAAATAAATGACTGTTATTCTTCCCTTGTCTGTACAAAAATGTGTTGGAAATTCTAGCACTTAGGTGATAGAAGAAATAGAAGTCATTCATATTGAAAAGGAAGAAGTAAAGCAATTTCCTTTTCTAAGATGACATAATCTCATATATAGAAAATCCAGTGGAACCCACCAGAAGTTAGTAGAGCTAAGAAACAAGTTCAGCGAAGTTGTAGGATGTAAGGTCAATTTACAGTCTGAAAAGTGAAATAAGAAAATAATTCAATTTCTGTATTTCATTAAAAAGTGTAAAATTCTTAGTAATAAATTAATCAAAGAAGCTGAGAATGGTGTTCATTGCCACTCCGGGCAACATGAGACTTTGGAGCTTATGAAAAAGAAGTTGTGACCTGAAAAATACAAAACAACGTTGAAGCAAGTTACAGAATACCTAAGAAAGTGGAAAGGAGTCCCAGCTTCTTGGGTTAGAAGATAATACTGTTTTTATTAGTAGATGTTTACAGTACATACTGATTACAGTCATCATGGGAGTTGGTGGTTGGTACATGGACATAATATATCTTAATTCTTTTTTCCATCCCCTGGCCTTATCCACGCTCCCTGCTCCTTCCAAGTCTTGAGCCCCTCCCATTTGTAAATGATCTGTTTTCATCATTTTCCCCCTTCAATTCTTTGGTCTCCTCCCCTCTCTCTTCCATCTCTCCATCTCTTATCAATTTGAAAAAGAATCTCCCTACTTCCTGTTTATCTTCTACCTCTCTCTTTCTCCCTTTTTCTACACACACACACACGCACACATATATAATATACACACACTTTTTTCCTCATATAAAATAAACCATGTGATAAGCTTGTGCATTTGACTTATTTCACCTAATATTATGGTCTCAATTTGTATCCATTTACCTATGAATGCTTCCAGTTTATCTTTTTTAATATATATATTTAAAATTTATATTATTGTTTCATCAAAAATTTCCTTTTTCCTGTCAAAAATTATTATACATCTTATACAAAACCATATAAATAACCCTGATTTTCTTCAAATTCCATATATAAAAGTAGTACCTTTTGTTAAAAATAATTACAACGTATGGAATAAGAAAATATATAGAATATATCCTTTCAAGTATCTTAAATCCACACTCTTTAAATAATGATTTGTAACAAGCTGAGGTTTGTGAATTTGATTCACAAAACCTGTCATTTCTACCAAAATAAATACGAGACATAATACTGCAAAGGCTTCGGTAAAAATAAGAATGGAATCACTGCACAGAGCACTTGGTTCCCAGGTGTCTCCGCTTATGTCTCATGTCTCTGTGTGCGTGTGTGCTGTGTGCTGTGTGCACGTGAACCTCTGAGGCTGCCATGGCACCCGTGCCGTCCATAGCAGCCCCGTGACACAGGTACCCAATCCTTCTGTAGGAATCTGCACGCATCAAGTTTATCTTTCTTGATAGCAGAGTAATGCTCCATTGTGTATAAATACCAGTGCTCAAGTCCCTTATATAAATTGGTGTAGTATCTGCATATAGTCTATGTATATCTTCTCATAAACTCATTTCTAGAATAGTTAGAAGACCTAATATAATATAAATGCTATGTAAGTAGTTGTTATACTTTATCATTTAGGGAATAATGACAAGAACGAGGAGTGCTCAGTATAGGTCCACCCATCATAAGCCTATGAACAAAATAGATGCCTAACCATATTGAAACAATGCTGGAGAAAAGCCGAGGATCTATAAAACTGTAGGAGGCTGTAACAGGATATGCCTACACATTGCTTCACGTAGATTCAGAGTAGTCCTCAATGTATGGCAAATTTAAGATTTTCTTCCTGGAACTTGCTTTTGTTTTTCCCTCAAAATATTTTCAACCCACAGTTTCTTGAGTCCATAGATGTGGAATCCATAGATAGGGAGGTCTGACTGTACTCCCTACATTGATTTACAAATTCGACCTACTCCCTGTTACACGCTAATGTGGCTTTAAGCCCCTAGAAATTTGCAAAGTGTAGGCAAGAGGATTACGTTTTGTTGGATGCAGTGATCTAAGAAGGGTAGTACATCTCATTGTCTATAGAAAGACAGGGAATTCCTTTGCCATCCCCTAAGATGGCAGTCTCTGCACTTTGATTTGTTCCCACCCCATGTAATTTAATTCTCTTCTTAAGAATTCTGCCTTTGATACCTTTCTTCAGTTATTACTGGAGTCAGTGAAAGCCCTACTGGAGGCTGGGAAGTTTCCATCAGTGATGCTTTTCTTTGTTTTCTCATTATAGGGAAACTGAACAGCCAAGACTCTTACAATAATTTTACCAACAACAACCCTGGCAATCCCCGCCTCTCTCCTCTCCCCAGCTTGATGGTCGTGATGCCGCTGGCACAGATCAAGCAGCCAATGACATTGGGGACCATCACCAAAAGGACAGGGTAAGGCCCCAAACTCAATGCTGTGTCACAGCTGTTTCAGAGGGTTGAAAGAATAAAAATAAAAATACTTTGTCTTTGTGTGGTTTTGATTATGTTCTTCATTTCCAGCCCCTATGAGATGTCATGGCAGCAGATTAAGTACAAAGTATAGGACGTGCACAAACATCCTCACACACATCCATGTACACACACAGCCATGGAAAAAACAAAGTGGCAACAAGTTGTGAAAACGAGGATTGGCTAATAAAAACCAGACCCATGGACACAGTTTTGACTTGCTGCCTTATAGCACTGCCTCATAGTACAATTTGATTTTCTTTGTTTTTGCAGACATGATTGAGATTTAAAACCATTCCTAATTTTTGACATACCTAATAAGGAGAGCACATGCATCTATGTTTCCAGCACTTTTTGAAAATCATGTATATGAAATTTAATTTACATATAATCTTTCAATGTCAAGACAGGGTGATGAAACAGTTTTTAAAAGCTATAGTGTTCTAAGATTTGGGCTTTTTTTTAATTTGGTACCGGGGATCGAACTCAGGTCCTTGTGCTTGCGAGGCAGGCGGCGGAAACACTGAGCTAAATCCTCGGCCCTAGATTTGGGCTTTTAAGTAGTCATTTAATTTCTTCACCCTTATTTTAGCTATTTAAAGTGTTTATACCTATTAGGAATATCAAATTATTTCTTTGGGCTTCTGACAATAAACACATATCTGTTGTTATCATTAGGGACTCATTGCATAGTAATACTGAAAATGCATTTGGTACTTTAAAATAGGCAAATTATAATTTTTTTTTTCGTACCGGGGATTGAACTTGGGTCCTTGCGCTTGCGCAGCAGGCGGCGAAACCACTGAGCTAAATCCCCGGCCCTAAAATAGGCAAATTATTGATTGTCCTCAGTGAGAAACTCTAAAGACTAATCAATTTGAAATGGAAAAACTTCTGTATTAAAATTCTATGTTAAATAATAAGAAGATGGGCTTGGTGCTGCACGCCTATAATCCCAGCACTTGGGAGGCTGAGGCAGGAGGATCACTGTGAGTTCAAGGCCAGTCTGGGCTACATAGTGAGACTCTGTCACACACACACACGCACACACACAAAGTAAGAAGAAAACTGCTGTTGCCCTCAAAGAGACCTCAGGGTATTTTCAGTAAAAAGAACAGATTAAATTATTTTGTCGCTACATCAATATTTCTTAACATTTTCTTGCTGTTGTTAAAGTGTTTAGAGAAGTCATTTCTGTGAGAAGTTCTCAGTGTTCACAGGAATGAGTCCTTTGGGCTATAGTATCATTGTAACAGAAATGAACCCTGATACTTAGGTGTAGCGTGTAGTGATGTTAGCATATAAAGTGATCTTATTGCTGTATGCAGGAATAAAATTGGGTTTGTGACATATTAAGGGAAACTAAAGGAAAGATTGGTGCAGGTTCATTTGGCCTGTAAAGTTTTCATTTAACTTATTGTGTTCAGTGAACATATGCTTTTAAATAGAATTTTGACATGTCTTGTTTAACAGTTACAGAAGTGGCTATGAATAGTCAAAAAGCTATATCCTTATTTTCCTAGTTAACTCATCTTTTCATGGTATGATATTGCATTCTCTGGATCTAGAATCAAACACAAATGAGACTAAATATTAAATCAGAATTTTAAGGTATTTTTTTCACTTGCTGACATAATTATGTCTTCTCAATTCATCTCAGCATTGTACGGTTCTACAAAATACAAATTTTTGCATGTCTTTCCTGAGCCTAAGTGAAAGCATCTTCAAAGTACTTAATTCTGCATTTAGAGTGAGGGGACTATAACAAGATAGTTTAAAAGTTACCTGGAGACATGAAAGCATACTCTCATATTTTGTTTCTCTTGTGTTTATTTGTTGTTGTGTTATTTTAAACAGAAGAGCTATGCTGTCTTGTAATGCAAAGAATTAGCTCTCATAATTTTCTCTAGATGGCTCGGAGATTATGATGTAGTTTTATGCATTAAAGGATGTTAGAATGTAACTCAGAATATTTGTGGGCAGATTTGTTGACTATATTAGAAATTTTCCATAAGAAGGAGAAAAAGTCTTTTATTTGTTCCCTCTATTTTGCTATCTGCTTTTGCACGGCACTAAGATGGATAGAACTGTTAATCATCTGTTATTCTCCTGTGTTGCCAGAATTTATGAACTTAGATAAATTCTATTTCCTTTTCTTTTAAAAACCTTGCTAGAAGTTCTCAGCTTTCTGGAGAATACATACTATGTTCCCTCATATATAATTGAATAATTACTAATGAATAAAGTGTTATGAATTTAAGCGCTTTGAAATTAGAATTAGTGTAAGATATTTGTAATATATTACCGAGTAGGCTTTGTATCTCAGTTTTCAAATTACATCATTTCTGCCAAGTTTTAAAATTCCTTTTATCAAGATTGGTGTGGTGGCACATGCCTGTGATCCCGGTACTCAGGAGACTGAGGCAGGAGGATCACTGTGAGTTCAAGGCCAGCCTGGGATACATAGTGAGTTCAGGTCTAGTGTGAACTACAAAGTGAGACCCTGTCTCAAAAAACAAAACAAAACAAAAATTTCCTTTTATCATTATAAGAATAATTCATACTGGTCCTATTTGGCTTAAAATTTTTTGAAATAATTTCAGGCTTATAAAAAGGTTACAAGGGGCCGGGGATTTAGCTCAGTGGTTTCACCGCCTGCTGCGCAAGTGCAAGGACCCGAGTTTGATCCCTGGTACCAAAAAAAAAAAATGTTGCAAGACTAGTAAAAAGAATTTCTATATCCTGTATCTTAGCAATTTTAGTTGAATTGCTTTATTATTCAGATTCTCTCATTGTGTATGCCCTACTTTTCCTACTTACTTTGATATATGTTGCAGACTTATTATCCCTTTTTTCTACATTCTTCAATGTATAATATCTGAAGGCAAGAATATTCTCTTACCTAACCACAGTAGAATTATCATAAGAGATCTTAAAATGAGTATTATTAGTTGGTTTTTAAATTTAAAATAATTGTTATCTGTAATTAATACTTGTTACAGAGCTTCAGTGTACCACAAATTATGCAACCTACTGTTCTTTTTTTCCCTTCCCACCTATTCTTTTTATGACTTCCTAGTAATACAGAGTATAGTGACTGATGAATTATTTGATGATAATGATTATAATTTATATTTGACCACTGCTGGATTTCAAGACTTTGTACATTTATGCCACTTGCCGAAGTGTTTCAAATTAATATTTGACTTTCCTTATCATAACTGCACAAAGGGTTTTCAGAATGTAATTTTTTGGTTTTTAAAATTTTGCTTCTTTTTTCATAACCATAACATCTTCTTTTGTTTTGTTTTGTTTTGTTTTGGGTTTTTTTGGTACTGGGGATTGAACTCAGGACCTTGCACTTGCAGGGCAGGCGCAGTGCCACTGAGCTAAATCCCCGGCCCATAACCATAACATCTTATATTTCTATGGCAGAGATTTCTAAGAATTGCCTACAATCCAGTATTCAAATATCCAAATTGAGAGAGAAGCCTCGACTTAAACCTTCAGGGGACAAATGTGTGCTTACCATATTTAACATCCATCTTCTTTTTACAAATATGCATCCCTGAAAGTCTGTGCAGTGTCAGGGACCATCTGTCTCACTCCAAGACATACATGAGGCCAGTGAGACTCCAACTGGCGAAAGACAGATGTATTTATACCTTCTTGGTCAGCATCTTGAAGCAGCTCTTGGAGGAAAGAAGGCCTGTGTTGGCAACAGCTGCTGCTTACGTCTGATGATGTACATGGGTGAAGGCAAAGGAAGTGCTAGAAATTATGTGGCTTCAACAATTACCCATTCAAATAGAATCTATTATCTGTCAGAGACAGTTGGATTGGAAAGCCCAGCTTACTACATTATCGTGTTTTTGTCATACAAAAGGAAGAATAGCTCTTCTTATCTATTTAAAGTGCAATTTGGTACTAAAGGATTGCTCCATGTCTTGGACTTTAGGTTTTTGTGGTAGGAATTTTTAAGCAATATTTCATAGGTATTTGATTGAATTAATGAATGAAATGAGGATAAAGTTTTTGGAAAATACTTTTGGCATAATAATGTACACAACAAAAACTTTCATCAGTGTACTTAGTTATATTGTTTTAGGTCTAAACTTATTTTTACATACACATTAGTTTTTAAAATTAATATATTTTGCAGTACGTTCACTTTTATGGAGTACACATACATATTGCATCATGATCATTTGTAATCTCCCTTTTCCCTATTCACTGCCCTCCTCCTCCTCTCCAAATCCCCCTTCCTGTCTCCAAAACGTCTACCTCCCTGTTTTCTACCATCTCTTCTTTCTTTTCCTTTTAAAATTATTTATATTTTACATTTCTCATGCAGCAGAAACCACTTATATTTAACCTCTGTGTTGGATTTATTCACTTAGCATTATGGTTTCAAGACCCATTCACTTTCCTACAAAGGACCGAAATTTATCTTTCCTTACAGCTGAGTGGTACTCCACTGTTATATACTGTGCACATTATTTTGTGGGCACAGCAGACAACAGTGAATGTCAGAAAGAGGTTGGAATGTTTCATGGAAATAGAAAATATAAAAACTGAGAATTAAAGTTAAATCCCTGCTCTAAACTAGTTGAACGTTTTTGGAAGTAAACATACTATGATTATTTCATAGGTCCTCTTTTACTCAAATATATGTAGTTTCCCACTCCCTCTTCCTCTCCTCACTTTTATATTAATTCATTTCTTTATGAGTAATTAGGAGTAGGTGTTAGGAACCTGAGGCCCCATTCTGTAGAAATATAGCAGACAGTATAGTAGAAAAATATTGAATTAAGAATGAGAAGCCCTTGCTTCGCCTCCTAATTCTTCCTCCTATCATCATTGTGTTTTATGTAAATTTCTTAATCTGAAATTGTCTATCCCTCCCTTCTCCCTCCCTCCTTCCCTCCTTCCTTGCTTCTCTTCCTTTCTCCTTCCCTTCCTCCCTCCATCCATCCGTCATCTTTTGACCTTAGTATGTATGAGTCCTCACCAGTTCTTTGATCCCACTGCTTCATTTCTAAGCCTCACTCACTATTGAGCAACCCCTGAGCTAGTTCTGAACACAAGCCCCACTTAGCAAACATAGATATTTGCTTTTTCTTTAGAAATGGAAGCAATTAATAGGATTTGTTTGAATGTTTCCAGTTGATATTTACAAAACAAATCTGTTATCAGATCTTGTTATTTAAGTAAATAACATTAGCACATAATAGCCTTGAAGAAGGTTCATTCCTTATTTTAATTCAATTATGTTCTTCTTGGCTTATTTAAATGATAGCCCTAATCCTTATAGGCAAAGTTCTAAAGAAAGAACCACCAGATAGATGAGCGGATAATAAATCCCACATCTTTCATCTCTATCTTATGTAACTGTTCTTGATCACTATATTCTGAGTGTTTGGTTCCAGATATAATGGACAGTGTATATTCATTAGAATATATATACTTATGTGTACATTTATGATTTTTTTAACAATAGTTTGAGTTTCCAGGTTTTGTGCTAAGTAGAGTACTGAAACCATACCATAGTTGATTGCATCTTAATGTGAGTCTAGGGATTTTTAAAAAATGAAATCTACTACAGAAGTCAGTATTAGTATTAGAAGTCAGCAGGCATGACATCCTGCAGAAGTTTGACATTATTTATGCTATGCTAGTCTCTTTTCTGTTGCATGTGGCAGAATTCAAACATTATCTAGTATTTTCTAATGAAAATCTTTTACATCTTGAGTTTGTAATTTAAATTGGCATGACAAGTATGTTTCAAATTAGACAATTGTCTGTTTCAGCTTCAGTTTACCCTGTAGATCAGTAGATTGAGAACCAACATAGATTTCTCTGGTAAGGAGTAATTGAAATTTAATTAATGAAAAAATTAAAACTTAAAAATGACATGAGGATTAATTTTCTCATATGCTTATAGGAAATGTGAGTTTTCTTCAGTTGCTGCTTAAGAGAAGACACACAAAATGTAGAAGGTATTAGAGTTTTTAGAATTTATTTTTAAAGCAATATAGCTTCACCTAAGTATTTCACATGTAATGTTGTGTAGCTTTTGTATTTATTATTTGTTTGGGTTCATTCTGATGTCTGCTCTGTAATGTTCCTTCTCAGAACAGGATCAGCTGAAAAACAGGATTTATAGGGTATATTTATAGAATTCTTCTCTCAGAATGCAGGTATTTCTTTTACTCCAAAGATGATCGTGTTAATAGAATCATTAACCTTTTATCATGAGAGGCACGGTATAGATAAGGGTTTAAGAATGTTCACATGAGATAAGGTCTTACTTTTTTCACATTAATAAAACCTACACTTACTGTGTTTTCTGTGAGTAGAACCAAAATCCTTGTGCTGTTATGTGGTATTCAACATGTCAGAGTTTAATGACTTACCTAGTATAAAACATAGTTCTTTCCCATCTTCTTAAAAATTCCATGAGAATTCCTTTGAACACTAATGGCTAGGTCATTTCAAAGTGGCCTCTAAAGAATTGTCTAATAATTGTTGCTGGCTTTTTTGTTTCTTGACTAGTTTTTCCTAAGGTTTTTCAATTAGAGTTTAGCTCAAAACAAACATAATTATGAAATAGTGAAAAAATTTTATATGGCTGGATTAAGCTTGCTGAAGTTTAATAGTGATTGGAAAACACAAAACCTCAGATCCAAATTAGTAATTTGAGTTGCATATGTTAATATTATCTATAACTCAATGCACTCTGACAAAAGCTGTCTTTTCTGTTCTCCTCACCCCCATCCCATTTCAGTACAAAAGTACAGCTGTGGACTTTTGAAGAGGGAGAGGAAAGTCATAGGTGAAGACAGCTGGATCATGGACTTGTACTTTGTGACTTCATATTTTCATTCTTTTGCCACCAAGGAAAGATTAAATAAGCTTATTTCAAAAGAACAGCTGACACTAACTTTACAAAGTCCATAATTACGTCAGTCACTATACTTCTTTGGAGTTGGTAGATTTTCTTTCACATGTATGTGGCAGAGGTCCAGTTTGTAGGGCTAGGCAAGAAGTGGGTGAATATAGGTTGGATGTATGCCACATCTACACACTAAACCCCGTCATCCCAGCCCTTTTCCTTTTTCTTGAACTATATTGGCCCTTGGATCCTTCTTTGAAGTAGGGTAACTTTTAACTAATACAAATGGGTTATGTTGTGAGTAGTGACCCTTATTGTCTTTAAAATTGACAGGGCTCTTATTTACTGTAGGCCTGTTTATTCTAGTGTCTGGCGATTTATATTTTATTTTGGCATTGTGGGGCAAGGAAATGACTAGAGAAATCTCCTTAATTGGTAACATGTTGTTATTGCCTGGCAAGGAAAATCTAGATTTTTTTTTCTTGGTGCCATTTGTTGGGATGACATGCTTCCATTTTATACACAGTACCAGGTTGATCAGCCTGGCCTTGAACACACTATCTTCCTGCCTCAGCTTCCAGAGTACTGGGATTTCAGCCCTGTGTCATCACTGCCTGGCTTAACATTTTCAAATTCTTGACAGTGAATTAGCTGTGTTCTGCGAGATACGGTGGGAGACTGTCCCATGCAGGTACACTATACATTAAAAAGCAACAGAGGCCTAGGTGTTCCAGATTGCAAGCATTTCTGTCAGAATCATTTACACTTTTTGGTATTCAGATGTCTTGCTTAAAGAAGTAAAATCAAAGAAGCTGGCTACCATGTGCCAACAGAAACCTGTTCAAGTTGGAGGTATTTCAGGGGATTTAGAAATGCCTTGAACCTTTCATTTTCTGATCATTTCTGCATGAGATCATTACACTTGCTATTGGGAGATTGGACACCTCAAGTAGTCTTGGTTAGTTAAATCTGTATTTTTCAAAGTGCAGGATGGGCTGTAGCAACACTTTCCCCCCAATATAATTAGTAAATTTTAAAATCAGATAGATTGTGACCAATGTTTTTTTCTTTAATGAAATAGAATAGACTAAAATGCAGTTCTGTTACTGGTTCTCCAGACCAGCGGCAATGGCATTGCCTAACAGCCTTTCGGAAATACAGACTCTCACACTTCAGCCAAACCTGCTGTGTTAGAACATCCACTTATCTCCATTGTAACAAAAACTTGACGTGGAAATAGAATGGAGTAGAGTTTATTACATATAAAAAGCATTCATTATTCATTTAATAAAAAGTATTATTGTTTCAACCTTGTGTATTTTCATATACACCTTAAAATTTTCATATGCACCTTAAAATGTTTGTGTATGGGTGACAGTCAAAAAATTTTTGAATCCACTATTTTTAATGTGAACAATGATGTCATATTCCTGGCTGTGTTTTTATTTGAGAGTGTATCTGTATGTGTGTCTGTCTGTCTGCCTATACACACATACACATGCACGCACACACACAGAGTTCTGCAGCTGACCCCAGAGCCTTGCACATGCTAGGCAAACGCTGTCACTCTGAGCTACATCCACAGCCCCCTGGTTGTGTTCTTACCATTGCCTGTGACAGAACTATCCTTGCTTTGCATTGATACAATCTTTAAAGTTTTCTTTGTAATATCTCACTTTTCCTTCTATTTTGCTTTCTTCTAGTTATCTTTTATGTTTGTGTACCTTCTTTGTATCCTCTCTACTTTAGGCTCAGAATTGTGTTCATTGTTGTTAAAACATTTTGTTCAAGTTTTAATTTGTAGTCAAATATGCTCAATTTATTGGAGAAATTGTTGCCAATTAGCAGGATTTTTCTTTCGAATGTTCTAAGTTTCAAATTTAAACAAGGAAATACCAGTGTGCTTTTACCAGTGTGCTTTTCCCCATCGTTTGTTGTCTTCCAAATGTCATATGTTATAGTAAAATTTCATTTTGGATATAATTAAGTTACTGAGTCTTATTTGTGTGCAGATATGCATAGCATGTCTTAAAAACCAGGAATAGAATTTTGAGTAAAAACGTGTGTACCATTGAAGTTCCCAGTTGTATTTAAGACATGAAATTGTAGCTTTAGTCAACCTAGCCCAGTGCAGACCAGGTAGAGGAGGTTAAGGTATTGGGCCACAATTAAGAGACATGCTAACTTCCTGGGATATGACCACAGATAGAGAAAAATCCTGCTACGTACACTTAGTGTTTACTCCTTTGGTCCACAGTATGCAGTTCAACTTACTAGAAACAAGCAGCTTGAAAAATATGTGCTTACTTTGTACGGTTGTGAGACTGCCACTAGTGAACAGCAAACAACATTATATCAAGGCTTTTATTCAGTCATCTTTAGCTAGTTTTAAACATTTTTGCCACAGAATCACACATTGGGTGCTCTTCTCCATCTGATTATTCCATTTAATTTTTTACTTTGTTTTTAAAGGCTGAAACAGTGAGTTGTTTTTTTTAAAGTTAAAAATATTACAGGGGTATTCCAGAAAAGGGGGAGAAATAGAAAAACTTGCTAACTCTGTGAAAATTAAGGGTCTTATACCACACACATCACACAGTATATATAACAGAATTGCAAATGATTACTAACTACAAATGAAACTAACTTGAGTTATTTTGCTACATACTCTAGAACAGTATGACATCATGTATTTGTTAATGTTAAATGAGTTTTCCTCTAATTTTTTGTGCATTTTCCCCCCTTTTCCATGAAGGCCTTATCTCTTTGGAGCGGGGTGTTTTTCCATAAAAGCTCCATGGTGAGTTCCCGTTCAGTCCCGCATGCCTAATTCATTTGCTGTACTCTCAAAAAGTTAACTGTGTTGTAGTTTTGTTTTCAGTTGCATGGCCTAATCACAGATAGATGCACCAACTTATTGGATAATTGTAGATAAGATATGAATGTTGATCTTTAAGCTTTTGAAAAAGTAGTTTTCTTAATTTTACTTCATTCCTTGAAAAATTTTTAAAAATCAAAATATATGTTTTAAAAAAGGAAGATGCAAGAATTAATTCTCTCATAATGCTGGTGTTTAAGACAAGGCTGACACCTGTGTTTAGAGTTTGAATATTTTAGTGATAGAAATTCCTTACATATCAGGTTTAATGTAGAAGAGTTAATTTATTTTGAAATATAAATATACTTTATGTATAACAAAAATGTCGTATGAAGTTTTACTGTATTTTATTTGGTCCTAAAGGGACAACACTGAGTTCTGTTTTGAACAGTTTAGTTATTTAAGGAACTACATGATGAGGAAATATATATAGTATTTCATAAAATAACTCATAAATGATTTATTATTGTGTCCCTGCTCACCATAACTTAATTATTTAGTAAATTCTTAGAAGTACATAGAATGTAGCATTGTCAGTCTTAGGCATGATGACCATAAGAAAGAAATTGAATATATTTTATACTTTCATTTAAAATGTGAATTATAATCCATTAATAACTTGATATAAAGTGTTTTAATAGTTAGGAGTCAGGGCTCCAGAATCAGACTACCTGTGTCTTAAATCCCAAAGTTATATGATCTTGGGTAATTTTTAAAAACTTTTTTATTTCTTGCTTTTCTTATTTATTAAATGAAATTAGTAGTAACATCTACCTTGTTAGTTCATTGTGAGGATTAAATGAATTGATATACACACACATTTCAGAATACAATAACCATGCCTGACACATAGTTAACCACTCATTACTACTAGTAGTGCCTCTCACCCAGTTTAAGGAATAAATACCGTGTTTGAAAACATGCTTTAAATTAGATTGTATTATTTGCTTTTAGGAGCATATAAGCAAAAAAGGAATTTTTGAGAAATGTATAGAAGTTTTACTAAATTAGAAAATCTAAAAGACTTCTGCACATATGTGTAGTTCTCATAACAATGACTAGGAATTGTTGTTTGTTTCATCTTGTACTAGAAGCAACATTTTTTTTCTTGTGGATGAAAAGAAGTTTAAATAGCTCTTTTAAATTAATTGTTATTCAGCTCAGCCTATTTTCAGTGTTCAAATGCCTGTGGAAATTCTGAAGTTTTCATAATCATATAAGAAAAGGTGATATAAATAGCTATAACATATTCCTCCTTGAAATGCAGCATCATAATTAGGCCAGAGTATGCAAAACTGTTTTTAACAGTTTCAGTGCACTCATGAGTATAAATCTTCTGAAAGTCTATCTTTATTCTTTTTGTTAACCAGATTTCTTTTCAAAAGTAAGACACATGGACCTTAGTTAAAAACTTAGAGTGAACAGTGAATTTTAAATGCTACATTCAGCATATGACAAAATTTCTTTGTATAATAAACTTAGAATTAAATTCCATTAGGATAAATTCTTCATTCTAAGTACAAAGAACAGAATTTTAGTATGTTAATAAAGATTGAAGTTTTCACATAGAACTAAAGATGTAACAAATGTTGCATGTTAAATAAGAAAAGTCCACTCCCCCAACAGCTTATGTGCTCCTCACATTTAAGCAAAAGCACTTGTCAACCAGAAATGATTTGAGGTTGAAACAAGATTAAAAGAGCCAGATTAAAGAAAGGGATATATGAAATATAGTAGACTTTTAAATCATTGCCTGTCTTTTAGAAGACTGCTTTGTGGTTTGTTTGATGCCATCGTTAGCTCACAAGAAACTCGTTTTTAGTCACTTATTCTAGACTAAAAGGTCCTCCTTTAAAATACGTTACATTTCCAAGAGTGCATGTTTTTTCCATTAAGATCTTAATGAAACCTCAAATTAAGACAGCAAAATGAATATAAATTTGACAACTTCTTCCATGTTTTTTATAAGAGCTCCTTTGTTTTAATAGTTTTTGATATTTTTCCATTCAACTTGAGAATGTTTTTATTTACTGTTCTGAAATAAAAAGCTATGCTAAATAAACATTTATAGCACTTCAGTTGTAGGATAATCTATATATTTTAGATGAAATTTATTTTATAAATGAAATTTATAATTTCTCTTAAAATGTAAATTTCTTTTTAAAAATAAATTGCAAGTTGCAGCATTTGTACTTAGTTAAGATTTTGCTTTTGGTATGTCACAGTTTCTATTCATTCTTTATTCTTCACTAATGGGGTTTAGTTCTGTAAATTCATGCAACCTCAGATAAGACAGTTTTAAAATAGTGTTGTTCTCTTTGACATGAAAAGAATTTGTTAGAAAGTAAACTGTGCAGGCCGTTGGACACTCTAGTCAGTTTAGACTTTCCCAGTATTTTATAGTCTCTAGATCAGTGGTGGCGAACCTATGGCACGCGTGCCACAGCTGGCCGTTTGTTAACATTGAAAGCTCTAAAAGGTTCACCATCACTGCTCTATCTTATCCTTTGATATTGAAGGTCCACATGAAATATAAAAGAATTACACATGAACATACTTAATTAACTATAGACATTTAAGAGAAACAACCAGTGAATTTTAGCAGTTTTGATTTCAGTGTTACCAATGTGGATGTAGTATTATGTAAATAGCTTTTGAAAAATACCCATATGCACTTAACAGAAGGATAGGAAATAGTCTGTATGAAAATGTCCTCTCAACATTGTTGTTGTATTATTAAAGGTTAAATTTAAAGAAAAGTTAAAATTTATGTATCAAATTATTTTTAAAGCTTTAATTAGCATTCTCTAAGATTACTTGATTATAATATAAATAGTTCATATAAATCTTCTGGAAACTATTTTAAAATTTTACAGTTTTTCTAAATGGTAAGATTTATGTGGAGAGTCAAATCTTTTCTTATTAATTTTATGTAAATCTGTTAAAGCTTTAGGAATAGTTTGTACAAAATAGAATAATTTTATGAAAATTATTAGTATTTTCATTATTTAGCATAAAATATTTCCATTTCTCTCTCCAATGTCTTATTTTATTTTATTTATTTTTTTACTTTTTGGTACCGGGGATTGAACACGGGCTCTTGTGCTTGCGCAGCAGACGGCGAAACCACTGAGCTAAATCCCTGGCCCACCAAGGTCTTATTTTAGAAAACAAAATTGAGAATGAGAGAAAACTTCTAAATGCCTTTTAAGAGTTTAATCATAGAAGAATATAAAGAAAATAATTTAACCATTATACATCTTATAATTCTTAAGTTGATATTGTGTGTTACATTTAAACTGAAATATTGACTGTTCACTAATGTTTTTGAAAAGGAATGAATTGGTGCTTCTATCTCATGTTAGTTCCTTCCATGTTCATGTTCTTCCCACCAAGGCACCAGGCTGCATTACTGCTTATCATGTCATCCACATTTACATTACATATATCCTATCCTGTGGTACATAGTAGAATTATCCAGATGGAGATCATTGTCCTGTATGTTTTAAGAAGATATCAGGGTTTGTTTGGTTTTTTTCTGTTTGCAGTTGAGTGTGGAGAAAAAACAGGCAAGAGAAATTCAATATGTTGATCTGACTGGATAACATAATGCAGTAAAAGACAAAAGGAGAAAGAAGGGAACTTCAATAGCCTATATAAATATTTTTGAAGTCCTAGGGATGTTAATATCTCTACACTTCTGTTGGCAGTAATTCACATTCTGTTGTTTGAGTATTAAGTCTTTTCTCAGAAAAAAATGACAGTTTAGCTCTTGATTTTTAATTTAACACCTTATTTTTGTTTTAAAGTCTGTTTTCTCATATTAATTTTTGTATTCGACTTAGTAAATATGATGTTTTGTGATCATCGTTATTTTTCCTGCTATGGTGAATGTGAGATTCATTCCATTTTTCTTTTATGTTTTGCCCAAAATGAAACCAAATTTACAAAGAAAATTGAGTACGAGGTTATTTATGAAACATGAAAGGGAGCAAAGAAGCAGGAGGGTCTATCAGGATTATCAATGTGTCATGTTCTCATCTATGACCATTTTGAAAAATGAATGAGTCCACATAATCCAGTTAAACTTCGTGGCACCGGTATAAATTAAAATAATCACTTTTATATCATTATATTATCAGTTTAATAAATGAATAAATAAAGAGAGGGCCTTGAAACACCCAAAGGAATTCTTTCTAAGTTCATGCTCTCTAATAGGATTTGTTACAGCCTCTGTCACAGGAGAGATGATAAGAGCAAGAAAGAGAAGGTTAGTATTGAGTGCTTCCTCTAAGGACTGTGTCCCCAACCTGTAATTCTGCACAGTTTACAAGGATAGAACTTTTCTGGCCTGGGGATTTAGCTCAGTGGTGCTGTGCCTGCCTCGTAAGTGCAAGGTCTTGAGTTCAATCCCCAGTACCAGAAAAAAAAAATTATTCAAGGATAGCACTTTTCTGTTCCATTCACATGTATATCGTTTTTCAATGTTTTCTTTCTGTCAAAGAAAGGACGTTTTGCAATAGAAATATTCTGTGTCATTGTGGAAAAGTTCATACATAGTATGTCACATATATTAATAGAAAAGCCATTCTGGTTCAACCAAACATTCCTGGACACTGTCTTTTTAGAACAGGATAAAGGACAAATTGAAACTTGAAATTTCTCACTTTGGGTATATCACATAAAAAATATTTTATTAATAAAATTCTTTTATTAGATTATTTCTTTTTTATTCCTCTGTAAGTCTTATATATGCATGCACATATTCTTGTTTCTATTTTGTCTAAATATCCAAATCATTCCAGATGTAGATTGATGACAGAAATAATTAGATGTGAATGTATTTATCCAGTATGCTGCACCCCTATTATACAGCACTATGACATGTAGTGGATAGCAAGTTATTTTGAGGGGTGTAAACTCTTCATTCCTTATTAAACCTGAGGACATTGATTAAAGCTCTATCAGAGAAAAAAGAAGAAATGATGAAATGTAAGAATAAAAGTGACAGTTCTTTACATAAATTAAGCATACTTTTACCAGGAACTCTTATGTATTCTGTAGGGGATAGTGAGCTTGTGCAAAATGACATTGCATTGATGCTTTTTTACTTCTGTGTTTCACAGTTAAATCTTG
The DNA here is from genome assembly GCF_053883595.1 of Heterocephalus glaber. Classification (NCBI taxonomy): domain Eukaryota; kingdom Metazoa; phylum Chordata; class Mammalia; order Rodentia; family Bathyergidae; genus Heterocephalus; species Heterocephalus glaber. The sequence goes on along the minus strand of NW_028258351.1, from coordinate 2,745,271 downwards.
TGTAACTTATAGAAGTTTAACATATTTTAGCTTTTGACATGGGCTGATTACACTATAAGCTAATAAGCATATAGAATATATCTTTGAGTGTCCAAAGACGTAATGAAGTCTTAACCATTTTTCTCTTCTCTATGGTTACGTGATAGCCATCTAGCCAGGTGCCAATTATTGTAAAGTCTTTTTATAGCCATACTTTAAAGGAACCATATTTTCTCTCAATAATGGCATACTCACTTTTTACCACTTGATTTAAAGACAACAACAAAAATCACATCTAGTAATTTACAAAGAGCTTTGAATTTGTCTCTGTGAAAGCTACATTGAAGTATCATTGTTCCCAGATGGTAATGCCAGTAAAAGCACATACTCACACAATTGCAAACACCTTTCAAAATTTTTTGGAATGGTTTCTTCTTTCCTGTTCTTCCCCAGCCTCTGAAAACCTCTAGGGATTAAAAATGACCAATGGAACCACAGATGTTAGTTATAGGAATTTGTCTGCTCAATAATTGCAATTCAGTGATGAAAAAAAAACTTTCAAGGAAAACAAACACTGTAAGGTAATGCGACAGAGAGCATCCTAAACTGAAAGAACAGTTCTGATTCCAGAGACCTGTGTAGCAGGAGCATGTGCACGTTTGTTCAGGTGAAGTGTGGAGGGAGTCTCCCTTTCTGGAAGTAGGTTACTGCAGTTGGGACAGATGCAACTGTGAAAAAGGGAAAATGGAGAACCACATTTCTTTTTCTACAGAAACTTAAAAAGACTGTGCCTTTATTCCCCTCTCACTGGAAGTCTTGCTGTGACTGTGTTGATATTTTAGGCCTGATTGTGATTTGTTTGGGAAACGATATCAAGTGTTTAGTAAATGTCAATGGTGGAAAGAAGATGCTTTTTCATATATAGCAATGTGTATTGCCGTGGCTTTTGCTCAAAGAGGGAGACCAGTTGGACCAATCATGTAGCCTCTGATCCAGACTTTTAATTCTTCTTGGAGGGAAGATGTCAAAACAGAAGCCTTCAGAAATAAGATACCTGAGAGACTATTTGAATTTTCATAGGAACTGGGAAACTAGATTACCAAAGCAAAAATCTGATTTTTTAAAAAACTAGGTGAAAGCTGTCAGCTATGTAGACGGAACAGTAATGTTTGTTGCATACAATGATGTGAGAAACTGCCTCCCTGGGAGGTTTACTTTTTTTTTTGGTACCGGGAATGGAACTTAGGACTTTGCACTTGAGAGGCAGGTGGCGGAACCACTGAGCTAAATCCCTGGCCCATACTTTTTAAATCTAACGCAGTTGTTCTCAATCTTGACCATACACCAGAATCTCCTGGAGGGTTTGTTAAAAAACCCTTGAAGCTTGATGGGCTTCAAACCTCAAATGTTTGGCTTAGTATGTCTGGGATGGGACCTGATCAGTATTTATTTGCCTATAAATCTCAGAAGTTACTAGGTGTTATTACTAACTAGGGACAAGAATTTAGAAACAGAGATAACATAATATTTAAGATAACCCTACAAGGTAAGCATTACCATTTGTATTTTACATATTAGTAATCTGAGTTCTGAGAGGTTAAACAAGTTTACCAAAAATTGCATACCTAATAAATGGCAGCATCGGGATTTAAATTGAGGTTTCTCCCTGACTCTAGAAACCTCTTTCCATCCCAGCATATTCTATTAAAAGATAAAGGGATAAAGTCAAGTGAGCAGAAGAAGGTAGAAATCAGAGTGTGATGGTGCTTACCTGTAATCCCTTCCACTTAGGAGGCTGAGACAGAAGTATTAGAAGTTGGATCCCAGCTTGGGCAATTTAGGAAGACCCTGTATCAGGATTAAAAAAAAAAAAAAAAAGTCTGGGGATGCCATTCAGTGGTAAAGTGCTTGACTAGTATGTATGAGATCCTGGATTCAGTCCCCAAACTACACACATGCACACACACACATACATGGTAAAAATGATGTTGTTTTACATTGCAGCCTTACCTGCAGAGCTGGAACATCAGAGATGTAGCATTCATTGTATCCCATCAAGGCTGTGATCCTTACCAGTGCACACTAAGCCTGCTTTTCTGGTCCCTGAATTACAGCGAGTAATTTATCTAGGTGTTTGATAAAAATTGCTATGACTGAGTCAGGTGTGATGGTGCATGCCTACAATCTCAGCACTTGAGGGACTGAATCAAGAGCATTGTCATGAGTTCAAGGCCACCTTGGGCTGTATAGTGAGTCCAAGGCCAGCCTGAACTATGTAGCCAGACTCTGTCTCAAAACAAACCAAATAAAATAAAATAAAATTTAAAAGTCTAAAAAGATAAGGAGCAATAGTATTTGAAAGGAGATGAAACATTAGTATTTGAGGTTATGAAAATTTTTGTTGGAGAATAAATAGGAAAGCAAGTCCTTTTTAATGAAAGTCATTTGAAACATCAACAGTTCTAAATGTGTCCTCAGATGTAGAAAAAACAGAAGAGATTCATGTTAGAGAGGCTATCAGTTTTAATATCTACCTTGGCCTTTTCCCCAAACAAAAATACATTTCCACAAATCCAGGAAGAAAAAGGACTGTACGACCACTGAATATAATTTCAGTAGGTCATTAGATCTTTTTCTAGATTGTCTAACTACATAGCATTGTACTGAGAACATTTTCAAAGTTTCATTCTAGATCATCTCATTTTCATACATGCTGTCTCCGTTCATTGTATTGTTAGTCCCATGTCTTATAAATCAAAGTTAAATGATAATCCTTTTATTATTGGGAGATGTTTAATGCTGGTATTTTTTTGCTCCATTTAAAAATCTCCATAGAAATGTTTTCCACCTGAAAAGAAGTAACTTAGATTTCACCAATAAATACTTCAAAAAGTGTTTTTGTTTTGTTTTGAGATGGGGTCTTGTTATGTTGACCAGGGTGGATTGAAGTCCTGGGCTCCAGTGCTCAAGTGATGTTACTTACCCTTCCTCAGCCTCCTGAGTAGATGTAACTATAGATGCACCCCTCTGCACCTAAGAATTTTTTTATTGGTCTTATATAGATTCTCTTGTCCAGATGTTGGAACTTTGACTAATGTCAATTTTGCTGCAGAACATAATCTCACACCACCATTTATTATGACAAAATGCATGTTTTATTGTAGCATTTAAATACTTAGAAGTGGAACTGAAAGGAAAATCATTCTCTAGAAGATTGCCATTTCATCATGGTAATTTTTTTACTGTCCTTTTATTTTTTTTTTAAGCAAAGTTAAACCACCTCCGCAAATTTCACCCAGCAAATCAGTAGGCGGAGAATTTTGTGTGGCTGCTACATTTGGAACATCCAGGTCATGGTTTGCAAATAATGCAGGTCTGAAAAGAGAAAAAGGTATGTATTTTTTCTGAAGTTCAAACTTGTCATTTGTAATTTTTGCTTCTTAATGAAGAGCTTGTACCAAATAGCCTTTTTAGTTTTTATTAATAGAAAAAAAAATGTCCATTCAATTAATGTGTCCTCAACTACTCAAGCTTAGTCAAGAAGAAAAATTATCCTCTCACATAAACATGAATTTCCCACTGACTGATTTTGTCTTGTTTTGTTTTCTTGATGACAGTGTATAGATGATCTCAATGCTATTAATTAACTCCATATCATTTCATTCTATAACTTTTACATTTTTACGAGCTAATTTCATACCATTGTCCTCAAAGTATGGGGAGGAAAATCCTGGTTATCCCCACTTTAGAGATGAGGAACTTGAGATCAGCAAATGTAAATAGCTGAGCTAAAAACTCTGTTAAGTACTTTAGATAATGAAATTAGTTTGAAGCCATGTTTTCTCATGCTAAATCTTAAAACAAAACAGTAACAGCTGTGCTGTGTGGTTTTTTTTTTAACATGATGGAAAAGCTTGTCACTGAGAATTAAGTGAACTTTTGTTGTTAATGTTGCTCCTTTGAATTGACAGTTATTATGTTTTTGTTTTTTTTTTGGTACCGGGGATCGAACTCGGGTCATCGCGCTTGCGCAGCAGGCAGCGAAACCACTGAGCTAAATCCCCGGCAGTTATTATGTTTTTAATCCTTGCTTTAATCACTATAGTCAATACCTATAATGTTTGTATAATTAATGTTTTAGTATGTGATTCCTTATTACCTATGTATAGGAGAGAATGCCTACATTCATTGACAAAGTATGTAATTTTGAACGTTAGGATTTTTCCTTACTATTTTAGTGTTAAATTAGGTCACGAATTGGGTTGCCTCTAGAGCACTTTTGGCGAGTTCTACAGCCTGTATTGTTCTTGGCAAAATGGCTCCGCTTTACGCTTAATACTGGCAGACATCAGCCTCTTCCCTTGTTACTGCCATTCAGTGACCCTTTCTCTAGTAACAGGATCTCAGGAACAACAGGTTCCTACCTAAGTGGGATAGAATACTGTAAAGTATGTAAGCCTTCCATTTCCTTATCTCATCTTTATTTTTTTGTTACCTCCTTGGGTTTAATGATGCTATCGAAAAGACTTTTGTTACTAGTTAAAACCTTCTGTGAAGCTCAGTTTCAAATGCTTCTCTCTTCTGTTCTAATTACCCTTTTAACTTGCTACTCCTTTATGTCCCACTGGCTGGTCATTAGCCATTTTCTCAAATCAGCTGTAATTGATTCTCCTGACACAGAGATAAGATGACCCATCCAGCATTCATGAGTGATTTCTTAAATGCCCCTTGGTTTACTGTAAAACCTGAGATTGAGCACTAAACCTGTTTTGCCAGTGAGTACATGTGTATTTCTTATAAAGTCATTTGATTAGATCCATATTTACCACCTGACTTCTCAAAGTATAGCTGACCTTCATTTACTGTGGGAGCCAGTGATCCAGTTGAAAGAAAAGAAGAAGTTGAGTGAGGAGGATGCAGGTGTATGGATGTTTTTAAAACACTTTATCTCTTCTAGAGCTTTCAGGTTTGCAGCAAAATTGAGACAGATGTACAGAGAATTCCCATCTACCTCCCATACAACACATGTATAGCTTCCTTTATTATTAACATGCCCATCATAGTGGTAGATTTGTTTCAAGTGGTGAGCCTATGTATTGACACATTATGAGTTTTGTTTGTTTTGATCCAGTAATTGAGGTTTTAAATTTGTTTTCTGAGAAAAAGTAGCTGAGGTGTTAGACTGATGCAGGCGTACAAATAGCCTCTCGTGTAGTTCAGTTTGTTTATCCAGTGTCACTAAATCTTAGTGCATAGAGTACTCTTTTTCAGTTAGTCCTTTCTTGTCCCCCCAATATAATTCATTTTCCATAATTGGGACAAATTACATAGTAGACAAATGGAAAAGTATAAAATATTGTCTACTCTATTAGAATTTTGAGCACATTTATATCATTCTTGAAATAATTGTTTATCATTTGAAGTACTGTGATAGCATAGAGATTTTTACATCCATCAGCATCTACTTAATTAAAAGCAACCTTTAGGCAAGGATCAGGCACAGTATGACAAAGTTTCCATCTTTTCATTTCTTCTCAGCAGCCTGAGGAGTACAATGACAAAATCAGTAATTTGTTTAAAAAAATAAGGAAAATACCTTGTTGTGTTTTTTTATGCCATCACTGCACATACAGATCTTGTTTCTCTGTTTGTAGATCAGTCCAAACAGGTTGTTGTTGAATCTCTCTACATTATCAGTTGCTATGGCACCTTGGTGGAACACATGATGGAGCCCCGACCCCTCAGCACTGCCCCCAAGATTAGTGACGACACTCCACTGGAAATGGTGACATCCCCTCGAGCCAGCTGGGCGCTGGTTAGGTAGTGCCTTCTTTTTTCTTTCTTTTCTTCAAACAAGTCTGAATGATTAAACATGTCCCATTTGATAGTTTTGGCAAATGGTTATAGCTGTGAAGTCATCACAATTGAAATTATAAATATATTCATCACTCTTGGATGTATGTTTGCAAACATTATGATCTCTCCTTTTGCCCTTCTTTGTCACAGAATTTTATATAAATGGAATCATATATATGCACTCTTTTTTGTCTGGCTTCTTTCATTTAGCAAAACTATATAGTTCTTTATCGTTGAACACATAATTTACATACAGTGAAACTCAACCACTGTACGTGACTTTTCATAGTAGTGTACCCATTACTCTAATAGTATTCATCACCACTTGGAATCCTGTATCAATCACTCTCCATCTTCCCCTCACCTTTCAGCTGTAATCATCCAGCAGTTTACATTCTGTCCCTGTAGATTTGCCTGCTCTAGTAATTACATAATAATGGAATTGTATAATCTGCTACCTTTTGTGTGTGGCTTCTTAGCCTATTTTCAGAAGGTCCATCTGTGTTTTCAGAAGGCCCATCAGAACTTACTTTTCATAACCAAGTTATACTCCATTATATGGATATACCACATTTTGTTTATCCATTCATTAGTTGGTGGACATGTACACTTTTTAACTATCATTAATAATGTTGCTGTGAACTGTGGTGAACGAAATTTGCATTTGTTTTTAATTGTCTTAGGTATATATATTACAGAATTCCTTCATAATTCCACTGTCTCTTTGCATGTTTGTGTTATCTTGGACTTGTGCTTCCCCTATTTGTAGTCACATGCTCACTGAATAGTAAGTAGCACTGAGATTTCCTTTAAGGGGAATAGAAACTAATATAAATAGATTTGAAGGTTTCCTTTAAAGTGATTCTCCAAGATACAATGGTTAAGCACTATAGAAATGTTTATAAAGAATTAAAAGCCATTTCAAAAGTGCATAATGATTAGAATCTTTGTAACATATCACAGAGAGGGAGAAATGAAACCTGGAATAAAACCTGTTCAATATAGTGCATTGTCCAGGAGACAAAAAATTGCTTCTGACATGTATGGAAGAAAACAGACAAAAATGGATATGAAAATGATCCTCCTCCTTTTGACATTTTAAAATATTCTTGTATTGATTTTTGGAGGCTCCAGCATACTTTACTACTACTTTACTGTGCTGGACTGATATGATCAATATCTGATTTATCAAGCTTAGAATGAATTGGGCAGATCTAATTATAATTACTGCAGTATCATTATTGAAATAGTGGCTTATTTTGGAAATCATATGCTAATTAGATGTGGAATATATCATCCATTTACACAGCTGTGTTTTATTTTTACCATTTTTACCTGCCTCATTTCATTTTAAAATATACACATGTTCTTTGAATAGAGAGGTGTAACACTGATTTAAAAATTATATAAATAGAACCACTTAGCTGTGGCATTTGAATTCTACACTTTCTATTTTGTCTTTTCAACATCTTGTCTATCTAATAGGAGACTATTGCTGTTAAGGTAATATTGGCTCCACGTGTGTTCATTGTGTGACACATGGCCACTTTTTTTTTTTGTAAATAGATGACCTTGTGTTTCAGCATGTTCATTTTAATGATTACAAGTTCATTTTAATGAACAGAAAAACAGTGAGTTTTTATCTGTGTCTGTAAGTGATGACAGTTGTGGTGATTTACATCTCATCTATTAAACTTTAAATATTAACATTCTTCTGCTGATTTCATAGAACGCCTCAATGGAACGAATTGCAACCACCATTTAATGCAAACCACCCTCTTCTCCTCGCTGCAGATGCAGTACAGTATTATCAATTCCTGCTCGCTGGTGGTAAGTTGTTCTGATTGGGTTTTTTTCTCTATGGGCTTTTCAGATTTTGTCTTCAAGTGCTGACTTTTAAAGCATATGTGCACATTACCACTGGTCTGTACGCATAGTCCTTGATAATCTGACTGAGGCAAGTTAAGATATTGAACTATAATCCACACCTTAGGGCATGTGAAGTATGTCTCTAATGACAACAGGTAGATTGATGGGGAAAATTTGGTGGGCACACACAAAAAAACCTCACAACTCAAAACTACTGGGATATAATAAACCATTTCATAAAGCTTTGAATCTGTCTCTTAGAGGAAAAAAATTAAGCACTTTTCACTGTGAAAACTCTCAGTAGGTTTTTCTTTTTGTAGAATTTTACTTGAAATAATGAAGTAATGATTCAACTCCTTTACATTTTACCCCCCAACCCCACCCCCTAACCCCCTGCTGGCCATGCTGGACTTCGATCCCAGGGCCTCAAGCATGCTAGCAAGTGATTACCCCTGAGCTAGTCTTTTGTTTACTTACTTTCCTGTCTAAACTCTAACCTTTATAGAGACTGAACACGGTTCATCAAGCTAGGTATATAGGCCCCCCCACACTTTTTTTTTTCACATGGGAAGCATGAAAAGACAATTTAATATTTATTATCCAGTTTGTGTTCATAGAATTAAAAATTCTTTACAATTATAATTCAATTTTTTAGAATGGACTGAATCCTAATTTAACTTGATGGCTCTTGAATACTGCATGTTTTTAAAAAGCTTCCTAGAAATCAACATTGACATGTTTTTAATAGAGTTTTCTTGTATTCAACTTATTATGTTGCCTAGTATATTATAAAGTATGAATTAATATAGAGCTAGAAATATTTTGTTTCATTTTTATAATGTGTTACATATTATGCTAGAATCTGAAAAATATTATGGGCTTTGCTCTACAGTTATGAAACTCCACAGCTATAATAAATAGTTGGCAGTCCTACACAGTGCTTAACCTGGTGCTTCTTGTAATACATGTTCAACAAGTGCCTATTTTGTGTCAGGAACTCGAAATTTAAACATGAATAATATATTGCTCTCAAGTTCAGGAGACAGATCTTTAATAAGTACACGTAGGGAACTATAGGAGCAGTGCCTTAACTTGCCAAAGGCATCACAGAGTGCTAAATGTTAGTGGTTTTTAAATTTGTTCAAGAAGCAGATTATATAAAAATTCATAGCTTTTAGAACTAAGTGTATAGGTTTAGAGCTAAAGCATATAGTTAATTTACATAAGAACTGAGAAAACCATGACATAATACATGATATTAAAAAATCATGGGTACATTGTCCATTACCTTTCAAAAGTGGCAAAAATAACTAATTGTTGCGTTAAGTATAGTTGACTCAGAGTTTATATTGTTCTTTGTTTTGTTATTTTGGTACCTCCTCTGTCTGTTTAGTAGAGAAACAGTAACAAGTTCAAACTATTTAAGAAGCTATTAAGCCCCCCCCCCAAACCTCTGTATGTCTTAATATTTTTCCTGGTGATTAAAGTGGTTCATACTACTTGATTTTAAGTAGCTTTGTTCTTTTAACAAAAATCCCTAGGTACATAGTTTAAGAACCACTGCTGTCAGTAGTACTAAGCCATCAGATATTTTCACCACTAGAATTGGATTCTATTTGGTTTAATTAAGTAATTTGGAGGTACAGGCACTGGAAGCCAGGGCCAGGGCCTTCCACATGCCAAGTGTTCTACTACTGAGCTCCATTCCTGACCATACAGAATTATATTTTAGAAAGCCAACTCCTGGCAGCATTGCAGCAGGAGGGTCAGAGAAAGGGAGTCGAGGCTGGGTGATCCCAGAACAAGCAAGAAGCTTTAATTAAGAGAAGGAATTTGAGTGAGAGTCCTGGATATGCCAGTATATTACATAACTGAGGCTATTAGGTAATGCAAATGTGGACATTTGGGTCAGAGGAATAATATCCTGGAATACCACTGGTTAAAGCAATACTTTACCTGCTGATCTGCAAGTTATAACATCAGTCAGAAGACTTCATTATTGTCTAGCTTTCTTTCCTTGTCCCCTCATTGAAAAGTATTCACTCAGAAAGGTATTCTATTTCTTTAAAAACAAGTATACCAGACCTGATATCAAAGTTTTATTTTTTTGTTTTTGCTTTGTTTTACCCACCCATATTTAAATCATCTCTTGACTAGGAATGTCACTCATTGGTACAGTGCTTGCCTAGCGTAGGAAAGCCCTTGGTTTGATCCTCAGCATTGCCCAAAACAAAAAACAAAGAGACAAACAAAAAATAAAAGAAAGAAAATCGTCTATTAATTTCCAACTTGAGGACCATGATAAGTACCTTTTAAAAATTATTTTTATGTTCCAGAACTCTAATGCAAACTTTACAAATGTTGCATGCATTTTCCTTTCTTGTATTTGGATATTGGATCAAGTGAAGCCAACTTTTACAAACTCCGGAAATTGTAATAATAGTAGACAAAGAATGATGTAAATGGAAATAGGAAAGAGACTTTGTCTCAAGGAGAAGAGAATAGGCAAGCAGGATGTTTAACAAGGAATCCCTGTTCCCCCTTCCAGTCCTGTCTTCATAATAAATACATTGCTTGTTCATAAACAGAGTTCTGCATATATGGCAAAAGGGTGGCTGATGGGAGAAGGAATGGGAAAAGTATCCAAAACACTGAAGACTTCTACTCACCTTTAAAGTGAAATAAGTAAAAAACTCCACATTCTGTATTCTCCCCCCCCCCCATTAACTTTATTGGTACATTTTAGGTATAAAATAGTTACATTCATCATTGGGATCTTGTACCATTACATGAGTCTCTTGGTTCTTATTTTTTTTCCCCTTCCCTTGCCCTCCCTTCACCCCCTCCACCCTTCCCTATTTGCAAAGACCTTGTTTCCATTTTTTTCCTCTTCTCATATTTTTTCCTTTCCCTTTTTTCCTTTCCTCTACCCCTCCCAATTCTCCTGCTCTTTTAGACCTTTTCTTCCTGTTACACAATATCAGCTATACATTTTTTAAATTACAATATTAAGATCTAGGAGACATTACCACAGATTTTAAAGAATTTAAAAGGATATAGAAAGCATATTACAAAAATCTTTTTTGAAATAAATTTGACAACTTCTAAGAAGTAACTTAGAAGACAAATTAATGAAACTAACTCTGGAGGAAATATAAAATTTGAATAGCACCTATTAAAGAAAGTATATTCCTAGCTTGGAAACCTATCTATATGACAACAGCAGGCTCATAAACATTTTAACTGATAAATTATATCAAACATTTAAAGCAGTAAAAAGAAGGAACACTTCTCCCCTCATTTTAGGAAATCAACATTGTGCTAATCCTAAAACTAGATAAAGATAATAGAAGAAAAAGTATGAACATAGATAGAAATTTGTTTAGCAAAACAAACTCTTAGAAGTCAGATCTGGCAGTATGTAGAAAGTGGTTTTATTATAGGGATGGCAGTGTTGGTTCAGCATTGGAAGATCCACCCCAAAAGTAATCATTTTAACAGAGGAAAGGAGAAAGCCATATGATCCTGTCACTAGTTGGAGAAAGAGTATTGGACTAAATTCTACAGCCGTTCATGGTAAAAGCTATCAGGAGACTAGAAGTAGAACAGAACCTGCTCAACAGATCAAAGACATGTACTCCATACTTCCAACAAAAACTCCTTCTATGAATGGAGACGATACAATGCTTTCTCCCTAAAGTTGGGGAACAAGGGCAGATATGCCTACTCTTCATCTGTCCATTAGACTTTGAAACATAGGTCTAAACCAAAATAGTCTGGCAATAAAATGACACAACTAGGATAGGATTGGCACAGCAGAAGCAAAATCTTTATATGTAGATGAAATGATCATCTGCAGAGAAAATACTAAGAAATCTCTAGGAGCCCCTAGAACTTGTACTTGAATTTAGCAGGATTAGAAAACACAAGGTATATATAAAAATTCAGGTCTGTGTATACTTGCTATAAATGAAGAACTGGATATTGAAATTTAAAAGTTATGTAGGAGTACAAAGGACCCAGAAAAGCCAAAAACAAAAACAAAAACAGTGTTGGAAGACGTTTAGTACCTAATTTTAGGACTTCTTCTAAAGCTACAGTAATCAAGGCAGTGTTGGTGTAAGGAAAGACATATAGATCATTTGAATAAAACAGAGAATCTAGAAATAGAACCACACATATATGGTCTACTGAGTTTTGAAAGATTATTTAACATTAGCATTTTATAGAATATAAACTCAATTCAAGAGCCAAGGAAGAGATAGTGTCTTCAGCAAACGGCACTAGAACACCTGGTATCCATATATAAAAAATTAACCTCAACCCTTTTTTTCCATACATGAAAATAACTTGAAGGGATCTATGAACCTAAATAAGAAAGCCTAAAAGTATAAAACTTTAAGAACAAATTATAAGGGAAAATATGAATTCAGGGTAGGCAAGAACTACCTAGGATACAAAAAACATGATGTATAAAAGAAAAAGAATTGATAAATGAGATTCCATCAACATTTAGAACTTTAAATGACATCATTAAAATGAAAAGTAGTCCTTAAACAGACCATATTTACAGTACATATAACCTATGAGCAGAATATATAAAGAATTCTTAGAGCTCATTAATAGACAACTCAATTAAAATGTAGACATAAGAAGATGATAAATAGCCAGTATAGCACAAGGAATGGTGTGCAATTCTAGAATCAAAAATACTAATCAGTACAATAATAAGATTGAATTATACACTCACTAGGGAGATGAAGTCAAAAGTTTTAAAAGCCTTGTTATGACTTTTTCTTTTTGTTGGATTCTCCCCCTTTGCATTTAATTTGTCATGCCCAATGGATTCATTCTGCTGGGTTTCCTGGGGTTGTGATGCTCATTGTCTTTTCCTAGGGTATTGTCTAAAATTTTTCAGAGTGCTGGTTTGGTATTCATGAAGTTCCTGAGGTGCTCTTTATCATGAAAGTATCTTATTTCTCCATCCATTTTGAAAGATAGTTTTGCAGGGTACATCAATCTGGGTTGGAGGCCGTTTTCCTTTAGGGCTTGAAATACATCACTCCAAGCTCTTCTTGCCTTGAGGGTTTGCATTGAGAAGTCCGCTGTGATTCTGATGGGCTTTCCTTTGTATGTGATTTGTTTCTTTTCTCTAGCTGCTTGTAGAATTTTATTCTTCTGTTGGATTTCTGGAATCCTAACTATTATATGCCTATGTGTAGATTTTTTTGATTAAGGCTAGCTGGAGTCCTATATGCCTCACTTATCTGTATGTCAAGTTCTTTCCCCCTCCTTGGGAAGTTTTCTGCCATCACTTCTGTGAACAGTTTTTTTTATGTCATCTGCACTCTCTCCTCTTTCTTCATTGACTCCAATCAGTCTTATGTTATTCTTCTTTGCATCATCTAGCAGCTGCTGGATTGATTTCTCATTTTCCCTTACAATTTTAAAGCAATTTTTCCTTTCCTCCTCACTAATTGCAATCTTATCTTCTATAAGTGAAATTCTATCCTCACATTGGTTCATTCTGCTGTGCAGACTTTCAATGGAGTTTTTAATCTCTTGGAAATCTGTTAGTATCTGTTTTATGGATTCCATTTGTTTCCTATGTTGGGATTCCATCATGTTCCTCAGATCCTCTATTTTTCAATCTGTCCTCTCTAGATTTATTAATCATGTCTTGCACCATGAGCAAAATCTTTGCTGTTATCTGAGTAATGATTTCTGATTTCATTTTTCCCAGATCCTCTTTTGTTGCCAGTTCAGAGAGTCCAGGTGGTTGAGTATCAGATTGTTCCATCTCGTTTCCCTTTGGGATTGCTGTAGGTGATCTGGAAGTCTGTTTTTGAGGCTTGTTTATGTGTCTTCTCATTTCCACAGGGGGCGGGGGTGCTTCTGACACTCACGCGGCTCACCTTCTGTGCCCTAGGAGCTTGGGATGGCAGCGGGGGAGCTTCCTTCCAGGTGCTGGGACCGGATCAGCTTCACTGCCCTAGGAGCCTGGAATGGAGGCAGGGAGCTTCCTTCCGGGTGCTGGGACCGGCTCACTTTCTTGGCCCTAGGAGCCTGGGATGGCAGTGGGGGAGCTTCCTTCCGGGTGCTGCCACATTCTGTATTCTTAACTACAGCAGCTAACTATTCCTTTGTATAATTATCTCTTTGTATGATAGTTGAATAGAATGACCAAAATTGAGGAATACTGATGTTTATCGAGTAGTTTTTTGTCAAACGAGATCATGGTGGAATGGTCAATACAGAAATTACAATAGAGGTGGAGATGACTTTCTTCTTGTTCTATTAAATGATACAAAATTGCTATTTTTAGTAAGATAAAAAGTCTAATATCTGCAATTTTTGTATGGCTCAACCTAGTTGATTAGGTAATTTATATATGAAAACTAAATTCATGATAGTAATCTAATGTTGCTGTTTAACTCAGTGAAAGTAAAAGTCAAGAATCTATAGTTCAAGTTTCCCTTGGATATAAAATTTTAGTGGAATAGTTTATAAAAAGATTCATAATTTTTATGTTAACACTATATTTTACTTTGAAAATAAAAGTTACATACTATAATTACCTTTTTAAATAAAGGCGTTTTACTGTAGTATAGTCCATTGCCAAAAACAAAGTTAAACCTTTGAACAGACTAATAAATATCAATCAGTTTTGAATGTGAACCCAAAGTACATAATAACTTTTTCTTTCTCTCGATCTTCCAAATTGTAAATTAAAAGCAGAACTTATAGAGTTGATTTGAGAAAACTTTATTTAGAAGAAAAATATACTGTCCTTCTTTTCTTTCAGATAATTTGGCCACAGTAGTTGGTTTTTTTTTTTTTTTTTTTTGGTACCAGAGATTGAACTCCGGACCTTGCGCTTGTGAGGCAGGTGTGGCCACAGTAGTATTTTTAAGTTGCTTACATTAACTAGTTTTGTAGGGGAGCGGGTGTCAGATTTGGGACTTTATCTAAAACAATCACTGGATATGGGATCCCAAGTGAATCCATGGTTCACAGGAGAAATCTTAATCTATGGTTCACAGGAGGTTCAAAATTATTTTAAATTGAGTGAAGTTGATACTAGAACATATGCATATCTTAGAATATTAAACTTTTAAATGGTAGGTTTAGCTGTTTACACATGAACCACTTTGACTCTCGAGAAAATTGTGCCAAATGCCATCACAAAATTCTGAGTGCAGATTAGTAGTGACCAAGATTTATATTGGGAGTGGGAAGGAAGGTGGCATGTGCCTTTTCAAGATAGAATTGTGGAGATGGAACAATTTCGTATCTTTACTGTGGTGCAGGTTACACAGATCTGCACATGTGATAAGACTGAGCCAACCCCTCACAAAAAATGAATTTGTTATAAAACTATATATAAAATTGCTGATGTATGCATAAAATTTTTGGATTATATCAATGGCGGTTTCCTAGTTCTGCAAAAGATGATGGGTCCACAGTATATCAGTATATCACTGTACTATTTCACAACTTCTTATGCTTCAATAATCATTACAAAAATTTAAAGAAAAAAAATTGTAGAATGACATTACATCAGGATGCAACACCAATTTCCAGAACTAACTGCCTATTTTAGACAAGAGAAGGGTCTGAAGTCCATGACCTCAGTTTCCACACTGAGAGACAGGGAAAAGTAGAGCAAATTAAAGCAAAAGAAGGAAAATAAATAATAAAGATCAGAATTCAAACTGATGAAATTGGAAAGATAAAACAATACAGAAAAACCAATGAAACAATAGTGTGGTTTTCTTCCAGTTGGGATTGTGACATTCGTGGTTCTGTGGGTTTATAGTTTTCTTCAAATTTTACATTTTTCGTCCAGTTCTACTTTTAAGTATTTCTTCTGTTTCTCCCCTTCTGTCCTTTGACTCCAGTTATATTTATGTTGACCACTGGATAATTGCCTTGCTCACTGAATTAGTATTCATTCTCCCTCATTCTTACTTTCCTCTCTGTTTGCTTTTGTATCTTTATTTTTAAATGTACTAATTCTTGTATGCTTTGCTCACATCTTCCATTTCCAATATCAGGTGTTTTGTTTCCAGAAGTTCTCCTGGGGTCCTTTTTAATAACTTCCATTTCCTTTCTCATTATATACATTTTGTTTTCTCTTTTTGAGACAGGGTCTCATTGTGTAGTTCAGACTGGCTTTGAATTCACTATGTAGATTAGGCTGGCCTCGAACTCCCAGCAATCTTCCTGCCTCAGCCTTCCGAGTGCTAGGATTACAGGCATGAGCCACCATGCCTGGCCTATATACATGGGTATTTTGTTGGTGGTGGGTTTTTTTGGTACCAGGGATTGAACTCAGGACCTTGCCTTTGCGAGGCAGGTGTCGTGCCACTGTGCTAAATCCCTGGCCCTATACATGTTTTGATGTGTGAGCTATTATGGATTCTTAGCAAGCATGGCATGATAGAAGGTAGCAGATAAGAAGTAAAACCAATTGATTTAGGAGAAATGATTACAGAGAGTGGTATCAGGAGCAGGAATAGAATTATTCATTCTAACAAGTCTTGATTAGAACCTGACTTCGAAATAGTTTTGTTACTTTTAAAAAATCATATTTTTATGCTAAAAAGTGCTAAGAACCGGGCTTGGTGGTACACGCCTGTGATTCCAGCACTCAGAGGCTGAGGCAGGAGGACCCAAAGGTTGAGCCCATCTTGGACAACTTAGCAACTCAGCAAGATCCTGTCTCAAAATGAAAAAAAGGGCTAGGGCCCATGCCTCAGTACAGAGGCCTTGGGTTCAGTCCCCAAAACTGGGGATTACTGGGGCTAAGTTTCTTGGGGCAGTTCTTTTGCATAGCTGGGCTGCCTGTTGATTTGACTGCCTTTTAAAAATTTTATTATTTTCCTCATCCTTGAATGCCACTGGTGTTTTTATTTTACTCTTTTTATGTACAATGAAGTAGGTAGTACTTAAAACGAATGCTGAATTTTGTCTTACATATAGAGGTACTAAAATCAGAAGTCAGCAGTAGTTCAAACTGGATTCTAGTTAACTTGACTTTCAATTAAATTTTGTACTGCTGGCTTACCAAATACGACTGTGAAACTAGGAAAAGTCAATATTTTTGTTTTAACACTAAGTCACATGTCTGAGTATAGATTGAAGTCATTTTTAGAATATTTTACCATTCTATTATTATTTCACTGGTTTTGTAGTCCAGGAATAATGTACTTGATGCTTGTTGCTAGTTCCAAATGACAGTACCTCCTCTTTACAAAAAGAAAAATGATGCACACATTTAGAAACACATTGGTCTTCTCTCTGATGGACATTGTCAGTGCTATGGAAAAGCAATTAAATGTGCAGCAATTTTCTTCTGAGCTACTCTCTTTCAAATGTCACATTAGATTTAACCTAACATCCTGGATTACATTGCTATTGTGGTATGTACCAAATATGGTGGAGGTACTCAACAATATTTCCTTGCATTGTCTGTAATAAATATTTGCCCAAGATGGGGTAGAGGTGGAAGGGGAAGAGAGAAATGTTTTTCTCTCATAGAGGAAACTTGTAGTGTAGGGTTTAAAGAGTATTTATAGTCCATTGTTGGCCATAGGGTGTGTCATAGTGCTCTGTCCATGTTTGACTCTCCAAGCTACTGAAGAAACTACTTATAACTGAATTCTATTTGATTATTTCACTCCTTTATACTTACCAATTGATATATGTCTTTCCATAGTTTTTTAGTCCAATAAACTATAGTTTTGAGGGCCGGGGATTTAGCTCAGTGGTGCTGTTGCCTGCCTCACAAGCGCAAGGTCCTGAGTTCGATCTCTGGTACCAAAAAAACCCAGACAAACAAAAAACTACAATTTTGAGACCCATGGATTATGATTTTAGCTACATGTATGTTATATAACTTGAGAACATTCTGAAACTAAAGTTTCCTTATTCTGTGACACACTGTGAAATAATAAATGAAAGTAGTAATGACAATCTATAAGCTTTATAAATATTTTGTTTGAAATTTTAGATTAGATTATCTTTTCTGTGTATGAGATTCATCTTTGCATGTCTTTACATAGTTTATAGAATACTTTATTGAGGGTTTTTGGGGTCATTTTTGATATTCAGATGTTTCAACATCAGAAGTCCTTTCCATTAAAGACCTAATGATCTGTACCTTATTCTGAAGTGAATATTTGATGCCTCCTTCTTGTCATAATTGTTCCTAAAATTGAAATGAAGCAAAAGGAAAATGCCTAGAAAGAGCTACTGCTCTTCTGATCCCCTTTTCTTCCTCTTTCTACTGTCTGTTAAAAATTCTGTATGACACCAGTATCTTCATCTTGTTTCAGAGTACTTTATTACCTGCTATTTTTCAGGTACTGTTAAGAGTAGGCATTTTTTTTTCATGGGGGCTAATAATACTTACTGCACTAGACTGGCAGATTTTAGGGGGATAAGACATTATGATAGGGGCCAGGGATTTAGCTCAGTGGTTTCGCCGCCTGCTGTGCAACTCAAGGACCCAAGTTTGATCTCCAGTACCAAAAAAAAAAGACATTATGATAGAGTAAAGGAAAATAATCTATTGGTTAAAAGTTTATAAAAAAAAGTTTATAGATCACCAGTGCCTCTGCTTCTGATGTTAATTACTATATTCCATCTGACTTTAAGGTTCACACATACACATACTTCTATTACTGAGTGTACTTTGAGGTAATTGAGTAGTAATAGGGATCTAGTGTACAGGGATATCTGTCTTTATCTTTGAAAATAAGGAGCTGAAATAGAACGGTCTGTCTGCTTACCTGCAGAAATGTAATGGGTTGATATTGGCAGAAGCTTGTGGTTTGATGTGCCATCACTTCCATCAGTGAGGTTAATTGTTAATAAATGACTAAATGGGAATTTGGGGGGAATACTATAACTGTCTGTTATGTTAGTGGTAACAGGAATTCTGGCGCCATTTCAGGGTCACTATTTGTATCTGTCTCTCTGAGTTAGAATACAGTTATTTCTCTCAGTTTCGGCCTTCTCTATAGAATTTCTGTCAATTGTTTGACTCCATTAAGTGTGCAGAGGAAATAAAAGCCTGAATGACCAATCCACCAGGGGCTGTGGATAGACCCTTTCTTTGTCCATACTCAGAGCACTGCATTAGGTCTCATTATCCATTTATAATAAGTGACCTCTGCCCCCTGGGTCATTGAAAAATATTCAGTGTTCTTTTCTGACACATAGGGCACCTTTCTCAGCAGACATGAAACAATGGGATGTCTGGGAGTCTGGAGGATAGTATATGTGGCAGGTTTTTGAATAAATACAGAGCCTTGTGCCAAATCAGTCTGGCAAATTATTTTTTCCATGCTCTTACATGGTTCATAAATGGGCCAGTGGGAGATTCATGTCTGGAAAATGAATGTAATATTCCATTTCTCTTCATTCTTTCTCATTGTTCTAATTCAACAAAATTTGCCATGATGATTTTCAGTCTTGTTTTCCAGAAATGGATTGTCTCCAACTCTGATTTTGGGTTTCCTAATAGAAAACTATAGAAAATCTTAAATATGGTATAGTGAATGGAGAGACCTCATTATCTTTGGAAAGTGGTTGTTAAATATACTCAGGGAAGCTTTCAAGGTTATTTGTGACATGTTAAAGTCTTGTCTTCTGGGCCTCTATTCTGCCCCAACTTCTAGTAACCAAGTTTACCACTGAGGAGTTTGGAAAGGGATTTGACTGTTCCTTTGACACTAGAGTCCAGATTCGTGGTATAAATTTGGACTGTTTGCAAAAAAGTTCTGCATGTGGTCCTGTTTCCAACTTGCAATGTATAGGTAGGCATGGGAAAAGATGGAGACAAATAATGATTAAGGGATGAAATATAAGTATAAATAGTAAGAACACTATCATACTCAGAGCTTTAGATGGTGTCTGCTAAAGGAGAACCTTGTAAGCCAAAGGAAAAAATTTTGAGAGTATAAATTAAAATTTTAACTTACATGTTATTTTAACTCAAGTATTAAAATTCTTCGATGCAGTGTAAGATTTATTTTATGAATTATTTTTTAGCCTCGTGTTGGTGGCCCACACCTGTAATCCCAGCACTCTGAGGGGCGAAGGCAGGAGGATTGCAAGTTTGAGCCCAGTGTAAGCAACTTTACAATGCAATGAGACTTTGTCTCAAAAATAAAAAAATAAAAAAATAAAAAAAGGAATGAGGACATGGCTCAGTGTGAAAGCTCTGGGTTCAATCCCAGTACTGCCCCAAACAAAATGTGTTTTTAAAAAATTTCAAATGTATACTGTATGTTATTAAACGTGGTCTTCCTCTTAGTAGCTTACTTATTCATTCTGTGTTTATTGTCGCCTATACCATCATGCTTATTTTATTAAAACTATCTGAGACACAGGATTTTAGTATACACAGATCATTACAGTAAATTTGCAGCTACCTTTTCCATTACAGCAAAGTAGTTTTCCTCTTACATGATGAAGTACTGCATCCTCTCAGATGTGGGACACAAAGGTGTTATCTCCACAACTGTGACCACTGAGTCAAAGCGTATATTTGACTCACACCAGTTATGGAAAACCCAATACTATAGTTGTTAGTACTCTCTCCATGACAAGAATTAATATATTAACTGGATTATAGCACTGTTTGACAAATTGCTTACTAAGTACATCAAAATTGATTGGGCATTCTGTATTTGAATTGACAAATGGCTGCATTAAGAGAAGGAGGAAAATCCATTAATTATAGCTACTCTCAACTATAGGAAATGTAATCATATAAATATGGATTTTGCTAAAGCAAAATCTCTTCTTCATAATAGTGTTGCTCATATGTGTACCTACACCTTTGTGCCCTTAATAGAACAGCTGCTCTTAGTTATTCTCCTTTAAATAATTTAAAATTGTTTTGCTATATAAAAACTGTTTGAAGCTTTTCTGACTATGTAGTAGTTTTTTAAATCCACACAATATCTAGTGAAACTTCAGTTCAGCTCTTCTGCTCAGTTGTCATTTGTATGTTTATTTCTCTAGCTTGTATTTGCATATTTGTATTATTTCTCAAATACCTTTAGAAATCTATGACTGCCCCGTGATATCTCTCTATATAGGTAAGTAGGTAGGTAGGTAGATAGACAGTCGTATATAGGTATATGGCAGGGCCTTTACTTAGGAAACAGGATATCTAGACAGGAATAGTTTCCTTGAATGAGTCTTTAATTTCTACACCTCTATTTCCTTGTCTTTATAAACAAGGGATTAAAAGTTCTTTCATCTTTCAGATTTTGGGTGTTTCCTGTCCTGGAATCTCATAATTTGTCCTGAAATTTATGAAAATTCAGAATCAAGGCATGTTCAAGGAAATAAGCACCTTAGAATTCATGGTCATTGTCTTTTTTCTCTTATTCCTTTGTATTTTTTAAGGATTTTTCATAGTTTTTCTAGTAATTCCTGATTATAATGCTATAGTGGAAATAAAAGAAACTGCTATTCTTTGCAGAAAAGTATGCTCCATAAACATTTTAAAGTAATATTATTTGTACTTTTTCTTTTAGAGATACCTAGGAGAAATTCTTTCTTCCTTCAAATTAAAGCTTTGGGGCTGCCAGTATAGCACTATGGTAGAGTGTGTGAAAACATGTGGGAGGCCCTGTGTTTCATCCCCAAAACTGAATAAAGTTCATGCGCGTGTCACCTTGGCTTTCCTATAGTTTTTTTTTGGTACCTGGGATCGAACTCAGGACCTTGTGCTTACAAGGCAGGCATTGGAACCACTGAGCTAAATCCCTACCTCAAGGCTACATATTGAATATATTGTTTTTTCTTGAATTCAGTCTGTTTCGTTTGTCAAATGGTTTAGTTTTGCTTTGATGGTGTATATGCTTTCATCATTACTGAGTCAGTGTCAATCTGTCTGTCTCTCTCTCAAAAATGTTTTTTTTTTCATTATCTTCCTTACTGAAGGTAACCAACCCAATGATCAAGGCGTAAGGAGGTGGTGAATGACATAGATTGTTGCTTTACAATTTGAATCTATTCTCCTTGTTCTCATATGATGGGAGACTTTTGACCATGTGATTTTTGTGGAACGTGGTGCAAAGATGAGAAACAGTATTTTTCCTTCTTTGGCTTTATCCTATCAGCTTCTTGCATTTTGCTTTCTTGGTATATTATGACCACATCAAGAGTCTCCATAAGCACCCCATGTAGTATGAATTCTGGCATCTGACCTGAGATTTTATAGGGAATTTTGAGGGGCTACTGTCCTCTTCTTTTGGGTGCTCTGCTGTCTTCTTAGTGGTTATGCCATATATACCTGTAACTGTGAATTCCACAAAGCAATATTTTCTAAAAGGAAATAATTTAATTGTACTTGGCTGTTATAGAGGATGTAAAGTAGTAGTAGGCCAAAATACTTTGTTCATTGCTTTTGGTACAAGTGAAATTTCCTTGAATGGCTATATCTTTCTTGTGATGTGCTTCTGGTCAATGTGATTTTTCACCATTGTTTGATTACTTTATGTAGTCTCTCGGTCAGGATATATATGTGTATACTAAAATGCGAGAAGATTATATTTAGTAGTCAATGAAGTGATGAATTGAGCCAATTTTACTTAAAGTTAAGAATATTTTCTGTGGAGTCTTCAGTCATGAATTTGAATTCTGTATTAGTTGCTAACTAGGTGACTCTGGGCAAATAACTTAAGCTCTCTGAACTTTTCTCTCTGATATTTAAAATGAGAATCAATAACACCCCTCTTATAGGGTCATTGTTAGAGTAAATGAGATTATTAATCCAACAAGCTTCATCTAATAGCTTGGCTGGAAAAGAAAAACTGGCTAAAGATAGCTGTTGCTTGTAAATGCTTATAAATGCTTGTCTCCCTTTGAAAAATCTTTCTATCAGGTAGCTCAGCCAAAGATCTTTGAACCTACAACAGAGAAAAGAAAGAATGTACATTAGATCACATATCTTCTGATCGTAATAGGTCATGTGCATAAGAATGGCCCTATACTTTTCTGTGCACTTACAAACCAATTTTTTTTTTTTTTTGAGACAGGATCTCACTGTGTAGTTCAGGCTGTCCTTGAACTCACGGTGTAGCCCAGGCTGGCCTTGAACTCCGAGTGATCCTTCTGCCTTAGCCTCCCAAGTGCTGGGATTAGAGGTGTATGTCACCATTCCCGGCTAAAAAACTATTGAAAAGAAATTTTACATAGCAGTTTTTATTTGTCATTGTCAATTAAAATTTTCTTTTAGACCCTTTGGCTTTGAATGTCTTTGTTCTCCTAGTAATTTTATAAGGAGTAAGATTTTTCTTGTATCCAGTTTATCCTGAAAGGCTACTATGTACAAGTGTTTTTGTTTTGCTTCAACATTTAGTTGTCTTAAGACTCTGAAACTTATTCCTAAAAATGTATGTTTCTTAACATTAAAACATCTGCAGTCCCAGAAGAATTTCATGAGATTCTTACTGCAAACACTATTTCATTGAGTAAGGAGTAGGAAAATGACTTTCACTTTTTACTTCATACACTTTGAAGTTTATGATTAACATATCCATTTTATATTAACAGTTAATTTTTAAAAACATTTTTTAAAGGCACGAAGAAAGGAAGACATGAATGAGTGAGAAAATGTGAAAATGAAATAGAAGAAAGGAGAGAGGGACAAAATTGAGAAGGGTAGAAAAAGAAGGACCATCTCAATTTATTGCAAAGAATAGAAATCAAATGCCACATAAAAATGAAATTAATAGTATTAATTTGGATGGCACATAATACTTGTATGAAGGAAACATTATTTTAGACAAATATTAGTATAATTTACTTCAGTTTAGGATCACAAAGTAGCCCTAAACACTTCACATCTCATATCCTAGCCAAAAAATATTCAAGATGACTGTGTCAGTCTGCAGATCATGAAATAATTGTTTAGTTTTTTCAAATATTTATAAAACTGTTTTTAGAAAATTCTTATGTTTGAACATACACAAAAACAGTAAATTGTATAGTTATTATGTAATTGGTAATAGTTATGTTACCTAACCTCAATAATTCATAAAACTCTACCCTTCTTATTCCTTCTACTTTCTTAAAACCTTTTTTCAGTGTGTGGGATGACAGTGTGTTACAAGAAAACCACCTACTTCAGCAGGAATCTTTTTATAATGATCTTTTAAGAACCGCATAAATATAGTAATACATAAATATAGTACATAGATGAGGCAGTAGCAACCATTTGTAAAGCTAATTCTTTTCAGTAGTTTGTCACTGTAGGGCAGGAGAGAAAGATTAAACCTTGGAAAATGTTCTCTTATTTTTTGGAAAGATAGAAGCTTACCATGCTTGTTATAAGTGTTCTGGTTTCATTCGAAACCAGTCCTTTTGGTTTTGTGAATTTTGTTTTATTTTAAGTTCAAGAACCATGATGGATCCTTAGTGTTTGGAAAGAGTCCCTATGTACATGGTCCTGTGTAAAGGTTGAAAATATTGGTGTCTTCCATATCTTAAAACTGTTATCTCTCCATGGCAAGATAGTTTTTCTTCTTTTGCTTAGGCAAGAGAAAATCTGTAGTTTTTCCTGCTGTGTAATGAATGATTTGGACTTTCTCGTATGGTATAGATGATATAAGTGAAGTATGGATGAAGCTTCATTAACTCTTTAAAAGATGATTTCTACATTGCAGACAACACCCTACCATTTATTTTTACTTGTTTATTTGTTTTGGTCAAGGTTTATTGTAACAGACCTTGATGACTCAACATAGATTAATGACCAAAAACTGATTCTTTTCCTTTCTAACATTCACAAAAGTTTCTCTATGCTTGCCCGCTGCTTATCTTTGTCTTTTATAAAGGACACTATGTTTTAGAGCATTCTTTGAATTTGAATTGGAGCATTTAACATGCAGGTTTGCTTAACTTGCTGTGAGAATACCACCGCTACTATTGAAGTATAGTTCATGATACTATGCAAAGTTTAGACTTGAAAGCTTCTTGCTTCCAGCAAGCAGTCATTCCCTTCAACAGAAACACTCTCTGCCATATGTTTGAGCAGTTGAGATAAAGCTGGCCTTCTATTTGATATTTGTGTAAGTACACAAGTAACAAGTGGATATATATGGAGAGAGTTGCATAAGCACATGAGAAGTAGCACTTTCTCTTTTTAAGAACATCACTAAACTTAATACAGTGGGGGTGTGACTGAATATGCAGCAAGGTCAGCTTTTCTTTCATGCCATTAATTTCAGTTTGATTTGTTTATTTTCATTTCTCTGCTGTACTATATTCTTTTCTTCATTTTATGAGATATGTGTGGTCATGCTGAGAATAAAACTAAATTGTGAGCCTCATCAGGTATAACTTGTCTAGATATTAAATGTCAGATGACCTTTTGGATAGTAGGAATAATAAGTGAAAGCTCCTCAGTTTATGTCTCCTGTGGGAATGTTGTAATACTTTGGGAATTCAGCAAAGGTGACTGGGGAGGGGAATAAGATGTATCCAGAGTTGTCAGTTATTTAGGGAAATCTGTTATCTCATAGACAATGAAGATATGCCATTTTTCTAATTATATATTGACCATGACTTTTCTTCTGAGAATGTGGAATAAGAGGAATGTGAAACCAGAGATGTACAATGACTGACTGTTAGAAAACTTTAATAATTAATTAGAGAACATCTGTGGTACCACAGGTTCAGGGTGCAAGGAAGATCATTGATCCATTTAATATATAACGTAGGGAAAGCTTGTTCCTTATGTATTGTAACACTTTAGTTGTTGCACTGCTGTTAGGAATGGCTGCTAAGAACCAGATCAATGATGCATAACTACTCTATGTGAAATTCAGTGAATTCCTTAACATTTAAATTATAGTGTTTGTAACCAGAATATGAATTTAATAGGGGACTTATGTGTATTTTTAACTCAAAAGTCTCCCTTTTTTTGTCACTAACATTTAATTTTTGCCACTTAGGTATGGAATGAAAACTTGTTCAAATTTATAAATCCATGATTATTCATGTTTGAATATACTTGTTGGTTGCTGTATTTCCTCTTTTGTGATTTGCTTATTCACTGGCAACTGCTTTGATCATTTTGCTTTTGGATTATTTGTTTTTAGTCTTTCTTTTTAAAAAGCAAATTTGGTTTCTGCACTAAGAAACTACATTCACCAGCAGAATTTCCTCCTTACATCCTGAGTGCTTTCTGATCAGAAACAGAGTTTGGTAAAGAGCCCTCTCTTATTATATAGTTGCTATATAAATGCTGTTTTTAATAAGAACCAAAAATATATTGAGGTTTGTCCTTGGATGAAAGTTTATCACTGTTGGCCTTTGGGTGAACTCTGAGCCTGCATGATGTCATTTAACTCGCAAATTTCACTGTTACTAGAAAAAGTAGTGTTGTTCCCGTAAATAACCTAATTGCCTAAAAAATGTTGGCATAACATTATTTACCTCTCTGGTCTCCACTAAAGATTTTAGCATGGTAGCAGTTTTATTGTTTGCAGAGTAAGGGTGGGGATATGGTAGAGAGCATGGAAAAGCAAAACAAAATAAAACTCGGTTGCCACTGTCGTCCTGTTTACTCTCCACAGAAGAGTGCTTGTGTCCATCTTTGATTCTTCATTTATAAAGACAAGTATGAATTTGAAATTATAATTTATAAATGAAGTTAATCTTTTATGCAACCTATGAACATATTTTAGGTTTTCAACATAAGCTTAAAGTAGACAGCTAGGGTGCTCTGTCACAAATAAAAACCAGGTACCATTTGGGTCAGCTTTTTAAATCTTGTTTGGGAAGCAGATTTTCCTAATATCAATAATATTGCAAGTAATTGCAGGGGTGGGATGCCTTTGAAACATCTCTAGTCCAAAAATGCTAAATGTAGTTGATTAGTTGTGTCTCCCAACCCTTCCGGAGCCACAGCTAAGATGATTTTTAACTAGAATAGAACAAAAGCATTAATAGTACCAAATGGATTTTTCCTTAATTGGTTTTGTAAATAAACACCACTCAATGTTTAGCATTATGCTTTATGTTAGTTTATATAAAGAGGATGCTTATAACCTGTGTGTGCTTAGTCTTTTAACTTCATATGCATTGGCAATTCTTTTTTCATTGCTTTAAATCAGTGATAAATGCAAATAATTTTTCTTTTCTTTTTTTTTTTTTTTTTTGGTACCAGGGATCAAACTCTGGTCCTTGTGCTTGCAAGGCAGGCAGCGGAACCACTGAGCTAAATCCCCGGCCCACAAATAATTTTTCTTTTCATTTTTTTCTATCTTAAAGCAAAGCCTACATCTCATATTGGTCAGTTTTAGAACATTTGATTTTTTTTTTTTTTATGCAGAGCTAAAAATCCATGCCTGGCCCAGTAAGAAGAGTAATTAATTACCTGCTCCAATATAAAGTATATTCAATATATAGGTAATAAAAATTTATCCTTGTGTTCAATGTAGAAGTCTAGATTTATTGCAAATGTACTTTAAGTTTTTGAGAGCTAGCTGTTTCTTTGAGGGTATTTTAGAAAGGATTTGATACATGAAATTGCAGTTATATTCTCACTTTCTGGAGAAAAAAATTAATATGGCAAGAAGTTCAAATTTCTCCAGGACAAGTAATAATTCCTTCTTGGAACCTTGGTTCAAAGAGATATATTCTAACCTACATTAACTAGTTTTAAAGAGGTGGATTTTTAAAAAAATTAGGAATGTCAGGTTTTTTTGTTTGTTTTGGTACCGGGGATTGAACTCGGGTCCTTGCGCTTGCGCAGCAGGCAGCGAAACCACTGAGCTAAATCCCCGGCCCAGGAATGTCAGTTTTTATGTCTGTTAATACAATGTTTATGACTCTTTAATTTAGTAATTATTATTTGCATAGCATAACAACACTTTTCATTTAAACTCGTAAGTACCATATTTAAATATTTTTGTATGCATTAATCCTTCTGTTACAGGAAACACCTTTAAGTTAAAAAAAAAAAACCCAAACCCTATTCCTCACAAGGAATGGTGGTATACTGGTACACATGTAGAATTGCAGCACTCTGGGAGGCTGAGGCAGGAGAATCACAAGTTTGAGCCTAGCCTGGCAACTTAGTAACTTAGACAGTGAAAGAAAATAAAACAAAATTATTTTTTAAAAAAGGGCTGGGGATATAATTCAGTGTGATGGCCCTGGGTTCAATTCCTAGTACAAAAACAAAAATGAAATCTCCCTAAATTTTTTTTTTGACAAAATCCAACACGCATTTATGATAAAAACCCTACAAAAAATTGGAATAGATGGTCTCGACCTCAAACTGATAGAAGCCATCTACGAAAAACCAAGAGCCAATATCATACTAAATGGTCAAAAACTGAAATCCTTCACACTAAAATCAGGAACAAGACAAGGATGCCCAGTTTCTTTTTTTTTTTTTAATAGGAGATGAGAACATCTTTATTGACGAGGGAAAAATAAGCTTTGCTGGTCACTCGCAGGACGAGGTCAGTAGGTGAGCAGCTCCGCTAGCTCATCATCACTCTCCCTGTAACTGGCTGATCCTGTAGGCTCGGCCTCTTCACTGGAGTTCCACCCGGGCTCTGGATCTTCCACTCTGGCTCTTCTCTTCCTGACGCAGAGGGCGATGATGACAAGTATCATTATCATAAGCAGGGCTGCTAATGCCCCGATGATCCACTTGTAGATGTACATGTTTTTAAGAACATGTTCTCTGAACATCCGAGGCGTCTGCTGTCCCTTCTGCTTGCCATGGGCTTCTGTCCCCTCCGTGACCACGGGGTCAGAATACAGCTGCTGCTGCTCCCGCTGGGCCTGGGACACCGTGGCCTCCTGCTGCTCAGTCAGAAGCATGAGCAGGTGGCGAGACTTGGAGATGAGCTTGGCACAGGCGGGGGACACGGGGAGCTCAGCGCAGTCCGTTTTCAAAATGCTCATGAGCTGGACGATGAGCCATCTCACGCTGTCATCAGGGATGAGAGGCTGCAGCAAGTAATTCAGCTGTGTTTCTAACCCGACCCCCAGGGACGGCAGCCCTGGGGAGATGATGTGTGTGGGGGCCGAGGCCGAGCCCGAGGCAGAGTCTGCAGCAGACACACTCAGGTTCCCTGGTGCTGATGGGAAGCCTCCTGGAGGGGAGTCCTTGAGGCTCCTCCGTGCCCGGAACCCAGGCCTCTTTGCTGGGCTCAGGCCGCTGCGTGAATTTCCCTTGGTGAGCTGTGCCCTCGGGTTGGCCAGGGCTGTTCTGAGGGACACAGGGAAGAGAGTTCCCGTCTCCGGAGGCACTGGAGGTTGAGTGACAGACTCAGCTGGGTCTGCAGGCTGGGAGGAGGGCTTCTGTGCAGTTGGAGGAACTCTAGCTTCTGCAGTCCACTGTGGAGTTCTGTTAAGCTGTGGGTCCAGAGGTCCAACTGTGCCCAGAGTCAGGTTTGGTGGTGGAAGCGTCACCTCGGCGGGCCTTGTGTGAACAGCTGCAGACCTCAGAAGCAGTTTTAGGAGCCTCTCTTGCCAACGTAGCTTGGCACGCAGACCTTGAGGTGGGGTGGCAACCTTTTCCAGCTGTGGGGACAGCTGTCCTGCAAACCTCTGAGGTGGAGACAACATCTTGGTGGGCACCGAGGAATCCGGGTAAACAAAGCCCCCAGGCTCTTCTGGGGGAGTAAGAGCAGTGAGTGATTCGAGCGGGAGATCAGAATCGAGGGAAGAGAGCTTATTAGCTGCCAGGGGCGCAGAGTTTAGGTGAACTCGGTATGGGGCCCAGCCTGGCTGTGGGACAGCCAGCATGGGCAGGCACATCTGTTGCCAGTACAGCAACAGTGTAGCCCAGAAATAAAGCGAAACCATGGCAGGGCAAGGGTCAGGCACACAGATCTAGGCCAGTAGGGTGCTGACCCAAGGTCTGCTAGAACCTTTCTGGCAGCCACCTGTGTGGCAAGTGCCTTGGTAACAGTGCTCGCCCACATTCTGCCACACCCCACCCTTTCTGTATGACATCATAGTGGAGGAAACCTTTCTCAGGGCTGCCCATCAGTGCCCAGGCCTGACTCTCTTTCCCTTAAAAGGTGACAGTGGCTTTTCGCAGGGCCTCTTCTCCATAGCAGTGCCAACGTGTGGTCTTGGGCCTGCACCAGCCATTGGGTGGGGTGGGGAAGAGCTTCCCATGGAAGTTAGGGCTTGGTCTTGGGATGCTCAGAAGTGTTGCAGCAGAGAGGAGCAGCTCTGTGCTACAGCCAAGTGTTACAACTCAGTGTGGTGGCTCTGAAACACAGCTCTGAGGCACAGCTGAGCTTTATTGCTTAGTGTGACAACTCCGGGTCACAGCTCTCATTCTTTGAAGACTTGAGAATCTGATGGTCAGTTGAAGAGGTAGAGATAAGCCTTTTGGTAGAGGAGTCTGAGCACTCTACCAGAAATGAGAGCCTCCTTATATAGGGAGCCACAGGGTAGGTGAGCATGCTCATTGAAGCGGGGGTGGGGTGGGGTGTTACAGAACATTTCTGACAGGGTCCAGAGCTTAACAGAACCTTCTTGTGAGAGGGCAGGGCTTAACAGAACATTCCTGGAAGGTCACACAGTTCAAACAGCCACACACCAGTTTGATACACTGGGCAGGAGCCCAGCCACATAAACTTAACATTTCCAAAACAAAACATTCTGTGGAGAAAAAAATGGAGGCAAGGCCAGGGCCTGTCTTACTGTTTAGCACTGCTCTATCAGAAGTAGTGGTCCAGCCCTGGCAACTGGAGCTCTTCCCCCTCCACCTGAAACCCAGAGTGAGTCTTCCTCCCCTTGGCTGCGCTGCTTCCAAGCAAAATCAAGACCAGGTGGGGTGGAGGCAGGAGAGCACATCTGAAGGGGAGTTCTTCCACAGTGTTGCCATTTGCTCTGAACTCCGTAAGGGTTCCATGTTTCAGAACTCACTCCTCTCCATCAGATTCGGGCTTCATAGACATCCCCACTGTGATGACTTCACGGTTTCAAAGGGAATTCGAACCCAGGACGGAGACCATGGGACCAGTAGATACTTCAGATCAGAAGGCAGGGGCAATTTTTATTCTCCAAGAACCACAACGCCCTGGGATACAATAAGCAAAGCTTCAGAGAAAGCACTGCAAGGCTGGCCATGTAGCTCAGTTGTGCTGCACCTGCCTCACAAGCACAAGGTCCTGAGTTCCACCCCAGAGCCATGATGCACACTTTTGGGAACGCGCCTGTCAAAGCCTTCTGAGCAGCAAGCTTCTGGGCCACCTTCCTCTTCATAACCGATGCCATCGGCCCTGGGAGATAGGCGTCACCACCAGCTGGTCGATGCCCGTCTTGGAGTTGTAGACCTTCTGCTTCATGAAGCCGGGGTCCGCCACGTAGTAGATGCCGTCAATGGTCAGCGAGGTCTCCGTGATGTTGGTGACAATCACGACCTTCCAGATGCCCGGCGGGGCCGGGTCGAAGATGCGGGTCTGCGTCTCGCTGGGCAGGGCGGAGTACACAGGCAGGATGATCAGCTCGGGGATGTTGGGGCCCATCGACTTCATCCTCTCATACAGGATCTCGCAGGCCATGTCGATCTCTTCCTGCCCGGTCAGGAAGACCAGGATATCACCTTCTTCAGCAGCCGGAAGAGCACGTCGGTGTGGATCGTCCGTTCGTGCACCTCGTCCAGCATGATGATGGTACACTGTGTCAGGTCGGGGTCGATCAGGCACTCGCGCAGCAGCATGCCATCCATCATGTACTTGATGATGGTCTTGGGGCTGGTACAGTCCTCGAAACGGATGGTGTAGCCCACCTCCTGCCCCAGGCAGCAGCCGAACTCCCCAGACACCCGCTTGGCCACGGACATGGTGGCCAAGCGCCGGGGCTGGGTGCAGCCGATCTTGCCCCGGGATGTGTAGCCAGCCTCGGCCAGGTACTGGGTGATCTGTGTGGTCTTCCCGGACCCGGCCTCGCCAATGACGATGAGGATCTGGTTGTCGTGGACGGCCTGAAGGCGCAGGAGATCCGGTCACGCACAGCCGCCGCGGACTCGGGAGAGCAGGCTGGGACGGGGATGGGGACCCGGACGCCAACGCTGACGCCGACTCTGACGCCGACCTCAATTTCGTTTCCTAATGCCAGTTTTTGCTCCAGCTTCGACAGGGACTTCTCCAGCTTCTGGACCTGGTTCAGCAGCAAGAGCATCGCCACCGCGAAAGCCACCACCGCCAGCAGCTGCAACTTGGGCGGCATCATAATCCTAAGGAGCCCCATGAAACCCGCCGCTCGGAATCAAGACATACCGCGCGGGGCGGGGAGCGGGGCCCCTGAGGCCAGGGAGACCCCGGGAGGAGCTCACTGGGCCGGAGAGCGCGGCGGGGAAGACGCTCTGCAGCGACCCTCTTCTCGCCGCTCCGGTCCCCCGCCCCCAGGCAACAGCGCCAGCGCCGCCGGTGCCGCTTCCCCTCAGACGGCTGAGCGGCCGCCCCTCCAGAAGCCCGCGCAGCAACAGCGCGGAGCGGCGGCCGGGTTCTCGCCTGCCTCTGCTGCTTCAGTCCCCGACCTCCGCGCCCGCCAGCCTGCCTGCCCCCCTCTTCCTCCTTTCCCTCCTTCCAGGCTCTCGGCCGCGCGCTTCTCCACCAGCGCTTCGGCTGCGCCGCCCTCGGTCTCGCCCCCCCCCCCCAAATTTTTAATACATTTGCAAAGTTATATTATGGATTAACTATTTAGAAATTTTGTTACATGGAATTCAGATGTAGGAATATCACTATGAAGATCATTTAATTTTTTTCAAAATGTCCTTTATATTTCTCTACTGATTTTGGAAGTATTTTCATATTGTATTAACAGGAATAATTTGCAAAGGTCGGTCCTGAAGTAGATTTGTTTTTGTTTTCTTTACACATAAACACATATGAAAATATATACGTGGAAACACAAACACACACCTACACCCATATATCACTGTAAGACAGGAGAATACACTTGGTGGTTTTTTTAAAGCTCTTATTTATTCGCTGTAAGCATCATCTGCTTTCCTGAGAGCACAGTATAAACAGTCTGGTTCATAGTGACCTCATACTGATCTACTCCTCCTGCCCCTGCTTGTTGATCTATACTTATCAAATGTCTGTTTGAAGAGAGGTTTTTTGTTTTGTTTGTTTCTTAAAACCCCTCATAATGGAGATTGAACCCAGGGGCTCCCCCCTGAGCTACATCACCACCCCTTTATAGTTTGAGATAGCATCATGCTAAGTCACTAAGTTGTTCAGGCTGGGCTTAAACTTGTGACTCTCCTGCCTCAGCCTCACAGAGTTCTGGGGTTATAAGTGTGCACCACTACACTCAGCAGTAATTTTTGAAGTTATATTCAAAAACAAATAGTATATTTTTTCTAACTAGGTGGGTCTGTGGTGTTTTAAATTACTAAAGGCAGGAATAGAACATGGCGAAATTTATATCCCAAAACTCCATATCCTTTTATTGTAAACATTTAATTATCTAAATATAGTTGATAGATGTTCATAAAAATACTGAATATTTTTCCTTAGGTAGCTGATATGTATCGTGGTTCATTGTATTTGGGTTTGCAAGATATAGAACTTTATTTTTCTTTAAATAGATTCTTAGACATGTTCACTTTTATAACTACTTTATTAAAAGTATGGGAGAGGGCTGGGGATTTAGCTCAGTGGTTTTGCCACCTGCTGTGCAAGCACAAGGACCTGAGTTCGATCCCCGGTACCAAAAAATAAATAAAAGTATGGGAGAATTAATCTCTGACAACTGTAACCCCTTGTAAAGTTTCTTAGTAGAATATACAACGATGACATAAAGAGTTGGGGACATTTTATCATTGCCACCACAGAGACAACCCGATTCCCACTCAGATTATTGGTGATAGGGTCAAGTAGGTCTCTGCAGCATTTGTTCTTGTCCCTACTTTAAATCCTGTCACTTCTTTGGACTATCTCTTTGTTACTCTTGTACACATTCTTCTCACCTGTGTTGTCACAGACTGGGCAGTACAGACCCACTATGTCCAAACCACCTACTACGAGGTATCACTTGGCGCTTCCCAGAACCCTGCTCAAGGCTGAGACTGTCATTTTTACAGCAGTTGTTCCCTACCCCTCCCTGGGGACCCTCTCTTCTCTACTTTTGACTGTGCCACTGTTACTAATTGGGTAGTTAGCGAGCATGCAAGCTCTGCTATTCTACTTTTCTTTTGCTGGGTTTTTTTTTTTTTTAAATCCCAGATTCGAAGTTTTCACTTATTTTTTCAAGGTGGTGAGCAAAGAGTGTTCTTTCTACCTGGATTGGGGGAAATTTTAGTGTTGAAAAGTATTTTACCTCCAGGATGTTTTTATAACATCCGTCTTCTGATGGCTTCAAAGCATTCTTAATTAGAAAACTCGTGAATAGAAGGCATGGAATCCCTTCTTACAATCTCTAGGAGTATGAGGTTCAGATTTATGGTACTGTTTCTTAGATGTATATTTTGGTATATTTACTACTTCCTTTGGAAAGCAGATGAAGACAGAAAGTATTCTTTTCCTTACCCCTCCTTTTCCTCCTCCCCTTTCATTGTGGGAAATTCCAAACATACACAAAACCATACAACAATAGTGTAATAAACCTCTATTTACCTATGAGCCAATTTCAACAAAGATCAACTCATGACTAGTCTTGCTCTGTCTGTAATTGTGCTCTCCAACCCATTCTATGCCCTTGAGTTATTTTGAAGCTATTTCCAAACATCCTATTATACACATTTTGATGATAGATCAATAAGCATCCTTCCATTCTGGTATCATTACCTAATTCAAAATGCAAGACTCCATCCATCCAGTTACTACTTATTAGGTGCTTATTCTATGACAAGTACTAGACTAGGCTTAGGATATTGCAGCATACAACATACACACTTGGAGACATTCACATTAGGTGATAGTTACGTACACAAGGGCATTGTTTCTCATACCGACTTAAAGCTTTTCAGTGCCATGTTGCTGTAGCTTTATAACACCCCCATCCCCCCCAAAAAGTCCTTTAAAGGCTGCTGATCCTTCTTCCTTCCCTTTCATCTTCTCACTACCTGGCCTACCCCACCCAGCTACGGTGGCCTCCAGGCTCTTACTAAAACATTCTCTTTTTACTTCATCTCAAAGTCCTTGTACTTAATCTTCCCTTAATAAGACTTGGCCTCAGATATCTTCTTAACTTACTCCCTCAGTTCTTTAAAATCATCTCTGCCTTTGTCTACTTTCCAAAGCATACCCTAACTTCTAGGTTTTGGTCCATATGCAACTTTTTGATTAAAGGTGGGAATTTGAAGGATCCTCATCTGTTGGTATTAAGAATTTGATATCTGATATATTTATTATACGGGTGATGAATACTTTGTAGACCACTCTGCTTTTTGAAAACATCAGTTAACAACATTATTTCCAAAAGAATGCTTAAATAGTAATTGATAATTATTATGGTATTCTTTTCTTTATGAAAGCACTCACCATCACAAGAATTTAGGTGTATGCTTTTGTGTTCACTTGTGTTTTGTGCCAATTGAGGAACTTACTGGTAACAGTTTTAATCACTGCAAATCTTACACTCCGACACTATACTGTGTGTATACATTTCTGTCAAGTAATTGCCTCAGTTAGGTCCCATTTCTCTTCCTGTAGCATGTTAAGGTGATCTTTTTGTGAACATATGTCTTTTAAAATTTAAATTTTTTGTCCATTTCATTTGTATCTATTTCATTAAGATGTAGTTCTTCTATATACCTTGTTCTGGCAAGGGTGCATTAAGATTGACATTCTCCTCTACTGTTCATGGAAGTGTGTAGCTAGCTCTTTCTGGGAATGTGTATTATTATTTTTTTAAATGTTCCACATCATCTTTCATTTTAGGAATGTGAATGTAGACATATATACAAATATCTCACCACTGTAGAAATGATATTGTTTTCTTTTTCTCATTCTTTTCTATTTCACTTATTTATTTTTGTTTCCTATTCCCTTTCACCTGCCACTTTTCCTTTTCTCTGTTCCTCCATTACTCTTAATTCTTGATTTCTTGTGAGTATGAAAATGGGAAATAGGAGTATATAGGGAATCTATGTACTTTCTTATGTTGTGAACCTAAGACTACTCTAAAAAATAAAATATTTCTTAGAGATAGGTAAGTAGGTAAGGATAGTTAGATAGATGATAGATGGTGTATACCTTCCAAAGAGGATGCTAAGATTTTGATGAGATAACATTTGACTAATCATTTTATTACTTTCACTAAGCAAAGGTCCTCTCTATATAAGAAAGCAGGATGTTTGTATAATACCACTTAAGATCAGGGACACTGTTGAAATATCCAAGAAAGTGACATATTTATTTGGACAAATGAAAATTTTTTAGCAACTGAAAGTGTCTTTTAGTTAAATATCATTTTATGCCTATCATTCACATGAAACTCTTGAATGGTCTTTTAATCTCCTCAGTGAATAGATTTGTCAACTGCTTCTTCATGTTCTTTTGGTGTTAACATGCAATTTTTTATTTTATAGTGGTAAGATGCCTTTACTAAATTCCTCTAGGGTTTGTCTGTTTTTGAGATAGAGTCTTGCTACTTTGTCCAGGATGTTCTCCAGCTCCTAGACTCAAGTGTTGCTGGTAATTGTAGCTTCCCAAGTATCTGTGACTATAGGAATGCACCACCATGCCTGGCTAGTCTTGCAGATAGTGTTTGAAGTATGCTGTTGGAAACTTTTCTTACGTGCATGAGGACTTTAGTTATATTTGTTCATTAATCGTGTGAATTGCCTCTGTTCTTTAGTGTCATATTTTATCTTATAAATTAGCACAGTATTTGAGGTGTTCACATACATTTGTCTATTGCATGAATTAAAGTGGTTTAAATCCATTTTATTTCTCCTGTAGTGGTACCCCCTGGAAGTCCTGGGCCCATTACTCGACATGGGTCCTATGACAGCTTAGGCTCTGACCATAGTGGACAGGAAGATGAAGAGTGGCTTTCACAGGTAATATTCTAATGTATTTGGGATATTAATGTAAAAGAAAACACAGTCCCTATATCAGTTTTTATTCTTTTTCTTAGAGGAAAATGGGGGAGAACTGATAACTTTTGGTTGAATCATCAAGATTAATCAATTATCTTTCTATATTAAGACTTTCTCAGAAATATTGTTGCAAGTATACACATGTATATTACACATACATATATTATGTAAATATGTTTTATTCATATATATCTTATTAGCTTTAATATAGTGGGCATAAAATGTGCATCTCTTTGAAACAACCCATTTAAAGTCCTTGAGATGTTGGATTTTAGACAGCAGACTCTTTTTAGAATATATTTTCATCAGTTTTAAAGTAAGATTTTTCCTTGCTAAAACATTGGAGCTGGCCGGGGATTTAGCTCAGTTGTTCCACTGCCTGCCTTGTAGGCTCAAGGTCCCGAGTTCGATCCCCTGTACCAAAAAACAACAAAAAAAGTTGGAGCCATTCAGCAATATTGGGATTTGCCTTTTGGAACTAACATTTTCTGAGGATGGGCTGGCTCATACTTTCATTATAGAAGTTCAACATTGCACTGAGCACAAGTTCTGATAGTGCATGACTGAGTTTCCTAAGTGCACAGAATGCTGCTTCCAGTGAGTGGTCTCTAAACCAGTCCTGTAACAACAGCTTTAACTGACTGTTCCTCACCTTGTCAGGTTAATCTGTCTTCATCTAAGAGCTTTGAAATAAAAGATATTTGGGCAGATTTCAAAATGGTGAGATTAAAAATGACTTCATTACAAATACTGTTATGTCTGCCTCAAGTCTGACATCATTTGGTGAAGTTAATGACCTGTCTCAGATTACCAATCTGGCAGCTTTTCCTCAGACAGGTGCCTAGGAAAAAGTGGAGACCCTTTGTAGTTTCATTGTCTTCTTAGGGAGGCTAGCCTGAAAAACTGAAGTGGATCTGGAAATTGGAGAATGAAAAGAGTTTCTAGCATGTTTTTATTTTATCACACCACAAATATTCATGGGAAGCTCCTTGAATGAAGCTTCAGATCCTGTCAGATGGAGACTCATC
Source organism: Heterocephalus glaber (assembly GCF_053883595.1). NCBI lineage: Eukaryota > Metazoa > Chordata > Mammalia > Rodentia > Bathyergidae > Heterocephalus > Heterocephalus glaber. The sequence continues at coordinate 2,707,471 of NW_028258351.1, read as the reverse complement.
CTTTTTTGTGCTTTTTCCAAAATTAAAATTTTACCCAAAATTTTCCTGGCAAAGAATCTACTGTCCTTCACTTCAGCTTTTCAATTAGAAGGAGAGGTAATATGTGCTGTCAGTGTGAAAGTATATACAATATGTTTGTCCTGCACACAACAGGAGAGGAATATAGGAACATCTGGCCATCACCTCAGTGAAATTGCACAGGCATCTGTTTACCTCTCGGCTCTGTGACACTGATGGTTTTGAGCTTAAAATACACAGAACGCTTTATCTGTGGCCTAATTTACATTGCTGAATACAACTACTTGAATCAGAAATCACTGTCCTCAATCTTAGTGTTTTTCTCCCTGTGATTAGTGGGAATGTGAATATTGTTCCAAGACCGTGATGCTTTTGCCCTTTCAGACTCAAACACAGAGCTACACTCTGTGAACCGTTTCAGTTATGTTTTGTTAAGAATTAATTGCTGCCATCAGAGAAATGTGATTAAATATAAAAGAATCAGAGCAAAGACTTGAGGCACATGGGAAGTCAATTCCAGAAAGTGCACAGATACAGATACAGCAAGGACAGTAAGAAATACAGTAGTTTTCCACCAAAGGCTTATATATTTCTTCTCCTATTTAAATTGCTTATTTGTAAAATCATGAAATGTGTCCATTTTCAGATTTCACCCAATATTCCTCTACTATGTCCTTTTTAAAAAATATAGTGTTTAATATAATATTGGAAACATTTCCAGCCCCTTCCATCAAGCATAAAATTTATAAAGCAATTTTGTATTGCTGCTTTGCTAGACATAAAATTCTGTGTCAAAGTTTGCACCCATTGTGAAAATATTGAGAACAAAACAATCTACTTTGAGGAAAAATAATAGTTTCTTCGTTTAAAAGTAGATTTTTGGAGATATTGAATACAATATAATTATTATAATACTGTATTGTGAAGGAAACTGGCTTTCGGTGTTAAAAATTACTTCAGACCTTTTCTTCCCTTGGATAGTTCAAGAACAAATTGAGGTTTTTCATGAGCTTGATCCTCAGTGAAAGAATTACTTTTAATCTGTGGGGATTAATAGGTATAGTGTTAAGTACATGCTCACAATATAGTAAGTACTGTCTTGGATAAATGAAAAAGGTACTTAGAGAACAGATGCTAGTTGTATGAGGCAGGCAGCCGGTCCTTTTACTCACTTGATTTTGGTGTTGTATATTAATGTGCATGTGTATGTATGTATATTTATATGAGAGTGATACAGTGATTGTAGTCTGTGATTATGAACATCTTTTAATTGTGGATACTTTGACTTTCTCACATTTTATTAGTATATACTTCATGGAGAACATGCATGCTAAAAGATGGGATGGGGGATTATGAAAGGTTAAGAAAGTCATAGTACATTTAAATCATGATTCTAACTTTTCCAGGTCGAAATTGTAACACACACTGGACCCCACAGACGTCTGTGGATGGGTCCACAGTTTCAGTTCAAAATCATCCACCCTTCAGGCCAAACCACAGTCATATCATCCAGTTCATCTGTGTTGCAGTCTCATGGTCCCAGTGATACTCCACAGCCTCTTTTGGATTTTGATACAGATGATCTTGATCTCAACAGTCTCAGGTAGGAAATATGAACTGAAGAGTTATTTGAATAACACGATTGGATTGATATATTCATTTGAAATGAACTTCCCATATAATATTTACATTTCACCCTTTGACACAATATCATGTTACCAACTACGTGTACTGTGTGTAATTCATTGTCTCTAAACTTTAGCCCAGTGTGGGCTCGAACTTTCAATCCCCTGCCTCAGCCTCCCAGAGAGCTGTGATTATAGGCATCTGCTCTAAATCTAATGCCGTTTTGAAAGCCATCCCAGTTTGTGCTACATGCTTCAAATTTATTATGTCTTCTTTTCCTTATCTTTTTGAAGTTAACATCACCTTACAGTTAAATCTCATCTGTGACTTTCGTGTAATCTTGCTTCTTCTTTCTCTTAAATTATTTTTTAAAAAGTTTGTATGAGAAAGTGTTATTACATATTCATTTATAATTTGTCATTTATAATATTTTCATAATATATATTCTCTGATATTTACTTGCCAGAATCATAATACAATTAAGATTTTTTTTTTCACTTTTGCAGGTTCATGTTTGCTTAGCCATTTAATTTGATACACCAACAAGTTAATTTGCAGGCAATAATGAAGGGCTCAGTCTAATGTAGTATAATCTACTTTTCCTTGTCTTCCCTTAAAAAAATATTCTAGGACTGGGTATGTAGCTCCATGGTATAACACTTGCCTAATATGCCCAAAGCCCCGAGTTTGATCCCCAGCACCCCCCACCCAAGTGTCTACATATGAATATAAACCAGCCATCCGACCTTCTTTCATGTCTCTAAAGTAATAGGCAAATATATATTCCAATCACATTTTGGAAATATGTTTTTATCTATCCCTTTGTCAGCAACAACAAGAAAATTACATAATAAAACCAAAGTTGTTGCAAGGCCTGTTTTGTTTGTTTGTTGATCTTTTTTATTTGTTGAAGACTTGCCAGTTACTTGACTGGATTCTGGGAGCCATATCTTGAATATAGCCAGTTGCTTATTTTATTTTTCTTCTCAATGGTGTCTAAATCATCCAGTACCTATCATGTCTGAATTGTAACTCTTCTCTCACACTATAGTCCTATTGTTCCTCTGTCCTTTCTCATCACTTTAATTGATTCCTCAAACCACCTGACCCTCAAGCTGGAATCTAGGGGTTTTTCTTGACATCTGCTTTATCTGCCACATCTAATTCTTCAAGTTAGGATAATTCAATTCCAAAATATATTCAAAACCTAACCTAGTCCCACTGTTGGCACCCTAGAAACTATATGTCTTACAGTATGCTTCTAACTTATCTCTCTTTTTACATCTCTCCCCAACAGTGTATCTTCTTAAATAATTGTTCCTAAAAAGGAACTTGTTTTAAGTTCTTATTTAGTGTCCATTTTGGGATACAGTTTTAGTTTGTTTTGTGTTTTTCTTATTCCTCATATTTTTGCTTTTTTTGTCCAACATATTATTTTCAACTTTCTAGAAATGGCACCTTTTCCCCAAGAAATCAGACAACAATGACATAGTACTGTGGGTGCTAGACCAGTTTCAGTGTTGGTATTTGTAAGGTGTGGTCTAGGTTAGGTAGTCAAGCCATCCACAGGGAGTCACATCCAGACAGCCCTTTTTAATTTGGTAATGCAATGTAGTTATTCATGTTTCAACAGTCATTTAGTTACTTAAATGTTAATAATAAAGCTTTTGAAGTACGTGACCCATTTATTGTCTTTACAGCTATGTAACCTATTTATTCTCTTCCCCTGTAAATGCATGAAACCCTGTCACTATTTTTCTTGGTGACTGCCCTCAGACCTCCAGCTTTCTCCGTTACTCTTCACCTTAGATATAGTCTGTTTTCTAAAATCTTTCTAAAACTTTTCTAGAATCTTTCTAATGTGCTTCTTGGGTGTAGCCATATTTCCAACATTCTTCAGAACTTTCCTCAGGGATTTCCCTTTTTCTTGTATGAAAGAGCTCCCAGTATTTTTTCATTTATATGACTTTAAGTTATTTATGTTTGATTAAAATATTGTCCTATTCATTGGATATTACAAACAGCTACGTTGGGCAGAATGTTTATAAATTAATTTTAATTGCTTTTGTAATTTATATGTCAAAATTTGATCAGATAGGCTTGGTTAAAATATTGGTTAAGATTGTAAGCCCATAATAGGACAATTATGAGAAATTTGCCTGTGATTCATATCAATTTTAATTGCCCCATTTAGTACCATTTTCCAGTCAGCATCCAATTAGAAATACATTTATTTAAATTCTGCACATTGTTAGCTATGGCTTTATTCCAGTTTCTCTTCTATAGGACATGCACATGCCTTCAGGTCTGTGCACAGTGGCACTATAGCAGAACATTGACCTTATCCTTTAAATTGTCAGGTACTTGTTTCAGTTTTTGTCTGAACTGATCCGTAGTTAATGCCCTGTGCCCCATAAAGTATCACTGAAAATATGTATTGCACAGTAGTATACCTACCTACATCCTATCCTAAGTGGGAATAGCCGCATATTTTGTTGCCTATCATCTGTATAGGAATTGAGTGTGACTTAACCTCATGGCAGCTCTTCACGCAGAGCAGTGATTTATAATGTAAGAAAAGCTCAATGAGGCTGCATGTGGTAGCTCACACCTGTAATCTCAGCATTCGGGAGACTGAGGCAGGGAGGACCACCACAAGTTCAAGACCAGCCTGGGGTATCTAGTGAATTCAAGGCCAGCCTAACTAGGTAGTAAGACCTTGTCTCAAAAATGAACAAACAAACAAACAAAAACTTAATGAAATACAATATATACAATTCAATGAATACAATATAATGTGCAGTTCAATGAAAACATGCAATGTAAAAGAAGCTGAATATACACTCCTTTCTTTCCACTCTTCAAAAATTGGTAACAGTGTATTTTGTTGTATTTTAACTATAATTCACGTAACTTAAAACTCACCAATTTTAGTGTACCATATAGGTTTTGAGTGTGTACCTCCATGGTTGAGGCTCTTGGATTGATTCCCAGCATCAAAAGAGGGAGGGGATGACAATATATTAGTTTTTAGTATATCCCCAGTATTGTACATCCACCCCTACTATCTAATTCCAGAATGTTTCCATCATTCTACCAGTTTATTTTTTAATTATCAAAGAATTTTATTGTAAAATTTTCTATTATACAAGTTTGCAGTACGTAATGGTTACATTCATGTGGGAAGTTGGTACAGGTACATAAGACATCTAAACTCTATTTCTCCTTCCCCTCCCTTCCATTCCTCTCCTAACATTAAAAAGAATAATAGAAGGGCTGGAAATTTAGCTCAGTGGTAGCCTCCTAGCCTTGCAAACACAAGTTTGATCTGCAGTACCCGCCCCCGCCCCCCAAAAAAGAATAGAAAAAAACCCTATATATTTGATACCAGTCCATCTTCAGCACATCAATTCTTGGCCAATCTTTATTCCTATTACAACTCTGGATTATTTTGAAACCCCAGTATAAATTAACAGTAGGAACTACATTAGTCCACATAAGCAGTTTAAATCAGAAGGGAGCTTTACTTTTGATGAACACATTTAACAGGCTAGCTTCTTGTTGTTCTGAATAAAAAAACTTTTTTTCCAGAAGCCAGAGCTATTCTTTTTTTTGTTTGTTTGTTTGGTACCAGGTCCTTGCGCTTACAAGACAGGGGGCAGAACCACTGAGCTAAATCCCTGGCCCAGGCTATCCTTTTCTTACTGCCCCATTTGGTTAGGCTTGCCCATCCCAGAGCTAACTAATCATTGCCACAATATGATGGGATTAGCATGACCACTTTAGGAAAACAAACTGAAGCGGAGTATTGGATAGTACTCTATAGCTATGGCTAATATTTGTGTATCAGTATTTTTGACATCTTATACTAGGTGAAGAGCATCATCCTACTTCTTGTTCCCATTTCTTTCCCACAACCAACATACATTCAAAAATCTTTGTCTGCAGTTGGTACTTGGCATTTTAGACTTCTAGAATCTCTTTCATGTTTCTTATCAAATTCTTTTTCCCCACCAGTAATATGTATGAAATCTATACTTCAGCCAAATCATGCCTTTAAAGTCCCCTGCATTTCTCATCCTCAGTCCCGAACTTAAGGCTGTGCTTGTACTAACCTTATGCCTAAAGGACACTTCTTGCTCTTCATCATCTATACATCTCCTATTACAGTGGTTCTGCTCACAGGGGATTGCTCTAGTCCTTTTATTGTAGTGTAGTATTTGTGTATAACTTTGGAACATCTTCTAAATAATCTGTAGATTACTTATAATACCTAATATGATGTAAATACTATATAAAATGTTGTATGGTTAGAGAATAATGACAAGAAAAATGTCTACACATGTTCAAAAGAGATACTGATTTGTGTTTTTTTAAATATTTTTGGTCCAGGACCAGGGATTTAGCTCATTGGCACCGTGCCTGCCTGGCAAGCACAAGGTCCTGAGTTCGATCTCCATTACCAAAAAATAATAATAATAATAATAATAATAATAATTTTTGGTCCACTTTTGGTTTCATCCACAGAATCTGAAACTACAGATATGGAGGACTAGTTGTACTATATACAGACACACTTCCCATTCCAGATCTATAAGATCTGATATGGACCATACATAGATGGTCATGTGATACTTAACAAGAAATCAGTCATTTGGTAAATTTGTCATTGTGTGAGCATCATGTTGTATACTCACACAAATTAGGATGGCTACATTACCAGGCAATATAATCTTACCTGCCCACCAGTCTGTTGTTGACCCATAAATAATTATGCACTGTATGACTGTATCCTCCCCTTTATTCTGAGGTCTTAAATTTTATGTTATCTTCTTATTCTGAACTTTAATTTTCTTCAGCAACAGTTCATGAATTTCCATGTGCTATGTCATATGTTTGCATATGGACCTTGTATTTCATGTTTTGTTTCTGCTTGTTCCCCAAATAATGTTATATACAGTGAATATTCAGTAAACACTTATTGTGTGAATTAATCACCCAAAATGCATGAGATATATATTTCTAACAAGTTTTTTTTTCTATAAATTGCCTTGGATGCCAAGACATTGTAATCATACACATATTTTTATGTTCGTAGTACAGTATTTATTCTAATTCAGCTGGAAAGAGATCCTTGGTATTTGTATGTTAATTGCTCTTAAGCTACTTGAAATTGTGTATATGTTGTAAATTGCAGTTTTGCTGAGGTCTGAACTGAATCACATGCTAATTGGTAGTTTTATTGGGTTACTCAGTTATTAGAGATCCTCAGTAAATCCTTGTACCCACAACACAGCTTTGTTGTCCTATACTTACTGTCATATATAAAACAACTTGCACTGATGATTATAAGGAAATTTCTTAAAATTTTGAATCAGACATTGCTGCCTTTATCCACTTAATTACTAGCTGTAATGCCATTTATTAATTTGAAGTCTCAGAACTCTTCATATATATTCCTTGCAAATTCCAATTGTTTTCATTATAGTTTCCTGTCCTATTCCACTTATTTTTTCTCTTCAAATTAATGTCAGCTTTTCAATCCCTTACTTAAAAATATATTGAAAAACATTAAGAAATAAGTTAGAAGGAGTCTGAAGTGAAGAAAATGTAGTGCTTTAACTGTGTGCAAGAATTAGGGACTGCAGTTCCCTTTTTGTCTGGTTTTAGAATGAATGGTTCTTTAATGGATTGGGTATTCCAACATGCCTGATTTAAAGTCTGTGGTAGCAAGCTATAGTTTTCATGCCAGTAACATATGTGATTTAAATTAAATTGCATTGCAGGATCCAACCAGTCCGCTCAGACCCAGTCAGCATGCCAGGGT